>NW_011494714.1:1865862-1866702 GCF_000754665.1 Bison bison bison
ACATGATCCTCTACATAGAAAACCCTAAAGACACCACCAGAAAATTACTAGAGCTAATCAATGAATATAATAAAGTTGCAGAATATAAAATGAACATACAGAAATCCTTTGCATTTCTATAAACTAATAATGAGAAAATTGAAAGAGAAATTAAGGAAACAATTCCATTCACCATTGCAAGAGAAAGAATAAAATACTTAGGAATATATCTACCTAAAGAAATAAAAGACTTATATATAGAAAACTATAAAACACTGGTGAAAGAAAGCAAAGAGGACACTAATAGATGGAGAAATATATCATGCTTATGGATTGGAAGAATCAATATAGTGAACATGAGTATACTATCCAAAGCAATCTAGATTCAAAGCAATGCCTATCAAGCTACCAATGACATTTTTCACAGAGCTAGAACAAATAATTTCACAATTTGTATGGAAATACAAAAAACCTTGAATAGCCAAAGCAATCTTGAGAAAGAAGAATGGAACTGGCGGAATCAACCTACCTGACTTCAGGCTCTACTACAAAGCCACTGTCATCAAGACAGTAAGGTACTGTCACAAAAACAGAAACATAGATCAATGGAACAAAATAGAAAGCCCAGAGATAAATCCGTGCACCTATGGACACTTTATCTTTGACAAAGGAGGCAAGAATATATAATGGAGAAAAGACAATCTATTTAACAAGTGGTGCTGGGAAAACTGGTCAACTACTTGTAAAAGAATGAAACTAGAACACTTTCTAACACCATACACAAAAATAAACTCAAAATGGATTAAAGATCTAAATGTAAGACCAGAAACTATACAACTCCTAGAGGAGAACATAGGCAAA
>NW_011494714.1:1866981-1903216 GCF_000754665.1 Bison bison bison
TGAATATTGAGCTTTAAGCCAACTTTTTCACTCTCCACTTTCACTTTCATCAAGAGGCTTTTGAGTTCCTCTTCACTTTCTGCCATAAGGGTGGTGTCATCTGCATCTGAGGTTATTGATATTTCTCCCGGCAATCTTGATTCCAGTTTGTGTTTTCTCCAGTCCAGCATTTCTCATGATGTACTCTGCATATAAGTTAAATAAACAGGGTGACAATATACAGCCCTGATGAACTCCAACGAGCAAGCATCTTTTAATTTCATGGCTGTAGCCATCATTTTCAGTGGTTTAGGAGCCCCCCAAAATAAAGTCTCTCACTGTTTCCTTTGTTTCCCCATCTATTTGCCATGAAGTGATGGGACCAAATGCCATGATCTTCATTCTCTGACCGTGAAGTTTAAACCAGATGTTTCACTCTCCTATTTCACATTTATCAAGAGGCTCTTTAGTTCCTCTTCAATTTCTGCCATGAGAGTGGTTTCTTTGGCATATCTGAGGATATTGATATTTCTCCCAGTAATCTTAATTCCAGCTTGTGCTTCATCCAGTTGGACATTTCACATGATGTACTCTGCATATAAATTAATTAAGCAAGGTGACAATATACAGCCTTTATATACTCTTTTCCAAATTTGAAAGCAGTCTACTCTTCCACGTTCAGCTCTACCTGGTGCTTCTTGGCCTGCATACAGACTTCTCTGAAGGCAGGTAAGATGGTCTGGTATTCCCATCTCTCTAAGTTTTCCAGTTTGTTGTGATCCACACAGTTAAAGGCTTTTGTATGGTCAATAAAGCAGGAGCAGTTGTTTTTCTAGAATTCTCTTGCTTTTTCTATGATCCAACGAATGTTGGCAATTTGATCTCTGGTTCCTCTGCCTTCTCTAAATCCAGCTTGAACATATGGAATTTCATAGTTTATGTACTGTTGAAGACTTGCTTTGAGAAATTACTTTGGTAGCATGTATTATGAGTGCAACTGTGTGGTAGTTGAACATTCTTTTAAATCACCTTTCTTGAGGAATGTAAGGAAAACAACCTTTCCAGTCTTGTGGCCACTGCTGTTTTCCACATGTGCTGGCATATTGAGTGGAGCACTTTAACAGCATCATCTTTCAGGATCTGCTACAGCTCTACTGCTGGAGAAGGCAACGGCAACCCACTCCAGTACCCTTGCCTGGAAAACCCCATGGACGGAGGAGCCTGGTAGCCTGCAGTCCATGGGGTCGCAAAGAGTCAGACACGACTGAGCAACTTCACTTTCACTTTTCACTTTAATGCATTGGAGAAGGAAATGGCAACCCACTCCAGTGTTCTTCCCTGGAGAATCCCAGGGACGGGGGAGCCTGGTGGGCTGCCATCTATGTTCGCACAGAGTTGGATATGACTGAAGCGACTTAGCAGCAGCATAGCTCTACTGCAATGCCATCACCTCCACTAGCTTTGCTCTTAGTAATGCTTCTGAAGACCCATTTGACTTCACATTTCAGGATTGTCTAGCTCTAGGTGAGTGATCACACCATCATGGTTATCTGGGTCATTAATATCTTTTTTGTGCAGTTCTTCTATGTATTCTTTAACCCTCTTCTTAATATATTCTGCTTCTGTTAGGTCCATCCCATGTCTCTCTTTTATTGTGCCCATCTTTGCCTGAAATATTCCTTCCCTATCTCTAATTTTCTTGAAGCGATCTCTGGTCTTTACCACTCTATTTTTTTCCTCTTTTTCTTGGCACTGGTCACTAGGAAGGCTTTTTTAAAATCTCTTCTTGCTATTCTTTGGAACTCAGCATTCAGATGGGTATGTCTTTCTATTCTCCTTTGGCTTTTGCTTCTCTTCTTTTCTAAGTTCTTTGTAAGGCCTTCTCAGACAACCTTTTTGCATTTATTTTTCTTAAGGATGGTCTTGATATGGTATGTACAGACTAAAAAAAAAAAATGAAGATCATGGCATCTCATTCCATTACTTCATGGCAAATACATGGAGAAACAATGAAAACAGTGACAGGCTTTATTATCCTGGGCTTCAAAATCACTGGAGATAGTGACTGCAGCTGTGAAAAAAGAGATGCCCATTCTTGGAAGATAAAGCTATGAAAAACCTAGACAGCATACTAAAAAGCAGAGACATTATTTTACAGCAAAAGTCTGTATAGTCAAAGCTATGGTTTTGCCCGAAGTTGTGATGGATGTGAGAGTTGGACCATAAAGAAAACTGAATACCAATGAATTGATGCTTTTAAACTGTGGTGTTGGACAAGACTCCTGAGAGTCCCTTGGACTGAAAGGAGATCCAACCAGTCCATGCTAAAGAAAATAAGTCCTAAATATTAATTGGAAGGACCGATGCTGAAGCTGAACCTCCAATACTTTGGCCAATTGATGGGAAGAACTGACTCACTAGAAAAGACCCTTATGCAGGGAAAGATTACAGGCAGAAGGCAAAGGGGAAGATAGAAGATGAAATTGTTGGGTGGCATCACCGACCTGATGAACATGAGTTTGAGCAAGCTCCGGGAGTTGTTGATGGACAGGGAAACCTGGCATACTGCACCCCATGATATAGAAAAGAGTTGGACACGACTGAGACACTGACAGGAGAGGACATCAGAGAGCAAGGCTTTGGGGTCCAGTCAAGCCTGTGGCCCTGGTGGAGTGGTGAAAGTTTTAGGTGGAAGGGGAGGCTTCCCATCCTCTGGCACAGGTTCTTCAATCCAAGGCAAAGGAGCAGATTTTGAATGTGTTACCAAATATTGTTTTCTAAAAACAAAACAAAACAAAACAACAACAACAACAACAACAAAAAAAACAACCTGTTTTCTTCAGGAGTGAAAACTTTGCCTGAGTCTGTTCTCTAGATTTTACTGAGGTATCTGGAAGGGATCTGTAGTGGACTGAGTCTGCAAAAATTAAGTGACCAGCTGCTAGAGGGCTAGGCTTATGGTAGCCATTCTGCACTAGATGGAAAAAAAATCCACAGAAAAAGAGTCCCTTCTGGAGTGTACATGCCAATGTATCACATTGTTTCAGCAGATCACTCCAATGGTGTTTTGGGGCAAGCAAGAAATGCATGATGGATGGCTTGCTTTTGTCAATTCCTGTGGGTAGTTCGATGACTAAATGTTTGGTTATTTAACTGCATGGTTGGAATTATGCTTGGGAAAGAAAACTAGATGAGGTCCAGACATATTTCGACATTAAACAGCAAGCATAGGAAGGTTACTAAGGCAACTATAGGTAATTTAAACATGATGGGCCAAATGGCAAAAGATACATTTAACAGGCTGAGATTGGACTGTACAGGTTTCCATAGTTGTCATGGTGCCCATTTTCCAGACAAGTAGCCATAACAGCTACTTGTTGCTATGCTGGAGATGTGGGAAACTGACAGGAGGCCAAGAGCCTTTATGACTTCCCTTGCAGTGTGATTTCAGGGGAGAAGTAATTGAAAAGGAAAGACTGGCTGGTAAGGCTCAGGAAGTGAGTAATCTGAGCCAGTAATCATCCGCTATTGTGGGATCCCAGAAAACAGAAGCATCGGCTCAGTCAGAGTTCTGTGTCATGGTTCAGAAATAGATGCCATTTGGCTTGAATCAGTATTTAACCTTGGGGATGGTAGCCATAACCTCTAAACAGATTTCCTTCTCCCCAGGTGGCAGAATAATTCATATTTGTTCCAGACTCAGGAACCCAGAAAGCCCTCTCAGGGCCGCTTGCTCTTTGCAGGCACACATGCAATCTATAACGTGGAATTACCATCATGGTGCCCATTTTCCAGATGAGAAAACTGAGGTTAAAAGACTTGATCAAGCTCACACAGCTAAGCGTGTGAAAAACCAAGCACAAACCTCGGGTAACAGTCCTCAAATTGTGTGTTTTTGCTCCACACCCACTGGGAGTGGTGGGTGGTCATCTGGCACCAATGCTTAGGCAGAAGCAAACAATATTCACGTTTAAATTGAAGAAAGTAAGGAAAACCACTAGAACATTCAGCTATGACCTAAGTCAAATCCCTTATGATTATATAGTGGAGATGAAAAATAAATTCAAGGGATTCAGTCTGGTAGCCTGAAGAACTATGGATGGAGGGTTGCAACATTGTATGGGAGGTGATCATCAAAACCATCTTCAAGAAAAACAAATGTGAGAAGCCAAAGTGGTTGCCTGAGGAGGCCTTAAAAATAGCTGAGAAAATAGGAGAAGTGAAAGGCAAAGGAGAAAGGGAAAGATATATCCAACTGAATGCAGACTACCAGATGAGAGCAAGGAGGGATAAGAAAGTCTTCATAAGTGAACAGTGCAAGACTTAGAGGGAAAGAACAGAATTGTAAAGAGTATAGATTTCTTCAAGAAAAGTGGAAATACCAGAGGAACACTTCATGCAAAGATGGGCACAGTAAAGGAGAGAAAAGTGAAGTACCTAACGGAAGGAGATGAGATTAAGAAGAAGTGGCAAGAATGCATAGAAGAACTATACAAAAATGTTCATAATGACTGGGATAGGGATGATGCTGGGGTCACTCACATAAAGCCAGATATGTTGGAGTATGAAGTCAAGTGGGCTTTAAGAAGCATCACTACAAGAAAAGGTAGGGAAGGTAATGGAATTCCAGCTGAGCTGTTTAAAAATCCTAAAGAATGAGGCTGTCAAAGTGCTGCATTCAATATGTCAGCAAATTTGGAAAGCTCAGCACTGGCCACAGTGCTGGAAAAGGTCAGTTTTCATTCCAAACCAAATGAAAGGAAATTCCAAAGAATGTTCAACCTATCATGCCATTGTGCTCATCTCACTTGCTAGCAAGGTCATGCTCAAAATCCTTCAAGCTATGTTTCAACAGTACATGAACCGAGAATTTCCAGATATACAAACTGGTTTGAGGAAGCAGAGATCAAATTGCCAACATCCATCGGATCATAGAGAAAGCAAGGGAATCCCAGAAAAACATTTCCATATGCTTCACTGACTATGCTAAAGCCTTTCACTGTGTAGACCACATCAAACTCTGGAGAATTCTTAAGGGAATGGGGGTACCAGATCACCTTACCTTTCTCCTAACAAGTCTGTATGTAGCTCAAAAAGCAGCAGTTAGAATCAGACACAAACTAACTGAAAGATTTAAAACTGGAAAAGGAGCATGACAAGGTAAACATTGTTACTCTGGTTATTTAACTTATATGTAGGATACATTTTTCAATATGCTGGTCTGGATAAATCCCAAGCTGGAATCAAGATTGCTGGGAGAAGTATCAACATCTACAGATATGAAGATGACACTACCCTAATAGCAGAAAGTAAAAAAGAGCTAAAGAGCCTCTCAATGAGGAGAGGAGATGAAAAAACTAGCTTAAACTCAACATTCAAAAAACTATTCACAAAAAGATACTCAACATTCATGGCATCCAGTCCCATCACTTCATGGCATATAGATGAGGAAAAAGTGGAAACAGTGGCAGATTTTATTTTCTTGGGCTCCAAATCACTATGGACCTTGACTGAAGCCACAAAATTAAAACACACTTGCTCCTTGGAGGGAAGAAAGGCTGTGAAAAACCTGCACAGTGTATTAAAAAGCAGAGACTCACTCTGCTACAGAGGTCGGTAGTATCAAAGCTATGGTTTTTCCAGTAATCTGATAGAGATGTGATATCTGGACCATAAGAAACGGTGAATGCCAAAGAACTGAGCTTTTGAACTGTGGTGCTTGAGGAGATTCTTGAGAGTCCCTTATAAAACAAGGAGATCAAACCAGTCAATGTGAAAGGAAATCAACCTCTGACCCCTGCTGTCTAAGCTGAGGCATCTATTGAGGGTCACCAGGTGGAAAGAATGGATGGTTCCACTGCAAAAGTGCCTGACCGTGGCAGCTCCAAGCAAACAGTTTGTAGCCCCACCCACGGAGAAGCTCAGAAAGCCTGAAGGCTCTGTGTACCCTGGGTCTCCCGATATATGCGTTGCAGTCTCCCCAGCAGCATTGGAGGCCAAGGAAGGGGCATTCTTGGCCCTGAAGTAGGGGTGTGGCTCAGGTATCCACTGGGGCCACCACTTACCAAGTAGGACTAGAAAGGAAAGAACTGGCATATGTGGCAGAGAGCTGGTGACTGGGATGTGGGAACAAAAGGGAACCAGCTCTGCATGAAGAACCTCACCTAAACTACCCTGAAGGACATGCCCAGTGATAAGATCATTTGAGATGGGATGAAGAGAGTCTATTTCATTATCCCTCATAATTCCTCTGAATGAGGAGGTGGTGGAGTTGGTGGGTCATCACAAACCTTTCCATGGTCTAGACTATCTCCCAGTCACTTTCTTTGGGGCTGCTTCTCTCCAGCTTTGGTCATGTAGTTCTGGAGGAAATTGACGATCATGTGTGTTGCTGCATCATGGCCACACGACCGTGTAAAGCCATTCATAGGACCCCATGGTCCTGCCAGGATAGCTGACCTAGGACTGTACATATGATCTGAGGTGGGTCATTCAGAGAACACCCTCAAACTCTGATGTCTTCAATATTTTCTTTCCTTATTGGAGATGGCTTCAGGATATAAAACCCTAGAGCAGGTAGCTTGGACTCCTGCACTAGGTGTAGAAGCCTTAATGAAGAAAGTTGTCAGGCTAAGACCATCAAAGAAGAGGGAATGAAAGAGTGAGTGTGTGAAATAGAGAACTGATGACTTCTGATTTTTTGGGTCCAGTCATTGAGATCTTTGTGTTTGCTGTGAGTCTTCTGTCCTGGATTCCAAGAATCATTTCAATGAGTCTCCCCTTTCCTTGAAGCCTGTTGGAGGTGGACTCCTCTCAACTGTGATTCAGACTTTGTTCTAGACCCTTCCCTATCATTGTACACCTCCCAGAAACAAACAGAGGCACCCATTTGTTTCAGCACCATTACGAGTAAAACCCTTTATTCTTTATTGAGAATAGGGTGTGCAGACCACCAAACACAGTTCACCAGCATCCTGGGCAGGAGTACCCTAAGCGTGATTTAGTGTTTGCTCAGAGTGGCCTTTCTGATTCCTGAACCACTCCAAGAATTTATACTGCCTGTGCCAAGTCAATCCTGTAATTTCCTTGATCAAAGACTAAAAAATACAGCCTCAGGAAGGCGTCACCCAGCATCCAGGTCTCTCTAGATGTCCTCACTGTGTTCTCTTTAAAGGTGGTATAGCAGTGGCCTCCAGAATCCTGGGGGAGTCAGAGACACACACCAGTCAGCCTGAGCCCTTACCTGTGACTCCCACAAATATCCAGACCCAGCAAAATTCTTTGTTTTATTTCCCTTTTTTGGTAAGTATCAAGGGATTTTCTCCTTAGCAAGGGATATGAGAGTTCATCCACAACCAAAAAGGGCCAAAACATGAGGTTGCCATGAGGAAGGGTGTGGGGGAGGGGAGGACTGGGAGTTGAGGGTACAGAGGAATGATAAACAACAACAACAACAACAACAAAAAAACAAAACAACAAATCCTACTGTAGAGCATAAGGAAATATATTAAATATCCAGTGGTAAACCACATGAAAAAGAATAAGAAAAAGAATATATATTTCTGTATGTGTATAACTGTGTCACGTTGCTGTGCAGCAGAACTTAACACAACACTGAAGATTAGCCACACTTCAATAAAATTTTTAGAAAATAAAAAGAGTGTCCATATTTCTCCTCTCTCCTAGTGTCTTTCCTTCTGACTCCTGCTCCTTGTTTTCTCTGCAGAGAATGCTGGTTCTCTTCCTGCATCCCCACAATCTGTACTAATAAAAAAAAAAACTTTATTTTGTATTGGAGTATAGCTGATTAACAATATTTTGAGTTTCAGGTGGACAGTAAACAGACTCATCTATATATATCCATGTATCCTGGTCTCAAATATACCCCTCCCATCCAGGTTGTCATATAACCTGGATGGGAGTACCCCGTTCTACACAGTAAACCGTTGTTGGTTAGCCATCTTAAATAGAGCAGTGCACACAACACATTCTTGAAGACTTAACTTAGGAACTCTGGGAAGCCTCCTTTGGCCTTCACTCACCCTCTTTGGCCACTCCAATCTTGGTTGGGTAACGTACTCTGGTTCCCCAACCCCACTGGTCAGTCCTCATCATCCCGAGTAAGTCCCCAGTGCCCCAATGCATAGAACCCTGTAAGGCCATTTGCATGGAATCCAGTGCAGTTTTGCCTAGAAACAAGCAACCCTCCATATGGCTCCATGAGTTTACAGTTTTAGAATTACTGAAATTCCCTCCCTTCCTCAAAGTCTTCTTTAAGCCCATCAGCCAGCTCTGAACTCCCTCAGTGAGCTGACATGAAGCCACCCTGTGCCGGGGCTGAGCAGTCACTGTGCACCCTTTATTCACATTAGTATCAAGACTCCCCACAGAGGGGTTGGGTAGCCTGACTCACAAAGTGGGCACCCGGCCAGAGCTAGGGGAGGATGCATCTGAGAACTAGGGCGACCGTGTAATTTATCATCCAAACCAGGAAAACTGCGAGAAGGGAAGGGAGACTGTTAATCCCTATGGTGGGACAGCACACTGGGACTGTCCCCAGCCATTCTCCTTGTCACATGACTTATTTCAAGGACTGCTAGAGCTGACTTTCCATATTCATCCATCTGAGGGATCAGATTTAACTGAAGCTCTTTGAACACTGAGGACCTGAGTGACCCCCTCTCCTTGTGACTCCAACCATGCCAGCACAGCATGGGTCTCCACATTGATTTTAGGGTGATCAGTGTCCCAGATGGCCCTTTACTCTCAAGTGGTTCGTCTTGTGGGAGACTCTGGCCAGCCCCAGGGCTCAGCAACATCTGCAATAGTGTGAGATGGCCTGCAGAGGGCACCCTCTTCCCAGTAGCAGCCCAAGGGTTCCTGCAAGTTCCTAATTGAGAACCACCCCTCAGGGTCCTCTCCTCACCTTGAGGATGTAGGCTTGAGCTGGGACTGGGTAGTTGATACCCTTGATGGCGAAGATAATAGAGGACAGGGTACTGACCACAAAGCATGAAACGTAGTGCTATTAGAGAGAGAGGGAGAGAGGTTGGCCCTGGAGATCCTCCTTGTGTGTGGAGACTGGGAATGACGCTGGGGCATGACCTTGGAATCCCTTCGTGTGGCACCAATGAGCTTCTGGATGCTACTGACCAGTCTTCTTGGGCCAAGGACCAGTGATGTCCCATTATCCACAAAGGCCTTGCAGCCGGCAGAACAAGCAATAACCTTTCTTTTCATGGAGATGCTGAGAAGCAGTGTGACAAAGCAGGCATCAAGGTCACTCTCAACCTCCCCAGAGCTGCCTCCTTCCTGACCATCTTCTAAACAGCCCTTTCTCTCTTGCCCTCTTTTTCTTTGCTCCCGACACGGCACCTTCCTTGACATTCTTGAATGCAGTACTTGAATACACCAGGCTCTTTTGCACCTTGACACAAGCTGGTCTTCCTTCCTAGAGGAGCCCCCTCCCCTTTGACTAGCAAATTTCTTCTCATCTTCCAGATTCCAGTTTAATTGTCATGGTTTCAGGGAAGTCTTTTCCCAGGTGTTTATCAATCTCCTTTCTTGACAGTCTGTAGACACTTCCTCATGTCTAGCATGAACCAAAGTCACAATTCACTATGTGTGTGTCTCATTTCCTGTGCATCTGCCTTCTTAATGTGAGGGCAAGTTTTATCCTCATTGCCTCCTTAAAGTGCCTGGCACACAGTGGATGCCCAATGCTTGTCTGTTTAGTGAGTGAATGAAGACTGTGAGAATAATGAATGAGAAACATCCAGAGAGCTGTTTCTTATTGGGAACAAATAATGGGTCAATCGCAGAGTGAGGATGGAGATGCATGAGGGCAGTAGATTCTCATAGTGGTGGGAGAGAGGGGCTCCTCTGGGAGAGGGTGTCTACCAGCACTGTTCCTACAACCAGCTCAGATGCTGAGACCCTGGCCAGGAAATACACGACTAGCCCACAGAAACTCCAAAGGACAAGTCAGCTTTTGTCTGAGGGTATCACACAGAATCCTATCAATTATGCCTCTTGTTCTCAGGTCACTCCTGGATCCCACCTTCCTGATTCTGTTATAGCCCCTCCCCCACTGTGTGCCCATGAACTAGGGGTGTCTTTTTTAATAGTTGCTTTCACATCTTAAGACTCCAGCAAATCTCTGTACACTGCTCAGTAGTTGCTCCCTTAGGAGACCAGTTCTCCCGATTTGCTCAGGACTTTCCCTGTTTTTTACCTGACATTTATCTGTACTGAGAACTTCCTTGGTCCCAGAGAGCCCCAGACAGTTGGTCATCTTATACCTCTGTTCAGGCTGGAGAAATTCTCCCTGATTCTCTGTTCACCACACTGTAGAGTCCTCTAGCCATGTTCCACACCTCACGACGCAATGGGTACAGCCCTCTCCTGGCTGCACAGTCCTCTCCAGACCCTTTTAGGACCTGGTCAGAGCCCTGGTCAGAGGGCCTGTGGATTATGAACCCTTGAGCTGTTTACATAACTATCTGCTTGTGTGTTTGTTTGTATATGTTTTTGTATGTGTGTTTGTATGTGTCTCTGTAAGTGCTTGTGTGTCTCTGACTAGCTATGCATGTTTATATGTGTCTCTGTGTATGTTTATATGTGTCTGCTTGTGTGCTTCAATGTGTCTGTGTGTCAGTGTCATTGTGGATGGTGTATATATCTGTGTGACTGTGTGTTTGAGAATGTATTTGTGTGTGTCTGCCTGTGTCCATGTACAGTAGCTGGAGCATTATTTGGGCTGAACCTCAAAGGGAGAGGCTTACCTGGCCATGTGTAACTCCAGTCTCCGGCGTGGATCAGTGGTACCCAGTTGAGCGCTCCCTGGCAGTGGGATTTATCCACCCCACCAAATATCACACTTCCTCTCACTCTGCATGTGTAGAGAGAAGAGAGAGGGGGATCCTTGGAGGACAGTAGCAACAGCACTGTCTGAGAGCTGTGCTGGTCCACCCATCCAGGCCCTAATAAGGTCTCCATGTACAGATGCAGAAATCGAGTCTAGGAGCGATTGAGATCAAGACCGAGGTCGGTTAATGGATAATAAGTGGCACAGAGGAGCTTAGAAGCTCAGTCACCTGGCTGGGCTCCACCCACTCTATCTTCTGAGGATGCCATACCTCCTGTGACCTGAGTGATGAGACACACTCAGAGGACATGGTGCTGAACCATATTGGCTTTCTCCTTGTCAAGCTTGTCATTTTTCAGGAAAATCAAAGCCTGGGAGTTCTAAGGGTGTGGGTTCAGGTCACCCAGATTTGGCTCCGCTGGCCTGTGACCTCTACTTTTCAAAGGGCCCCACACTCAGAAGGGACCCCACCTCTGCTCTCCCTGTCTTGAAATGCCTAATATTTCTTAAACAAGGGATCCTACATGTTTGTTTTGTGTCCCACACTTTCATTTTTTTTCACTGGCTCCTGCAAATTCGGTAGCTGGTCCAGGGTTCCCAGTAGAATGCTAATGAGGAAGGAAAGATATCCACCATCCTTCTCCTTCCTTCCTGATCAAATTCATAAGCAAATTGTATTGCTTTTTCCTCCAACTTGTTTCCTGTTGCCTTCCATTAGTCTTCCTCCTCACTCAACCCACTAGACCAAGTTACTGGTCTTGAGCCCAGGAGCAGGGTTGTGTTCCAAGAAAACGTTATTCATAAAAGCCAGTGGTGAAGACAGGTACAACCCTGGGGCTACATTTACCCTGGGTTAGATTATCTCTCAGGATTCTTCTTTATCAAGTGTTCTATAATTTTTGTGCAACTGAATGCATCTTATAGCTACTTTGGAGAAAGGGAGTGTCCATCTCAGACTTACTTGCTCAAGTAGAAGGCAAAACCAGGCTCAGAATTGGCACCTTGATTCTTCAGGAGGTCAAAGATGGGGATAGCTCCAAAAACAGATATGTTGGGGTAGTTCAAGCCCAAGTTGCCATCAAAAGGTGCACCCTCGCACCCATATTCCACAAAGCTTAGACTGAACAGCTGTTCAGTACATATAAGGTCCCAAATATGTGGGAAAGAAGAGTGTTCCCACTTATAGATACGTGAAGTGGGGCTAGAACTGGGCTGGGGTGCATTGCCATTAAATACTTAGAGAAGAATTGAGGCTGGGCTGTGTCTTTGGTGGACCTCAGATGGTTAGACCATGCTGGGAGGAAAATTTGTGTTTTATTTGTGAGAGGCTGTGAATTTTAAAACATCTGCCTCTCTGAAAAACACCACCTGAGTGAGTCAAATTGGCCTTGTGGCTTCTGTCCAGGTAGGGTAACCAAGAGTCAGGCCAGGACCCTTTGGTGCCCCCTTGTAGACAATATGAGTCGAGAGCAAGGTAGCCTTTTCTGTCATCACTATGACCTAATTACAGGAATGGAGTTAATTCTCTGTAAGGTACTGTGGATTATGCATCTGTCCAGGAAGACAGAAGCCAAAAACACAGTCTTGCTTGCAGGGATCAATGAAACTGCTGCCTGGGAAAATCACTTTTGGGGATATGTGTATATTTGTGCGAGTGTGTATGAGAGAGAAAGAGAGAGAGAGGACCTACTCAAGTACTTTGGGGAGGCAGGCCATACGTTTTATGAGACTCTCAAAGGCACCCTAGAGTGAGAATTCATTTATTAGGCCCCTTGACATCTCTGGCCTCCAGTTTCCCACTCTGGATACCTGAAGCCCTTGACTGCCCCAAGGATCCCCAGATCACTTTCATCCTGTCCCTAAACACCCTACAGCAATTTCAGTCCTGAAAAGCCAACCCAGCTCCACCGTTTAGCACACGTGTGACCCCAGCAAGGCCCTTGCTGTCTGTAACTCAATTTCCTCATATGCCTCATAAGCTAATCAGACCATCTGCTGTGTGTGGTTGTTGCAGGTTTAAACCAATTATTTCCTGAAAGTGCCTGGAACAGTCTGTGAATATAAAAATGGGTGTTTGTTTCCCCTCTTCTCACTCCCAGCAAAATGAACCTTGAACTGCTCATGGGCAGAGGAGCTGCAAGTCCACACCTCAAGTCACTCTCTGGGTTAGCTAATCTGTTTGCTCGTGTGTCACCACAGGCACTGCCTCCCCAGGGACAGGATCCTGTGGATAAGATGGCCAATGTCTATGGGAGTTAACTAGGAAGGGTCCTGCCAGATGGTCATGCATCTGTTTTGCAAGCAGGGGTCACTCTATAGCCAGTACTGACTCAGCTTCTCTTTACACATTTCCTGAACGGTGTTATAAGCAAGAAATCCCTTCATGCTCCCAGATCCATAGGCGATCCTGAAGGTCTTTTGTGTAGGCCAGAAGGTGGAAGACTTGAAATGTCTGAACCTAACTTGTGTAGCTGAAGACACAAGAGATGAGTGTCATCATGTGCCAAGGGTGGAAACAGGGCAGCAGGGCAAGTGAAGGATGGTCCAGGTAAGGGGTGTCTGTACTCACAATAGGCTGGACTGGGGAAAAAGAGGGAGGGCACCCACAAGTAAAATGAACCTGTGTCAAAGATAACCTGGAATTCCTGAGGGGGTGTTCAAATTGTGATGTTACCCCCATAGAGCATCTACAGGGAGAAGGAAGGAGTGGGTTAGTGCAGAACTGGCTACCCACTCTTTCCACACTGATGTCTCCCTCTGGTGTCATATATCTCTTGAGATCACTTTCCAACCACTGTGAAGCTCACAGCCTTTCATCACAGAGGTGCTTGCATTTGATTTTTTTTTTTTTCCTGTGCTACATTATATGCAGGATATTGATTCTATAACCAGGTGTTGAAGTGGTACCTCCTGCATTGGAAGCACAGAGGTATAACCACAGGACCTCCAGGACCCTTGGACACCCAGGGAAGTCCTGCTGCCTTCATTTGAGAAACACTGTAGTCTCTTCAAACCCAGCCTTAGCACCCACTTCTCCAGGAGGTCCTTCTTGATCAACCTCAGCCACTCCCTCTAAACTCAGACCATATCCAATCAACACCACACAGGTGACCCTTTCATTTGACACGTATTTACTCTTTGCCTATCATTCAGGCTGGCATGGGCATTTTTGAAGACAAAAGAAGCCTTTTTGCTCATCTAAAAACAGTAACCACTGTGTTAGATTCTGGTGGCCTTACACAGAATACGGGTTCAGTAATTTTTTACTGCTGTGGTGCTTGCATCTGTGGAAACTGAAGTCCTCTGCCTGGTTATTCACAATTGCTTTGCAGTTGATTCTACCTTCTGATCAGAGATGGTTCACTCTTCATCTGTAACTAGTTCACTCCCTTAGTTCAGAAGGAACTGCTGCTGCTGCTAAGTCGCTTCAGTCGTGTCCGATTCTGTGCAATGCCATAGACAGCAGCCCACCAGTCTCCGTCGTCTCTGGGATACTCCAGGCAAGAACACTGGAACGGGTAGCAATTACTTCTCCAATTCAGGAAAGTGAAAAGTGAAAGTGAAGTCGCTCAGTCATGTCCGACTCTTAGCGACCCCGTGGACTACAGCCTACCAGGCCTCTCCATCCTTGGGTTACTCCAGGCAAGAGGACTGTAGTGGGTCGTCATTGCCTTCTGCTCAGAAAGAACAATCTCCCTCAAACTAATCACACATCTTTGACACAGAAATGGATGTTTATTTGCCACCTGGTAATTTCTGGGCCCAGTCACCAAGACAAGAATTGAGAATGATAGTCCCTTCTCCTCTGCATGGGGCCCCTTTAGCCTACTGTGTCTGCCTCCTGCAGGAGCCACAGCCCCAACATCCCACGTGGCACCTCCAGATGAGCCCCAGTGCTAGGTTAGAGCACCAGGGGGCGCTGTGGAGCACTATCCTCCCAAAACACTCACATCCATAATGTTCCTCAGGGGGTGTATAGTTATATTTGAGCCCCAAGAAGAAATCTGAGACAGTCTGTAAGCATGTTCCTTCAGGAAATTGTTCAACATGTTTTTTTCACTTAGGGTATTTCTCATGGTCTTCACTTTCCTTAGAAAGTGAACATTTGACAAAGAAAATGAAGATGCTACATTTAGCTGTCAGTGTTAAGGTATAACTGTCATTATGTGGCACTGTGTATTTGATAATCATTTTATGAGTCACCTTATTATAAGAATTTTATGCATATTCTATGGAAAAGACATAGGTTTGAATAAAGATTCTGTTCTGTAATGTTGGATAAGCCATATGACCATGTGGGGTCTCAGTCTCCCCTTTGGTAAAATGATGGAATGTAATGATTCAAACCCTCTAACTAGCATATCTTGGGGATAAGTGAAGTGATGGATATAAGGTGCCTGATATATAGGAAGTCTCAACAATGACACTAGCATTTCTGTTGCCATCCCACTGTATCCTTCTCATAGAAGCTCAGGTAAGAAGGTAGAAGGGGGATTCCTATCCTCTTTTACAATGGAGGAATTTGAAATGCAAGAGGTTTGTGAATTGGCTGTGGTCACACTGCTTGTCAGATATAAAACACTGTATAACTAGCTCTCCCAATATTTCTCCAGGTTGAAAGAGAAGAGAGAGTTGGAAAAGAATCCAGGAGATAGGGAACAAGTTCAGGAAATGTAGAAAATTAAAAGAAAAGTGAAAAGAAACACCACAGAAAGAAATACACTCACAGAGATTTCTAAAGGGATGGAGAGATAAACGATAGTGATACAGAGATGCAGACATAGACATATACACACTGAAGTAGAGAGGGAACAAAGAGGGCATGCTAAATAAAAGGTATAAAAGTGCTATTCCACAGGACCACACCTACATCTGCATTGACTGTGCACTGAACAATTGCAAGGAGTTCCAATTTCAATAGGTCATTACATGACTGGACCCAAGAGTTGGGCAACTATGCAAATCTACATCAAGAACCTTGGGTCCCACAGTTCCTATTGCAAGGTACTTATCAATAAGTAAGGCCTGAACTTTAAGATTGTCAGAGAAATATTCCATTCTGTTCTAAATCTGATGAGTAGAAGAATAATCATATGAAAAGAAAAATCACAGAAAGCAAGATGATGTGGCTTACAGTCTCCATACATACATAACTCTGCAATCTGAGAAGTCCAGCAGCCCGAGGAGCACAAGCCACTTTATGCTTCTTTCCTGGCTCCAAGGACTCAGGAAAGTTCAGGTTCTTAGCATGTAGTGGTGACCGGAAACCTCTAGTTATATATGCTCTGACATGCCCTAGTTTAGCCCTTTAGGCCAATAATAGGTCTGAAAAAACACAAAGGTCTCGATAAAATCTTTACCTTCAACAGTGTCCTTGGCGAGTGGACTTTGAAGCTTCACAGAATACAGAGAATTGAACTGTAATCTCTTCCTTGAAGGTTGGCTGGAAAAGCAAACTGATTTGCAAGGACATCTAAGAAGATCGAGAACCTTGCCTACTTGGGAAAGAAAAAAAAAAAAAAAACTGCTAAGAACATCTTAAAAATGGATACTAAGGGATACTAAGGCTCAACCATCATGCTTTCATGTCATCTTCATAGCCACTTCCTGAGATATGCATTGCTATCTTCATTAGAGAGGAGATTGCTAGGAGGATCAGTTGTCAAATGGCCAAGTGAAGACTTCAGGGACAGTCCAGGGAAATACAACAGGCTTTAGGTAGTGGGTCTAATGGCAGACATCAGAGGCACCTATGATTCCAGGCTGCATCAAAGATTTAGGGCAAAGCAGTACTTCAATTGCATGGTTTCAGTATTGGAATAAATGTCATATGCATCCACAAGATATTTTATATCATCCAACAGACATACAAGGAAGAACTGTGTGCTGGGTTCTGGGTTAAAGGCTTCAAAGTCAAAGTTGATCAAGACAAAAGTTGTCTTTATCTGAAGAAAGCTAGCAGTCTAGTTCTCACAAAGTTATGGCCCCAGGAGGCGCGAGATATGATACTAGGACTAGGTTGCCATGTTGAATCCTGAGCTGCACAGGCCTTACCACTGGGAGCAGCCCTTCCTCCAGTTCACCCATGCTGGAAAGCAGACCAGTTGGCCATGTTTTCAAGAGAATCAGAAGTTTGGATATTTATGTACAATCTACTTATTTTAATGTTAAAAACTATATATATAGATAGATAGATAGATAGATTTTTACCCGAAAAAAACAGTGAGAATGAAATCTCCACAGAGATGTGCTGGAATCAGGCTTCAGTCTCTGCAGGTTTTTATTTCTCGCCTAGAGTTGGGAGTGCAGTGGGGACAGAGAGGAATTTAATTCATGTTGGTTGATTTACAAAGAGACTGAATTCATACTGAACATGTGTGTTTCCTTTCTATTTATAAAGAAAGATCATCAGGGACATAGAAACCAACAAAATTTAACTGCTGAAGATAAATAGATATATTTCTGATATAATTTCCCCATAGGGTCTATGACTTGAAAAATTTTGTCTGCCAAACCAAACATACAAAAATATAATTTTGAAATGTCTTCTCAATCAAAGAAGACAAAACAACTGTGGCAGCCAAAGTAAAGACAATCGTGTTTAAGGATGCATCCAGGACTCCCAGGGCCTATTCCTGCATGAGATCTATCCATGCCTGTCCCTTGAATACAACAGGAGCCTCTCCTGTTGCCAGGTGTGTTTAGATGGGGCACTGTGACTTAATCCTCATTTTTGCATGTTGTTTAAATTCAGTTCTGGTGGTTAAATCCCAACAAGGGGAATATGATGTCACTGAGAAATGAAACACACATATGCCCTTTGAACTATGGTGTTGGAGAAGACTCTTGAGAATCCCTTGGACTGCAAGTAGATCAAACAAGCCCATCCTAAAAAAAAAAAAAAAAAATCAGTCCTGAATATTCACTGGAAGGACTGATGCTGAAGCTGAAGCTCCAATTATTTTCTCACCTGATGGGAAGAACTGACTCATTGGAAAAGACCCTGATGTTAGGAAATATTGACGGCAGGAAGAGAAGGGGAAGTCAGGATGAGATGGTTGGATGGCATCACCAAGTCGATGGACATGAGCTTGAATAAGTTCCGGGAGTTGGTGATGGATAGGGTAGCCTGACATGCTGCAGTCCATGGTGTTGCAAAGAGACCAACATGACTGAAGGACTGAACTGAACTCAACAAATTGAGCTCAAAGACTAATAAATCGAATTGCATCAAGTTGGTGACTAGCTGCCCATAACAACGCATTATATAAGTGGCTTTAAAATTCAGAATTATGACTGCATTCAGAGTGGAATATCTTCTAAGGAAAAACAAAAATACTGCCCATCCAAAACAAAACCAAAAAAAAAAAAAAATCAAAAGAAAAACAGGAAAGTTTCTGAACCTATATTCAACAATTTATTGTTCCTCATAACTTCTGTTATTGTGACACAATCATTTGTATGTTAAGAGGTAAAAGCAAGACAATAATTAAAACTTATGTTCTGAAGTAAGATTTTCAGTGGCCAGAAAAAGAGGTTCACACATAACATAAAGGACTTTAATTCAAACCCTGCTGTCTTAAATCTTGAACTGAAAGTATCAGATCAGATCAGTTGCTTAGTCGTGTCCGACTCTTTGCAACCCCATTAACTCCAGCACGCCAGGCCTCCCTGTCCATCACCAACTCCCAGAGTTCATTGAGACTCACGTCCATCGAGTCAGTGATGCCATCCAGCAATCTCACCCTCTGTCGTCCCTTTCTCCTCCTGCCCCCAATCCCTCCCAGCATCAGAGTCTTTTCCAATGAGTCAACTCTTCACATGAGGTGGCCAAAGGACTGGAGTTTCAGCTTTAGCATCTTTCTTTCCAAAGAAATCCCAGGGCTGATCTCCTTCAGAATGGACTAGTTGGATCTCCTTGTAGTCCAAGGGACTCGCAAGAGTCTTCTCCAAAACCACAGTTCAAAGGCATCAATTCTTTGGCCCTCAGCCTTCCTCACAGTCCAAATCTCACATCCATACACGACCACTGGAAAAACCATAGCCTTGACTAGACAGACCTTTGTTGGCAAAGTAATGTCTCTGCTTTTGAATATGCTATCTAGGTTGGTCATAACTTTCCTTCCAAGGAGTAAGCGTCTTTTAATTTCATGGCTACAGTCACCATCTTCAGTGATTTTGGAGCCCAGAAAAATAAAGTCTGACACTGTTTCCACTGTTTCTCCATCTATTTCCCATGAAGTGGTGGGACCAGATGCCATGATCTTCATTTTCTGAATGTTGAGCTTTAAGCCAACTTTTTCACTCTCCACTTTCACTTTCATCAAGAGGCTTTTGAGTTCCTCTTCACTTTCTGGCATAAGGGTGGTGTCATCTGCATATCTGAGGTTATTGATATTTCTTTGTACCAACTAATTGTTGGGGATTTTCTCTCCAGGACATGGAAGCAACGAACCTGAAAGAATGACACTCGGACAGTCTCTTGCAAGGACTGACAAGTTTATTTCTGCAGTCAAGCCCTTTATAGAAGCAGGAACAAAGAGCTTAAAGTATATGGCCAGCAGAGCGCATATGGGGTTAACACATAATCAGTAAAAACATTTCCAGGACAGCGCAGTCTAAGTGACTCATGTGCTTATCCCACAACTCATTTTCTCAAGTAACATCCCTATTTATTATTAAATCTTGGCACCGAGCATAACCAAAGACAGGAGATGTTTTTCTGTCAGCAGTACACAAAGCCGGGTACTTCTGGCCCTTCACCATTTTCCCAAGGATTTTCTCCTAATATGGCTATTTTGTACTATGCTTCCCAACACTTATTATATTCATTTTTATTTTATTTTTTAAGGAAAATGTGTACTTCTTACTCTGACCAATGTAAAGCCTACAAGCATTGACAACTTGATAACAGTGACTATTCTGAGATCTACCATGTAGCTTCTAAATACATTTCCCATAAGACGATGCATGGATTCTTATTAAAGAGATGGCTGATTTCAGGACTGGGTAAAGAAGTGAACAAAATAATCTTGGGAATCGTGAAGGAACAGAAAGCTAAGGCACTTCAAAGTCCAATGGGGACTGGACAGAAAGTTTAGGAAACCAAATGAAAAGGCCAAACATCTACCACTTTGTTGGGCAGAATGATGTTTCTGCTTCTTAACACACTGTTTAGGTTTCTCACAGCTTTCCTACCAAGAAGCAAACATCCTCTGATTTCATGGCTGCAGGGACCATCCACGGTGGTTTTAGAGGCTAAGATGAAAAAATCTGTCACTGCTTCCACACTTTCTCCTTCTGTTTGCCATGAAGGATGGGGGTGGACCCCATGATCTTAGATCTTTAATATTTAATTTTAAGCTGGCCGAATGTGTCCAAATGTTAATAGGCAACATCTAATTTGTCACAGTGATAGTTTGCTAGGGCACCAACTCACCATTCTGAGCACTCAGAAAAGAAATGAATCATCAATATTTAAGCTATTTTTTTATCCATTAAGTGTATGTTATGTAACTACAAACAGTTCCAGGAAAACAAGCTAGACTGTCCCTTCTGGGGATGATGAGAGAGTGATGGGGAGCAGCTATAATACAGATGAAGCCTCACTCTCTGGCCTGCAGCTCACCTTCTGCTGTGGAGGTCTGGCTCCTAATAACCATGGACTGGTACTTGTCCTGACCCACTGTGCTGGTATTGTGGACTCCTGCTCTAAACCCAATAGTGGAACATTCTGTAATGCAAACAATCCTGCTACCTCCCAGTTTCTGAACAAATAAATGGCATTAATACGGGGAGAGGAACAGTTATTTTGTCTTAAAGGAGAACAACCAAGTGCAACATATGACTACATTCTTTCAATAAACTGTGAAAACTGCTTTTTGAGCATCAGGGAAATTTGTACATGGACTGGATATTAGATGTTAATTTTTTTTTCAGTTTAGAATTTTATTACAACTAATCTGCCACTAGATGTTAATTATATTGGGAATAAAACATTTTTTCACATCATATAATTTTACCCCAAACACTCATTATGTATATTTTGTGAAATGTTCATCTCGTCCCTAAAACACTTCAGGAAAAATGAATAAGGAGTAAAAGAGAGAAGGAAATGATGGTCTGTCTTGATTTAAAAACAGATCTGCATAGCTGCTATGGATTGATTTGTGTCCACTCTTGACTCCCAATATGATGATATTAGGAAGTAGGGCCTTTGGGAGGTACACAAGTTGACATGGGGTTTTGATGGTGGTCCCTTATGATGGGATTATCCTCTCCCTCTTTTTCTCTCTTATTCTCCCTTCCTCCTTCCCTTCCCCCGCCACAAATGAGAACATAGCAAGGACAGAAAGACCTAATGCAAGTCAAGAATGTCTTCACCAGGAACTCAGTTATCCACCAACCTTGATGTAGCATAGTCTCCAGTCTATGACAACCTGTGGGACTAAGACATTAGTTTTGTAGTTATTGATGCCAAATAATGAAATGTAGGGTTCATGACACTGTTCTTTCTTATATTTGCTATGTTTGAAATTATTTTCTAGTAAGAAGTTTGTAGAATGAAGTTTCTGTCTTAGTGATACCCTGAGGGGCCCCAGATCGCAGATTCAGGCAGGTCCCTGATTAGTGAGTAGTTGGAGGACCACATGCTCCTTACTACAACTCTTCTCTTGCCATCTGAAAACCTTCCCCCCATACCCGACAACCTTACCTCCAGACCTATCTGCACCTCCACTCCTCTGCTAAGCTACTGAGTCATCTAGTTGGAGATCTTGATTCGTCAGGGCAGGGTCTGGAAAGAGAAGTAATGCAGACATTTTTAGAAAGAATGATCTGGGCAGACCCTTCCTTGGTTTTCCCTTCTTTAGTGCCATCTGCAGGTGAGGGATAGGACCTGAGAAGAGAGGAAGCCACAAGTGAGACTGCATGGATATTTGCAAGAGAAGGGAGGAGGAATTCACAACCCAATAACCAAGAGGTGGGCAGCTTGCACAGGACCCAGGAAGGAAGGAAGAAGCACTGGGGAAAGAATAATGCCTACCTGAGGGCCAGACCTACTTGAGTCTTCCTGTTAAACTTGGATGTCTCTTCCTTCCTGCTTTAATTTCTACTCCAGATTTGGAGGGGATAGAGCTGTACTCACTGCTAATGAGTCATGGGGAGAAGGACAGCCTCCACCAGGAGCCCTTTGATTCCACTCTGACTGTGAGTATCATCCCAAGCCAGAGAGCAAATGGCACATCATCAAAAAAAATGACCTACTTTAAAGAGTATTTAAAATACTACAAAATTTGTCTTAGAGTCCTGGTATATCTTGTTCACAGAGTTTTTTAGGACAGATTATTTGTTAGCTTAATTTGGGTTCTGCTGAGGAATCTACAAGCTTCCTCATTGGTAACTTCTGACTTATAACTACATGATCTCATCCCACAGAACCCAAATGATGGTAAGTTCCAGTGGGCAAGGCCTCTAAGGTCCTCGGTGTCACAGCAGCTGTGTGACAAGTGGTCTACCACTCCAAGTCCTGAGCCCAGGACCCATGAACATCACCAGACAGTTACAGCCCCCTGCCCACCAGAGGCAGACTCAGCTTCCTCAACAACACCCATCTCTGAGCCACTTGGCCACTGATTGGCACTGAGCCTCAGTCTGGAACAAGTGTTCTGGAGCAAGTCCAGTCTCCCTCATCCAAGAGATGGGAAACTGAACCCCGGGGTGTATGATTCACCTTAATGCTGCAGGTAAGTTAGTGAAGACTTGGGACCCAGGAACTCTGGTTCCTAGGCTAGGAGACTTCCAGGAGGAAAAGATGAGAGTAAGCTCAATTGCATCCACTGCTGGGTAGCTCTCAGATGTCTGCAAGCACCAGAGTGGAAGTTCCATTCCCTTTGCCCCTCAAGTCTGGTTCTGATTTTATCAGCAGACCTGCCTGCATGTAGCAGCAGGAAAGCAATATGTAGGACTGTTTCTTCTGGATTCCAGGCGCAGTGGGGGAGCCCTAGCTGTAGTGACGCCAGGAGGCAGTCCTGCAGGTGGTGACTGACTCACTCCAACTCAGAATCTCCAGAGCTACCGCTCCTCATTTACACGACACAGACCCTGGAAGACTGGATAACATGCACCTGCATTCAAGCAAGAAGCATTCCTTTCTCAGCCTTCTGGTAACTTAGATAAGTGTCTTATGTTTCTTCAGGGAACCCCTGGTAAGCAAGGCTTGGGTCTGAGACTAACCTGAATGAAACGTATCTGTTCCCACTTTAATGCTCAAAATAGACCTTGGAGATTCAAAGGCCTTGAGAGGGTTACAATCACACTAATATTTTTTCAGGACTTTACTTTATGAATCTGGATGGAGAAAAAGGACAGAAACACAGGACAAGGCTGGACATCTCTGGGTCCCAGCTGATTGTGAGTTGAGTTCCAGCCACCAGGCTTCGGAGTCAGGTGCTGATGTTATTCACAAGCCACCTTTGAAGAAGGAATAGAGGAAAGAGTTTTTGGGCAAAGAGCAGTGTGTTCAAAGAGCCATGGGAATCACCTGGGGCAAGATGAAACAAGAGTCATTACTTGTTTCTTTGCTCTATCAGTTCCTTGGTGTTTCTACTCCTGAGAACAAGTACATGGAGATAGTCAGAGGCATTGGTGGTGCCCCTGGCACCTGATGATCCTGGTAATAACCAGTTTGTGGACAAATCCCTGAGTCCAGAGCATATTCAGCCTCATGATAGCCCCAGGTTCTCCCTTCTTGGGAAGGCTGACATGGCTCATTGCTGCTAACTCACAACTGGAGCATGGGATGAGGTCATGGTGGTTGACCTGTAGGCCAAGTTCCAAGCATGGAAGGAAAGATGGTAGTGGAAGGGTAGCCATTTATTAAGCTTGGTTACCCTGGTCCTTAGCAGGTGCTACTTTCCACATCTACAATATTTTTCTCTGAGCTTTTTGTTTGGCCAGGTCCTTCTCAACATTTACCATCATCACTCTCAGGCTTGCTTTCCCTGGCCACTCCACTCTCACATGCACAAACCCTGATCCAAAAATTGCCTATAAACACTTCCCTCCATCAAAACAATAATTATAGTTACCAAAGGGGAAAGGTGGGAGAGGGATAAATTGAGAGTTTGAGATTAATATCTGTATAATAATTTATTTAATAGATAATCAACAAAGACCTACTGTACAGCAAAGGAATTCTGCTTAATAGTCTGTAATAACCTGTATGGGGAAAAAAAAAAAAAACTTAAGAAAGAATGGATACATGTGTATGTATAAGGGAATTAATTTTCCATATAACTATTATTAATACAATACTGTAAATTAAGTATACTACTATATAAATTAAAAGCTGAATTTTGAAAAATGTTTATGTCTAGAGACTCATGAAGTTCTTTAGACTCACATGATTCCCGATATGATGCTGGAGATGGCAGAGTGGGTGCAGAAATCAAGACATTATCTGAGGTTGCATTTTCCTGAGCTTTGGTGTCTTTTTGCTTCTAGTGTCACCTTTGATTTGTCTTTGGAGGATCTAATACAAAGGCTCTGAGACACCAGTTCAGTGTTAGTTGAAGGATGAGAGGGAGGTGCTAGTGGGAGAGTGAAATCCCAACTCCTTAGTCTTGGGTTGGGGCACGTTTGAGGCACAACTTATGTCCCAAGTTCCCTATGAAAACAGGCTGTAGCTTTCCTCTCAACAACTTGCATGACATCAGACCAGATTGGTTCATCCTTTTTCATGTCCTGCTTCCCCTGAGACCTCACTTATTTCTCTATGAGAATATTTTTAATATAAATTAATTTACTTTAATTGGAGGCTAGTTACTTTACAATATGGTAGTGGTTTTGCCATACATTGACATGAATCTGCCTCAGGTGTACATGTGCTCCCCATCCTTAACACTCCTCCCCATCACATCCCTCTGAGTCATCCCAGTGCACCGTCCCCAAGCACCCTGTCTCATTCATCAAACCTGGACTGGTGATCCATTACACATATGACAATATACATGTTTCAATGCCATTCTCCAAAATCATTCCACCCTCACCCTCTTCCACAGAGTCCAAAAGAATGTTCTATACATCTGTGTCTTTTTGCTGTCTTGCATATAGGGTTATGGTTACCATCTTTATAAATTCCTTATAAATGTGTTAGTATACTGTATTGGTGTTTTCCTTTCTGGCTTACTTCACTCTGTATAATAGGCTCCAGTTTCACCCACCTCATTAGAACTGATACAAATGTATTCTTTTTAATGGCTGAGTAATACTCCATTATGTATATGTACAACAGCTTTCTCATCCATTTGTCTGCTGATGGACATATAGGTTGCTTCCATGTCCTGACTATTGTAAAAAGGGCTGTGATGAACATTGGGATACATGTGTCTCTTTCAATTCTGGTTTTCTCAGTGTGTATGCCCAGCAGTGGGATTGCTGCATCATAAGGCAGTTCTATTTCCAGGTTTTTAAGGAATCTGCACACTGTTCTCCAGAGTGATTGCATTAGTCTGCATTCCCACCAATGGTGTATGAGGGTTCCCTTTTCTCCAGCATTTATTGTTTGTAGACTTTTGGATAGCAGCCATTCTGACTGCTGTGAAATGGTACCTCATTGTGGTTTTGATTTGCATTTCCCTGATAATGAGTGATGTTGAGCAACTTCTCATGTATTTGTTAGCCGTCTGTATGTCTTCTTGGGAGAAATTCTTTTTAGTTCTTTGGCCCATTTTTTGATTGGGTTGTTTATTTTTCTGGAATTGACCTGCAGGAGTTGTTTATATATTTTTAAGATTAATTCTTTGTCAGTTGCTTCATTTGCAATCATTTTCTCCCATTCTGAAGGCTGTCCTTTCACCTTGCTTATAGTTTCCTTCATTATGCAAAAGCTTTTAAGTTTAATTAGGTCCAATTTGTTGATTTTTGCTTTTATTTCCAATACTCTGGGAGTTGGGTCATAGAGGATCCTGCTGTGATTTATGATGGAGAGTGTTTTGCCTATGTTTTCCTATAGAAGTTTTATAGTTTCTGGTCTTATGTTTAGATGTTTAATCCATTTTGAGTTTATTTTTGTGTATGGCATTAGAATGTGTTCTAGTCTTAATCATTTACAAGTGGTTGACCAGTTTTGCCAGCAACACTTGTTAAAGACATTGTCTTTTCTCCATTGTGTATTCTTGCCTCCTTTGTCTAAGATAAGGTGTCCATAGGTGCATGGATTTATCTCTGGGCTTTCTATTTTGTTTCACTGATCTATATTCTTGTCTTTGTGCCAGTACTATACAGTCTTGATGACTGTAGCTTTGTAGCATAGCCTGAAATCAGGCAGGTTGATTCTGCCAGTTCCATGCTTCTTTCTCAAGATTGCTTTGGCTATTCCAGGTGTTTTGTATTCCCATACAAATTGTGAAATTATTTGTTCTAGTTTTGTGAAAAATACCATTGGTAGCTTGATAGGGACTGCACTGAATCTATAGATTCCTTTGGGTAGTATACTCAATTTCACTATATTGATTCTTCTTATCCATGAACATGGTATATTTTTCCATCTATTATTGTCCTCTTTGATTTGTTTCACCAGTGTTTTATACTTTTCTATATGTAAGTCTTTTGTTTCTTTAGGTAGATACATTCCTATGTATCTTATTATTTTCATTGCAATGGTGAATGGAATTGTTTTCTTAATTTCTTTTCTATTTTCTCATTATTAGTGTATAGGAATGAAAGGGATTTGTGTGTGTTTATTTTATATCCTGCAACTTTACTATATGCGTTGATTAGCTCTGGTAATTTTCTGGTGGTGTCTTTAGGGTTTTCTATGTAGAGGATCATGTCATCTGCAAACAGTGAGAGTTTTACTTCTTTTCCAG
Source organism: Bison bison bison (assembly GCF_000754665.1). NCBI lineage: Eukaryota > Metazoa > Chordata > Mammalia > Artiodactyla > Bovidae > Bison > Bison bison. The sequence continues at coordinate 1,893,697 of NW_011494714.1, forward strand.
TCTGGATTGATTTTATTTCTTTTTCTGCTCTGATTGATGTGTCCAAAACTTCCAAAACTGTGTTTAATAGTAACGATGACAGGGGGCACACATGTCTTATTCCTGACTTTAGTGGAAATGCTTTCAATGTTTCACCATTGAGGATAATATTTGTTGTGGGTTTGTCATATATAGCTTTTATTATGTTGCGGTATGTTCCTTCTATTCTTGCTTTCTAGAGGGTTTTATCATAAATGGATGTTGAATTTTTTGAAAGGCTTTCTCTGCATCTATTGAGATAATCATGTGGTTCTTATCTTTCAATTTGTTAATGTGGTGTATTATGTTGATCGATTTGTGGATATTGAAGAATCCTTGCATCCCTGGAATAAAGCCCACTTGGTCATGATGTATGATCTTTTTAATATGTTGTTGGATTCTGTTTGCTAGAATTTTGTTAAGGATTTTGCATCTACGTTCATCAGTGATATTAGCCTATATATGGCATCTTTGTTTGGTTTTGGTATTAGTGTGATGGTGGCCTCATTGAATGAGTTTGGTAGTTTGTCTTCATCGGCAATTTTCTGGAAGGCTTTGAGTAGGATAGGTGTTAGCTCTTCCCTAAATTTTTAGTAGAATTCAGCTGTCCTGGGCTTTTGCTTGCTGGAAGATTTCTGATTACAGTTTCAATTTCTGTGCTTGTGATGGGTCTGTTAAAATGTGCTATTTCTTCCTGGTTCAGTGTTGGAAAGTTATTTTTAGAAGAATTTGTCCATTTCTTCCAAGTTGTCCATTTTATTGGCATATAGCTGCTGAGAGTAGTCTTTTATGATCCTTTGTATTTCTGTGTTGTCTTTTGTGATCTCTCCATTTTCATTTCTAATTTTGTTGATTTGATTCTTCTCTCTTTGTTTCTTTATGAATCTGACTACGGGTTTGTCAATTTTATTTATCCTCTCAAAGAACCAACTTTTGGCTTTGCTGATTTTTCTTATGGTCTCTTTTGTTTCTTTTGCATTTATTTATGCCTAATTTTTAAGTTTTCTTTCTTTCTACTAACCCTGGGGTTCTTCATTTCTTCCTTTTCTAGTTGCTTTAGGTGTAAAGTTAGTTTATTTATTTGACTTTTTTCTTGTTGCTTGCGATAAGCCTGTATTGCTATGAACCCTCCCCTTAACACTGCTTTCAAAATGTCCCATAGTTTTGGGGTTGTTTTGTTTTCACTTTTATTCATTTCTATGCAGATTTTAATTTCCTTTTTTATTTCTTCTGTGGATTGTTGGTTATTCAGCAGCGTGTTGTTCAGCCTACATATGTTGGAATTTTTAATAGTTTTTCTCCTGTAATTGACATTTAATCTTATTTCATTGTGGCCAGAAAAGATGCTTGGAATTATTTCAATTATTTTGAATTTGCCAAGGCTAGATTTATGGCCCAGGATGTGATCTATTCTGGAGAAGGTTCTATGTGCACCTGCAAAAATGGTGGAATTCATTGTTTTGGGGTGAAATGTCCTATAGATATCAATTAGGTCTAATTGGGCTATTGTATCATTTAAAGTTCGTGTTTCCTTGTTATTTCTGTATTTAGTTGATCTATCCATAGGTGTGAGTTGGATATTAAAGTCTCCCACAATTCTTGTGTTATTGTTAATTTCCCCATAATAAAAATAAATAATAAAATTTGCTGTACTAGGTCTTCATTACTGCTCAGGACTTCTCTATTTGCAGCGATCTGGGGCTACTCTGTAATTGCAGTACACTGGCTTTTCAATCCTGTGTTTCTCTTGATACAGATCACAGGCTCTAGGGCACTTAGTCTCAGTAGTTGTGGCCCACCGGTTTAGTTGCTCTGGGGCATTTGAAATCTTCCCAAGCCAGTTCTCAAACACATATCTTAAGCACTGGATCAAAAGGGAAAACACTCTGGAAGGAATTTGAAATACATCACTTTTATATGAAACTTGGCATTATGGCCTATTTTTAAGGAGACCAATAGAAGATTGTCACTAATTCAAGCAACCTCCTGAAACCAGGAGTGATGTAGGTTCCCCTTCCAAGGGTTCCTACAGCATCTTGAAGCTGTCCCCACCATGTTACTTTGTTCTTGCTTGAGTTTCTGAAGCCCACACTAGACCGCAGCTTCCAGAGTGCAGGGCTGTCACTTGACTCACTTGTAAGTATATGTCAGTAGATCTTGTCTCCTTATATCAGACTCTAATGTCAAGACAAGGCTAACACAAACATCAGTTATTCTATTATGAGTGTTAGGTTACAGGTTCAACTACTGTAATCGAACCTTAAATAACATAGTCTTAAATACAGTACAATTTCAATTCTATTTCATAAAATATTAGTGTAGGTCTCTCCACAGAAATGGGGACCCACTTCTTTCTTCTTACACCTTTCACCTATGCTACTTAACTCTGGTCTAATATGGCTGTCCCAGCCCCTGTCATTACATCTGCATTCCAGCTAGTGAGACAGAAAATAATACTTCCATTTTGAAGTGACATATCATCTCTACTCAAATTCCACGGACTGAAGTATCTTCCATGGTCATGGCAAACCTGGGGATGGTGGGTCCACACAAGGGCAGGGAAATGTGATCCTACTATAGAACATTCATGATGAGTAACAAGGGCCACCACTCTTCATTGATGTCCCTGTAATTTGTTCTTCTTTGGTTCTCCCCACACAGCTTTCAGCCTGTTTTGGCCTGAAGATATGGATATGGATGAGGTTATAAGAGTAGAAATGGCCCAAGCTGTACAAATATGGAGAAAACAAGAAAGGAAAGAAGATAAGAACGTATAAAAATGCAAAATCTATAGGAAAGTATGTTTATAATAATAATTTTGCAGTTATACAATTTAGATATACCTGTGGTTGGTGAATCAATTTATTAAATAAAAAAATAAGAGAAATGTAACATAAATATATTCACTAAACCCAACAAAATGATAAGGCTATATCACAGTAAACACAGAGTAGTACCAAGATTAATTTGGATGCACATTGCAAAATACTAAAACCATAACTTTAGCAAAATTAAATTGATTTTTCTCTCCCACTGAAACAAAGCTGGAGGTGGGCCAGCCAGAGCTTGGGTGGTATCCATCTCCAAGGTTACATGATTGTCCAATACAACTGCAGGACTTCCAGCCATCACAACTAAAATCCACACAACAGTTAGGAAGTAGGTGGGGAAGGGAAGAGTACCATCTCTCAGCTAAATCAGCTCCTTGAAAGCAGTCTTCCAAGAAATCCCTCTTACAGATCTGCTTGTATCTCTAAGTCACCTGTCATGACTAAGAGCATGGGTGGGCAGGAAATGCAGTCCTGTAGCTACTGGGCTCATAGCTATATAACAAACTATTTTCAGTTTTGAAAGAGAAGCAGAGAATAGATCAGTTTTTAGGTAGCCTGCATCACCTGCCTTAAAGAAAGAACCTTTTCTCAATGGATTAGGCTGAATGGCTAGGCACAGTGTGGGAGCCAGGAGGAAGGAACAGCAATGAGAAACAGCTAGATGGACTTGAACTGTGCTCCAGAAAAAAAGTCAGACCTCTCAGTAGAGAACATCTAATGACTGAAATGAGGATTATACATACCACAGGACCCAATTTGTTTTGAAAAATGCTTTTCCAACTCAGGTCCCAAATCTTTCTCAATTCTTCAGCTTAAATACCTTGTCTTTGTTACCTCACATTCTGACCTACCGGTCTCACCTTCCTTACTTCTGTTCACATCACTTCACCACCCAGTCACCAACATTACAAGATCCAGTACTGAGGAGTTAGCAACACTTTCTAGAAGTGTGTAGAAACACAATGACTATTTCTACTTTAATATTAGTTTCTCCTGATCAAGGCCTTTTGAAGGACTGATATGGCTAGAATCATGGAGATCTCACATTTCCTCTAAAATCCCAACCAAGAATGTGACTTCCTTGGACCTGGAGGGGATGTGCTTACTTTTGGATCCACAGGTCTTAGCAGGACAGTAAGTCCCCTGTGTATGAACAAGTTACATTTCAAAAGGGTGTTCAAAAATTCCAATTTCTTCATAAGTCCAGCAAAGTTACTTAGACAGCCAACTAAGACAAATGGCTATATGTTACTGTAGTTTCATAGCAGAGCCTAGCTGACTACAGTCCATATGTTGCCAAAGTTGAACACAGCTGAGCAACTAAGCACGCTTTTAAAAATAGAATAGCAGTATCATTTATATTACCACTGCATTTGTGCTTCCTTTCAGACATCGTAGGCTTGAAATAAAAATACTGCACTATTGTACTCCATCAGCTTCCGTTGTGGCTCAGTCGGTAATAATCTGTCTGCAGTGCAGGAGACCTGGGGTCAAACCCTTGGTTTGGAAGATCCCCTGCAGAAAGAAATGGCAATGCACTCCAGTATCCTTGCTAGAAAAAATGCATGGACAGTGGAGCCTGGTGGGCTACAGTCCATGGGGTCAAAAAGAGTCAGGCCCAACTGAGCAACTAACACTTATTGTACTCCATACAGTTCTGTACAGTAAAGTACACAAAAGCACACCCAGTTGTCTGGGATGTGCCCACGACAATATGTGTCAGATCTGTGAACTAACTGATATGATTGCACATTAAAATGCAGTTTTACATGTTTGAAAGTTTTCAACTTGTAGGTTTTTTTGTAACAGACTTGCTACACAGCTGTTCAGTGAATGTATGTAGTGAATGAACAAGAGAGGAGAGTAGGAGCTGCCTGTTGTTTCCATTCTTGCATGTATTATGGCCACTCTGAATAGGAATTCCATTGAGCATAATTGAGGCCTGGTGTATGGGAACATTGCTCCAAGTGACAGAGGACCAGGATTCCAGGACATGGCTCAAGTGCCATGGTTGGTTGAGAAGAGCCAGGAGTGCAAATTAAGAGGAAACAAGTTTTCACTGGTTTATGTGAAAGATTCAGCAAATATCATCTGGATTGAGCTGTGGTTTAGAGGAGCAGTCTCTGTTGCTCCGTATGAGCAAAGAGAGGAGAATGAACCATGAAAATCGAACATGTGTCCCAGGTCAAGTATATCTAGTATTGAAGAGATGTAAGTCCTGTCAATTTATCTACTCCTTCCTGGAAAGAATTAGAGTAGTAAATGGGGGAAGGTCCGCACTCTGCTAGCACCTTATTTTTCTTCTGTCCAGTGAACATTGATTTCTAATGAAATGTATTTAGAAACGGAATATATACTTCATATGAATGAAGGCTTCTAATTTACTGTTCCATATAAACTTCCGGTGCTGTTCTGTGCCCAGGCACATGGCTCCCTGGAGCCTGGCAGGCTCTGTTTTGGCAGCAGAGTGCAGTGTATGGGGATCTGCTGTCATCTGGGGCCTGCAGTATATCTTCAGTCTGGGTTCACATCTGAGGGGTTAACTCTAGTTGGGTTTAATTCTATCATCTTGCTCTTTATCTGTAGTTTGTCCCATGTTCTTTCTTCCCATGTCTCTTTTTATCCCTGACTTCTTTGTGACTGAGTAGTTTCTATGATTCCCTTTTATAGACTTTGTCACTTTATTAACTGTAACTTTTTTTAAGTAGTTTTATGATCCATGGTATGCATCTTTAACTTTCCAGTCTATCATTATTAATTATTAATAATTATTAAATTATATATTTATTTATCATTTCTTTCACTGTGTTGGGTCTTAGTGTGGCATGCAGGATCTTCCTTTTAGTAGGGACTCTCTATTTGAGGAGGGCAAGCTCAGTTCTTGCATTGTGTAAACTCTATTTGAGACATGCAGGCCTAGTTGCTCAGTGGCATGTGGGATTTGAGTTCTCGGGCAAAGAAACAAACCAGCATCCCCTGCATTGCAAGACATATCCTTAACCACTGGACCACTGGGAAAGTCATTATAATTACCTTTTAATATATATTACATGTTGATCATTTGGGCTACTGTTCCTTCCCCCTGTATAACCAGATTTCCCCTTCCTTTTAAATTCCTTCTGACTTGAGACCTTTTATAAAACATTTATTACATTGGTCTGTTGGTGGTGATGCAGTCTGGTAGTTGTGCATCTGAGAAAGTATGTTATCTTGTTTTTGATATGTGTTTTTATTGGGTATAGACTTCTGAGTCAATTATGGTACTCTCAGCACTTTAAGATGTGGTGCCAGTGTCCTCTGGCTAACATTGTTTTATATTCCCAATCTGCTGTCATTCCCATTTTTTGTTCTGCTGTGTCTGTTTTTCCTTCTGGTTACATTTCTTTGGTTCATTGTTTTAAGCAATGAATTATGACGTGTCTTTGTATAGTTGTCATACTTCTTGCCCTTGAGTTAACTGAGCTTCTGTGTTCATGGGTTTAATGTTTTCATCGTATCTGGAAATTTTTCAGCCAGTAATTAAGTTCTTTTCTCTATTCTCCTGTGTCTAACCTCCTGTTGGATTCCATTTACATATATTTTAGTATTCTTAAAGTTGTTTCAAAGTTCTGTGATGGACAATTAACTTTTCCCACATTCTTTCCATTACTATTTTCCATGTCTCTATTTAACATACTCAATAATCTTCAGCTTCATGTATATGAGAATCATTGTTGTAGTAAGCATTTTAATGTCCTTCCCTGTTAATTATGTAATGTATATTTTTAACTACACTTTTACTAGTTGATTTTTCCATCATTATGTATATTTTCTTGCTTCTTTGCACATCCAGAGTTTTTTTCTTTTTAAATTTATTCATCTTAATATGAGGATAATTACTTTACAATATACTGATGGAACTAGGACATCACTGAAAGTGACAGAGGACTAAGATTCCAGGATGTGGCACAAGAGGCATGGTTGGTTGAAAAGAGCCAGAAGCGTAAAAGAGGAGGAAACAATTTTTCACTGGTGTATGTGAAGACTCAGCAAGTATCATCCAGATTTGTTTGTAGTGATTGAGCATGTTTTTACTGATTGATTTTCTCCTCATTTTTGGATATTTTCTTGTTTGTTTGCACATCTGGAATTTTTTTCTTTTTAAATTTATATATCTTAGAGGATAATTACTTTACAATATTGTGAGAGGACAAATACTTTCACAATTATATGGAAATTTTAAATTGATGTTTAATGTGATGTTGAATGTGGTCATTTTTACCCTTTGGATGCTGGATGTTTTTTATTTATTATAAATTATTCCTGGCACTGTTTGCAAACACTGTTAATTTCTTGGAAACAGTTGTACTTTTTGAAGGCTTGCTATTCAGTTGTTTATGCTGAGATGAGACCAGCCTTTAGACCAGGTTTATTATTCCCCACTAGCAAGGCAATATTGTCTTCTAGGCCCTACTGATGTCATGGGAATTATGAATAATTTCTACTCTGGTGGATGAGGACACAATTAGACTTGGCTCAATTTGAGGCTCAAGTGTTGTTCCCTATAATTCTGACCAGTACTATCAACTCTCCACTGAAAACTGGAGGGCTATCATCTTTACCTTTGCACAGTTCTATCTGTGTAGCTTTCTCCTGTGAACTCTTAACTATGTAGAGTCTCAAATCTCTATTCTTGGGGAGACTGTTGTCTCTGCCTAGATAACCCCTCCATGTATGTGTTGGAAACTATTTCTAGAGTTGGGGCAATTGTAGAACTCACCTTGCTTGCTCCCCACACCCCCCCATAAGAAATCCATTCTCTGCTGCCAGATGTTTGATATTAAAAACTACTCTTTCATTTATCTTGTCTATTTTGGAGTTATTTGAGACAAGAGGAAAATGTGTCCTTTGCTCCCCTATGTCTACCAAAATGGAGGTCCCTCTGCAATCAGAACTCACTGAATGCCTTGTGAGTGCTAGGCACTAACTTCTCTGCATGGGTGCAGACTTTTTAGGGATAAGTGTTGGAGCCTTAGGCAGCCCCAGTCTTGCTGGAGAAACATGCCAATTACAAATAGTATTTGCTGTAGAGTACGTTCAATTCAGTTCAATTGTTCAGTCATGTCCGACTCTTTGCAACCCCATGGACTGCAGCACACCAGGCCTCCCTGTACTTCACCAACTCCAGAAGCTTGCTCAAACCCATGTCCATCAAGTCAGTGGTGCCATCCAACCATCTCATCCTCTGTTGTCCTCTTCTCCTCCTGCCTTCAGTCTTTCCCAGAAACACGGTCTTTCCTAATGAGTCTGTTCTTTACAACAGTTGGCCAAAGTATTGGAGCTTCAGGTTCAGATTCAGTGCTTACAATTAATATTCAGGATTGATTTCCTTTAGCATTGACTGGTTGGATCATCTTGCAATCCAAGGGACTCTCAAGAGTCTTGTCCAACATCACAGTTCAAAACCATCAATTCTTCATCGCTCACCACTCCTTATGGTGCTAATGTCACTTCCATACCTGACAACTGGAAAAATCATAGCTTTGATTATGCTGAACTATTTTAGCAAAGTAATGTCTCTGCTTTTACAAATGCTGTCTAGGTTTGTCATAGGTTTTCTTCAAAGAAGCAAGCATCTTTTATTTACATAGCTTCAGTCATCATCTGCAGTGATTTTGGAGCCCCTCAAAATAAAGTTTCTCACTGCTTCCATTATTTCCCCATCTATTTGCCATAAAGTGATTGGACCAAATGCCATGGTATTCGTTTTCTGAACGGGGAGTTTAAGCCAGATGTTTGACTCTCCTATTTCACTTTCATCAAGAGGCTCTTTAGTTCCTCTTCACTTTCTGACATGAGGGTGGTGTCATCTGCATACCTGAGGTTTTTGATATTTCTCTCGGAAATCTTGATTCCAGTTTGTGCTTCATCTAGTTGGGCATTTCTCATATGTACTCTGCATATAAGTTAAGTAATCAGTTCAGTTTAGTCACTCAGTAGTGTCCGACTCTTTGGGACCCCATGAATCACAGCACACCAGACTTCAATGACCATCACTAACTCCCAGAGTTCACTGAGACTCATTTCCATCAACTCAAGGATGACATCCCCATCTCATCCCCCCATCTCATCCTCTGTTGTCCTCTTCTTCTCCTGCCCCCAATCCCTCTCAGTATCAGAGTCTTTTCCAATGAGTCAACCCTTCACATGAGGTGGCCAAAGTACTGGAGTTTCAGCTTCAGCATCATTGCTTCCAAAGAAATCCCAGGACTGATATCCTTCAGAATGGACTGGTTGGATCTCCTTGCTGTCCAAGGGACTCGCAAGAGTCTTCTCCAACACCACAGTTTAAAAGCATCAATTCTTCGGTGCTCAGACTTCTTCACAGTCCAACTCTCACATCCATACATGACCACAGGAAAAACCATAGCCTTGACTAGACGGACCTTTGTTGGCAAAGTAATGTCTCTGCTTTTGAATATGCTATCTAGGTTGGTCATAACTTTCCTTCCAAGGAGTAAGCGTCTTTTAATTTCATGGCTACAGTCACCACCTGCAGTGATTTTGGAGCCCAGAACAATAAAGTCTGACACTGTTTCCACTGTTTCTCCATCTATTTCCCATGAAGTAATGGGGCCAGATGCCATGATCTTCATTTTCTGAATGTTGAGCTTTAAGCCAACGTTTTCACT
>NW_011494714.1:1903316-1903964 GCF_000754665.1 Bison bison bison
AAGAGGTAACAAGAATGCACAGAAGAACTGTCAAAAAAGAATCTTCATGACCAAGATAATCACGATGGTGTGATCACTGATCTAGAGCCAGACATCCTGGAATGTGAAGTCAAGTGGGCCTTAGAAAGCATCACTACAAACAAAGCTAGTGTGGGTGATGGAATTCCAGTTGAGCTCTTTCAAATCCTGAAAGATGATGCTGTGAAAGTGCTGCACCCAATATGCCAGCAAATTTGGAAAAGTCAGCAGTGGCCACAGGACTGGAAAAGGTCAGTTTTTCATTCCAATCCCAATGAAAGGCAATGCCAAAGAATGCTCAAACTACCACACAATTGCACTCATCTCACATGCTAGTAAAGTAATGCTCAAAATTCTCCAAGCCAGGCTTTAGCAATATGTGAACCGTGAACTTCCTGATGTTCAAGCCGGTTTTAGAAAAGGCAGAGGAACCAGAGATCAAATTGCCAACATCCTCTGGATCATGGGAAAAGCAAGAGAGTTCCAGAAAATCATCTATTTCTGCTTTATTGACTATGCCAAAGCCTTTGACTGTGTGGATCACAATAAACTGTGGAGAATTCTGAAAGAGTTGGGAATACCAGACCACCTGATCTGCCTCTTGAGAAATTTGTATGCAGGTCAGGAAGC
>NW_011494714.1:1904064-1906399 GCF_000754665.1 Bison bison bison
CTGTTTCCACTGTTTCTCCATCTATTTCCCATGAAGTAATGGGGCCAGATGCCATGATCTTCATTTTCTGAATGTTGAGCTTTAAGCCAACGTTTTCACTCTCCACTTTCACTTTCATCAAGAGGCTCTTTAGTTCTTCTTCACTTTCTGCCATAAGGGTGGTGTCATCTGCATATCTGAGATTATTGATATTTCTCCCAGCAATCTTGATTCCATCTTATGTCTCTTCCAGTCCAGCGTTTCTCATGATGTACTCTGCATATAAGTTAAATAAGCAGGGTGACAATATACAGCCTTGACGCGCTCCTTTTCCTATTTGGAACCAGTTTCTTGTTCCTTGTCCAATTCTAACTGTTGCTTCCTGATCTGCATACAGGTTTCTCAAAAGGAAGGTCAGGTGTGCTGGTATTACCATCTCTTTCATAATTTTCCAGTTTATTGTGATCCACACAGTCAAAGGCTTTGGCATAGTCAATAAAGCAGAAATAGATGATTTTCTGGAACTCTCTTGCTTTTCCCATGATCCAGAGGATGTTGGCAATTTGATCTCTGGTTCCTCTGCCTTTTCTAAAGCCAGCTTGTGCATCTGGAAGTTCACGGTTCATGTACTGCTAAAGCCTGGCTTGGAGAATTTTGAGCATAACTTTACTAGCGTGTGAGATGAATGCAAATGTGCAGAAGTTTGAGCAGTCTTTGGCATTACCTTTCTTTAGGATTGGAATGAAAACTGACCTTTTCCAGTCCTGTGGCCACTGCTGAGTTTCCAAATTTGCTGGCATATTGAGTGCAGCACTTTCACAGCATCATCTTTCAGGATTTGAAAGAGCTTAACTGGAATTCCATCACCTCCACTATCTTTATTCATAGTGATCCTTTCTAAGGCCCACTTGACTTCACATTCCAGTATGTTTGGCTATAGGTGAGTGATTACACCATTGCTTTTATCTGGGTCATGAAACTCTTCTTTGTACAGTTCTTCTGTGTATACTTGCCACCTCTTTTTTTTTATCTTCTGCTTCTGTTAGGTCCATACTTTTGCTGTCTTTTATCGAGCCCATCTTTGCATGAAATGTTCCCTTGGTATCTCTAATTTTTTGAAGAGATCTCTAGTCTTTCCCATTCTGTTGTTTTCCTCTATTATTTGCATTGATTGCTGAGGAAGGCTTTCTTATCTCTTCTTGCTATTCTTTGGAACTCTGCATTCAGATGCTTATATTTTTCCTTTTCTCCTTTGCTTTTTGCTTCTCTTTTTTTCATAGATATTTGTAAGGTCTCTCAGACAGCCATTTTGCCATTTTGCATTTCTTTTCCATGGGGATGGTCTTGATTCCTGTCTTCTGTACAATGTCATGAACCTCCGTCCATAGTTCATCAGGCACGCTATCTATCAAATCTAGTCCCTTAAATCTATTTCTGACTTTCACTGTATAGTTCTCAAATTGTGTTTTTTTTTTTTTTGTTCCATACCGACAGGAAGTCATGGGTGGTCATCTGGCACTATTGTTTAAGCAGAAGCAAGCAATATTCAGGCTTCAATTGAAGAAAGTAAGGAAAACCACTAGACCATTAAGCTATGACCTTAATCAAATCCCTTATGATTATACAGTGGAGATGAAAAATAGATTCAGGGGATTGGGTCTGGTAGCCTGAAGAACTATGGATGGAGTGTAACACTGTATGGGAAGTGGTGGCCAAAACCATCCCCAAGAAAAACAAATGTGAGAAGGCAAAGTGGTTGCCTGAGGAGGTCTTGAAATTAGTTGAGAAAAGAAGACAAATGAACAGCAAACAAGAAAGGGAAAGATATACTCAGTGAAATGCAGACTTCCAGAGAATAGCAAAGAGAGATAAGAAAGTCCTCATAAATGAAAAGTGCAAGAATTAAAGGAAAATAATAAATTTTAAAGAATATAGATATATTCAGGAAAATTAGAGATACCATAGGAATACTTCATCCAAAGATGGGCACAATAAAGGAGAGAAAAGTCAAAGACCTAATAGAAGCAGATGATATTAAGAAGAGGTAACAAGAATGCACAGAAGAACTGTACAAAAAAGATCTTCATGACCAAGATAATCACGATGGTGTGATCACTGATCTAGAGCCAGACATCCTGGAATGTGAAGTCAAGTGGGCCTTAGAAAGCATCACTACAAACAAAGCTAGTGTGGGTGATGGAATTCCAGTTGAGCTCTTTCAAATCCTGAAAGATGATGCTGTGAAAGTGCTGCACCCAATATGCCAGCAAATTTGGAAAAGTCAGCAGTGGCCACAGGACTGGAAAAGGTCAGTTTTTCATTCCAATCCCAATGAAAGGCAATGCCAAAGAATGCT
>NW_011494714.1:1906499-1927653 GCF_000754665.1 Bison bison bison
TACTGTCACGTGTGGATCACAATAAACTGTGGAAAATTCTGAAAGAGTTGGGAATACCAGACCACCTGATCTGCCTCTTGAGAAATTTGTATGCAGGTCAGGAAGCAACAGTGAGAACTGGACATGGAATAACAGACTGGTTCCAAATAGGAAAAGGAGTATGTCAAGGCTGTATATTGTCACCCTGCTTATTTAACTTATATGCAGAGTACATCATGAGAAACTCTGGACTGGAAGAAACACAAGCTAGAAGCAAGATTGCTGGGAGAAATATCAATACCTCAGATATGCAGATGACACCATCCTTATGGCATAAAGTGAAGAGGAAATAAAAAGCCTCTTGATGAAAGTGAAAGTGGAGCATGAAAATTTTGGCTTAAAGGTCAATATTCAGAAAATGAAGATCATGGCATCCGGTTCCATCACTTCATGGGAAATAGATGGGGAAACAAGGAAAACAGTGTCAGACTTTTTTTGGGGGGGACGGGTGCTCTAAAATCACTGCAGATGGTGACTGCAGCCATGAAATTAAAAGATGCTTACTCCTTGGAAGGAAAGTTATGACCAACCTAGATAGCATATTCAAAAGCAAAGACATTACTTTGCCAACAAAGGTCCATCTAGTCAAGGCTATGGTTTTTCCTGTGGTCATGTATGGATGTGAGAGTTGGACTGTGAAGAAGGCTGAGCACTGAAGAATTGATGCTTTTGAACTGTGGTGTTGGAGAAGACTCTTGTGAATCCCTTCGACAGCAAGGAGTTCCAACCAGTCCATTTTGAAGGAGATCAGCCCTGGGATTTCTTTGGAAGGAATGATGCTGAAGCTGAAACTCCAGTACTTTGGCCACCTCATGTGAAGGGTTGACTCTTTGGAAAAGACTCTGATGCTGGGAGGGATTGTGGGCAGGAGAAGAAGGGGACGACAGAGGATGAGATGGCTGGATGACATCACTGACTTGATGGACGTTAGTCTGGGTGAACTCTGGGAGTTGGTGATGGACAGGGAGGCCTGGCGTGCTGTGATTCATGGGGTTGCAAAGAGTCAGACATGACTGAGTGACTTCACTGAACTGAACAAGAATTCACAGAAAAACTATACAAAAATGTTCATAATGACCTGGATATAGAAGATGTTGGAGTCACTTATGTAAAGCCAGATATCCTAGAGTATAAAGTCAAGTGAGCCTTAGGAAGCATCACTACAAGCAAAGCTAGTGTAGGTGATGGAATTCCAGCTGAGCTGTTTAAAACATCCTAAAAAATGAGGCTGTAACAGTGCTGAATTAAATATGGCAGCAAATTTGGAAAACTCAGCAGTGGCCACAGTGTTGGAAAGGTCAGTTTCATTCCAATCCAAAAGAAAGGCAACTGCAAAGAATGTTCAACCTATCATGCAATTGTGCTCATCTCACTTGCTAGCAAGGTAATGCTCAAAATCCTTCAAGCTAAGCTTCACTGTACATGGACAGAGAACTTCCAGATGTACAAACTGGTTTGAGGAACCAGAGGTCAAATTGCCAATATCCATTGGATCATAGAGAAACCAAGCAGATTCCAGAAAAACATCTACATCTGCTTCACTGACTATGCTAAAGCCTTTCACTCTATGGACCACAACAAACTGTGGAAAACTCTTAAGAGACTGGGTGTAGCAGATCACCTTACCTGTCTCCTCAAAGTCTGTATGTAGGTCAAAAAGTGGCAGTTAGAATGAGACATAGAACAACTAAAAGGTTTAAAATTGGGAAATGAGCATGACAGTGTATACATTGTCACTCTGGTTATTGAACTTGTATGTAGGAATGATCATTCAATATGCTGGACTGCATAAATCCCAAGATGCAATCAAGATTGCTGGGAGAAATATCAACATCTACAGAATGAAGATGACACCACCCTAATAGCAGAAAGCAAAGAACTAAAGACCAATTGATAAGGAGAGGAGATGCAAAAAGCTGGTGTAAAACTCAACATTCAAAAAACCATTCACCAAAAGATACTCAACATTCATGGCATCCAGTCCCACCACTTCATGACATATAGATGAGGGAGAAGTAGAAACAGTAGCAGATTTTATTTTCTTGGGCTCCAAAATCACTATGGACCTTGACTGCAGCCACAAAATTAAAAGACACTTGCTCCTTGGAAGGAAGAAAGGCTATGAAAAACCTGAACAGTGTATTAAAAAGCAGAGACTCATTTTGCTACAGAGATCTGTAGTGTCACAGCTATGGTTTTCCAGTAATCATGTACAGATATGAGATCTGGACCATACAAAAGGGTGAATGTCAAAGAATTGAGCTTTTGAACTGTGGTGCTTGAGAAGACTCTTGAGAGTCCCTTATACAACAAGGAGATCAAACCAGTCAATCTGAAAGGAAATCAATCTCTGACCCTTGCTGTCTTAGCTGAGCCATCTACTGAGGGCCTCCAGGTGTAAAGAACAGATGTTTCCACTGCAAAAGTGCCTGACCATGGCAGCTCCAAGAAAATAGTTTGTAGCCTCACCCATGGAGAAGCTCAGAAAAGCAGAAGGCTCCGTGTACCCATGGATACATGCATTGCATTCTCCCCAGCAGCATTGGAGGCCAAGGAAGGGGCATTCTGGGCCCTGGAGGAGGGAGATGGCTCAGGGATCTACTGAGGCCACCACTTACCATGTAGGCCTGGAAAGGACAGAGCAGGCATATGTGGCAGACAGCTTGTGACTGGGGTGTGGGAACAAGAGGGAACCAGCTCTGCATGAAGTACCTCACCCAAAATCCCCTGGAGGAGAAGTCCAGCAATAAGATCATCTGAGATGGGATGAAGAGAGTCTATTTCATTACCCCTTATAATTCCTCTGAATGAGGAGGTGGTGGAGTTGGTGGGTCATCACAAACACTTCCATGGCCTAGACCATCTGCCAGTCGCTATCCTTGGGGCTGCCTCTCCCCAGCTTCAGTCATGTAGTTCTGGAAGAAATTGACAATCATGTGTGCTGCTGTGTCTGGTCCAATGACCATATAGAGCCAATCATAGGACCCCATGGCCCTGCCAGGATGGCTGATCTCGGGCTGTACATGTGAATTGAGGTGTATCATTCAGAGAATACCCTTGAACTCTAATGGCTCCCAGCTTCTTTCTTTACTAGAAGATGCATTCAGGATATAAAACCCTAGGGAATGTAGCTTGGACTCCCTCAGTAGGTGTAGAAGCCTTAAGGAAGAAAGTTGTCAGCTAAGACCATCAAAGAAGAGGGAAGGGAAAGTCCGAGGGAGAGAAAGAGAAAACTGATGACTTCTGATTTCTTGGGTCCAGTCACAGAGATCTTTTTATTTGCTCTGATTCATGTGTCCTGGATTCCCAGGATCATTTCAATGAGTCTCCCTTTTCCTTGAAGGCAGGTGGAGTAGGGCTTCTCTCAATTTTGATTCAGACTTGGTTCTAGACCCTTCACTCCCAGACACAAACAGAGGCAACCCTTTGTTTCAGCACCATTAAGAGTGAGACCCTTTATTCTTTACTGAGAATAGGGTGTGCAGACCACCAAACACAGTTCACCTGCATCCTGGGAGCAGTGCCCAAGAGTGAGTGAGTGTGTGTTAGGAGCGGCCTTATTGATTCCTGAACCACTCCAAGCATTTATACTGCCCGTGCCAGGCCAATCCTGTCATTTCCTCGATCAAAGACTGAGAAATACAGCCTCAGGAAGACGTCACCCAGCATCCAGAACTCTGTAGTTGGACTCAATGGGATCTCTTTAAAGGTGCTATAGCAACGGCGTCTAGAATCCTGGGGGAATCAGATATACACACCAGTCAGCATGAGCCCTTGGTGACTCCCCCCAAAATCCAGACCCAGCACAATTCTTTGTTTTATTTCCCTCTTTTGGTAAGTATCAAGGGGTTTTCTCAGCAGCAGGGGATATGAGAGTTCATCAACCAAAGAGGTCCAAGACATGAGGTTGCCGTGAGGAAGGGTAGGGGGTAGGGGAGGAGTGGTAGTTGGGAAACAGAGGAATGAAAAACAACAAAGTCCTACTGTAGAGCACAAGAAATTATTTTCAACATTCAGTGATAAATCACATGAAAAAGAGTAAGAAAATATATATTTTTGTGTGTATAACTGAATCACATTGCTGTGCAGCAGAACTTAATGCCACAATGAAGATTAGCCATATTTCAATATAATTTTTTCGAAAAGAACAAGTGTGTCCCTAGCTCTCCTCACTCCCTATTTCTTTCCTTCTGACTCTTGTTCCTTGTTTTCTCTGAAGAGAATGCTGGTTCTCCTCCTACAACCCCACAATCTGTCCTTTATTTAAAAACTTTATTTTGTATTGGAGTATAGCTGATTAACAATATTCTGAGTTTCAGGTGGACAGTAAAGGGACTCAACCATATGTATCCGGGTATTCTGGTCCCAAAGACACCCCTCACATCCAGGCTGTCATATAACTGAGCGGAGTTCCCTGTGCTACACAGCAACTTGTTGTTGGTTATCCATCTTAAATAGAGCAGTACCCACAACAATTTCTTGAAACTTTAGCTAAGGAACTCTGTAAAGCCTCCTTCAGTCCACACTCACTCTCTCTGGCCACTCCAGGCTTGGTTGGGTAAAGTACTCTTGTACCCCATCCCCACTGGTCAGTCCATAGCCCTCATCTCCCCTAGTAAGTCCCCAGTGCCCCAGTGCAGATCATCTTGAGATTCTATTTGCATGGAATCCAGTGCAGTTGTGCTTAGAATCAAGCAACCCTCCATATGGCTCAATGAGTTTCTGGTTTTAGAATTCCTGAAATTCCCTCTTCCTCAAAGCCTTCTTTGAGCCCATCAGCCTGCTATGAACTCCCACTTGGAGCTGACATGATGCCTCCGCCCTGTGCTGGGGCTGAGCAGTCACTGTTCACCCTTTATTCACATTATCATCCAACCTCCCCAGAGGGGTTGGGTACCCCAACTCACAAAGGAGGCACCTGGCCGGAGCAAGGGGAAGATACAGGCAAGAACTAGCCTGACCATGTAATTTATCATCCAAACCAGGAAAACTCTGAGAAGGGAAGGGAGCCTTTTAACTTATGCTGGGACATCACACTGGGACTGTCCCCAGCCATTCTCCTTGTAACATGGCCTATTTCAGGGACTGCTAGTGCTGAGTTTCATGTTCATGCACCTCTGAGTTCAGATTGAATTGAAGCTCTTTGAGGACTGAGGACCTCAGTGTTCCCCTCTCCCTGACTCCCACCATGCCATATGGTGTGGCATCTCCACATTTATTTCAGGAAGATCAGTGTCCCAAACGGCCCTTTACTTTCAAGTGTTTGGTTTTGTGGGAGGCACTGGCCCAGCCACAGGGCTCAGCAGCATCTGCAATGGTTTGACATGGCCTCCAGAGGGTACCCTCCTCCCAGCAGTAGCCCAAGGGTTCCTGCAAGCTCCAGTTTGAGAACCAACCCTCAGTATTGTCCCCTCACCTTGAGGATGTAGGCTCGACCTGGCACTGGGTAGTTGATGCCGTTGATGGTGAAGGTAATAGAGGGCAGTGTATTGACCGCAGAACATGAAACATAGTGCTGTTAGAGAGAGAGGGTAAGAGGTTGGCCCTGGTGACCCTTGTTGTGTGTGGAGACTGGGAGTGACCCTGGGGCATGACCCTTCACCTTGGAACGCCATGGCTTGGCCCTGATGAGCTTCTGCATGTTATCAACCAGTAGTTTTGGGCCTTCGATGAATGCTGTCCCAATGTCAACAAAGGCCACGCAGCCTCCAGAACAAGCAATAACCTTTCTTTCAATGGAGATGCTGAGAGACAAAGGAATAAAGTGGGCAACAAGGTCACTCTGAGCCTCCCCAGAGTTGTTCCCTTCCCTACTGTCTCCTAAACAGCCCTTCATCTCTTGCCCTCTTTTCCTTTGCTATCGACACAGTAACTTTCTTGACATCCTTGAATGTAGTACTTGAATACACCAGGATCTTTTGTACCTTGACACAAGCTGGTCTTCTTTCCTAGAAGACCACTGCACTTTGACTATGAAATTTCTTCTCATCTTCCAGATTCCAGCTTAATTTTATTGTTTTCAGGAAGCCTTTGCCCTGGTGTTTATAAGTCTCCTGTCTTAGTCACTCTCTGTAGACCCTTCCTCATGTCTGATGCTGTTATTGCTGCTAACTCACTTCAGTCATATCCAACTCTGTGCGACCTCATAGAGGGCAGTACACCAGGCTCTGCCGTCCCTGGGTTTGTCCAGGCAAGAGTACTGGAGTGAGTTGTTATTGCCTTCTCCTCCTCATGTCTAGCACGTACCAAAGTCACAATTCACTATGTGGGTGAGTCACTTCATGTACATCTGCCTTCTTAGATGTGAGGGCGAGTTTTATTCTCCTTTTCTCCCTAAAGTGCCTGTCACACATTGGATGTCCAATGCTTGTCTGTTCAATGAGTGAATGAAAACTTAGAAAACAATAAGTAACTTCTAGAGAGCTGTACCTGGTGGGGAACAAATAATGGGTCGCACACAGAGTGAAGATGGAGATTCACAGGGGCAGCAGATTCTCATAGTAGGGGCAGAGAGGGGCTCCTCTTAGAGAGGGTGTCTACCAGCAGTGTTCCTACAACCAGCTCAGACCCTGAGATCCTGGCCAGGAAATACATGACTAGCCAATAGAAACTCCAAAGGACAGGTCAACTTTTGTCTGAGGGTATCACACAGAATCCTATCAATTATGCCTCTTGTCCTCAGGTCACTCCTGGATCCAACCTTTCTGATCCTCTGTAATAGCCCCTGTCCCACTGTGTGCCCAAGAACTTGACGTGTCTTTTCTATTAATTGCTTTCACGTCTTAAGACTGCAGGCAACCTCTCTCCACTGCTGGGTAGCTGCTCCCTAAGAAGACCACTTTTCCCCATTTTCTCAGGACAGTCCCTGTTTTTTAATTGACATTTATCTGTACTGAGAATGGATCTGTACTGAGAATTTCCTATGTCCTAGGTAGCCATGGACAGTCGGTCATCTTACCATAACTCTGTTCAGGCTGGAGATATTCTCCCTGATCCTCTGTTCACCACACTGCAGAGTCCTCTAACCATGCTCCCCACCTCAAAGGGCAGTGGGTGAAGCTTTCTCCCAGCTACACAGACCTCTCTGGTGCCTTTTAGGACCCTGATCTGAGTAATGCCCAGAAGGCCTGGGGATTATGAACCCATGGGTTGTTTGTGTATCTCTGTGCTTGTGTGTTTGTTTGTATGTGTGTGTGCATGTTTCTTTGTGTGTGCTTGTGTGTCTCTGACTAGCTATGCATGATTTTATGTGTTGCTGTGTATGTTTTTATGCATCTGCTTGTGTGTTTCCATGTTTCTGTGTGTCTGTCTGTGTCGTTGTGGGTGGTGTATATCTGTGTGACTGTGTGTCTGAGAATGCATTTGTGTGTGTCTGCCTGTGTCCATGTACAGTAGTGGGAGCATCACTTGGGCTGACCCTCAGAGGGAGAGGCTTACCTGTCCATGTGTATAATCCAGTTTCCCGCTTGGATCAATGGTACCCAGTTGAGCTTTCCCTTGTAATAGCGGTGGTCCACCCCACCAAACATCACCACACTGCCCTCCTGCTCATCTCTGTAGAGAGAAAAAAGGGAGCGATCCTTGGAGGACAGTAACAACAGCACTGCCTGAGAGCTGTGCTTGCCCACCCACCAAGGCCCTAATAAGGTCCCCATGTGCAGATGCAGAAATCGAGTCTAGGAAAGATTGAGATCCAGACTGAAGTCTGTTACTGGCTAATGAGTGGCACAGAGGAGGTTAAAAAGTGAATCACTTGGCTGGGCTCCACCCACTCTGTCTTCTGAAGACGCCCTGGACCTCGAGCGACCTGAGTGCTCAGACACCCTCAGAGGACAGGGTGCTGAAGTGTTTTGGCTTTCCCCTTGTCCACCTTGTCATTTTTCAGGAAAATCAGGCCTGGGAGTTCTAAGGGTATGTGTTCAGGTCACCCAGCGTCATTGGCTCCAATGGCCTGTGATTTTTACTTTCTAAAGGGCCCCAAACTCAGAAGGGACACAACCTCTGCTCTCCCTGTCTTGAAATGCCTCATATTTCTTGAACAAGGGGTCCCACATTTTTCTGTCCCACACTTTTGTTTCTCACTGGCTCCCACAAATCTGATAGCTGGTCCTGGGTCCCAGTGAAATGCTAATGAGGAAGGAAAGATATCCACCATCCTTCTCCTTTCTTCCTTCTATAATTCATAAGCAAATCCTAAAGCCTTTTACTTAAACTTGTTTCCTGTTGCCTTCCATTAGCCTGTCTCCTCACTCACCCCCCTAGACCAAGTTACTGGTCTTGAGCCTAGGAGTAGGCTTGTGTTCCAATAAACTTTTATTTCTAAAAGCCAGGGGTGAAGCCAGGTAGGGTCCTGGGTCCATAGTTATCCTGGGTTAGATTATCTCTCAGGATACTTCTTTATCGAGTGTTCTATAATTTTTGTGTAACTGAAAGCATCCTACAGCTAATTTGGTGAAAGGGATTGTCCATCTCACACTTACTTGCTCAAGTAGAAGGCAAAAACAGGCTCAGAAATGGCACCTTGATTCTTCAGCTTGTCAAAGATGGGGATTGCTCCAGAAGAAGATACGTTGGGGTAGTTCAAGCCCAAGATGCCATCAAAAGGTATATGCTCAAGCCCGTATTCTGCCATGCTTAGACTGAACGGCTGGTCAGTGCTTACAAGGTCCCCAATCTGTGGGAAAGAAGAGTGTTCCCACTTACAGATACATAAAGTGGGGCTAGGACTGGGCTGGGATGCATTGCCATTAGATCCTCAGAGAAGAATTGAGGCTGGGCTCTGTCTTCAGTGCCTGACAGACAGTGAGATCAAGCTGGGAGGATAATTGGGGTTCCATTTGAGAGAGGCTGTGAATTTTATAACATCTGCCCCTCTGAAAAATGCCACTTGAGTGAGTCATTTTGGCCTCGTGGCTTCTGTACAGGTGGGGCAACCAAGAGTCACGCCAGGTCCCATTGGTGACACATTATGGACAAAACAATTGAGAGCAAGATAGCCTTCTCTTTGACATCACTGTGACCTAAGGACAGGAATGGACTGCATTTTCTGTAATGTACTGTGGATTCTGCATCTGTCCAGGAAGACAGAAGCTGAAAACACAATCTTGCTTGCAAGGTTCTATGAAATTACTGCCTGCAGAAATCACTTTTGGGGATATGTGTATATTTATCTGAGTGTGTATGAGAGAGAAAAGAGAGAGCACAACTATTCAAGTATTTTGGGGGAGGCAGGCCATAGGTTTTTTAGACTCTCAAAGGTCCTCTAGAGTGAGAAATCATTTATCAGACCCCTTGACTTCTCAGGCCACCAGTTTCCCACTCTGGATACCTGAAGCCATTGACCGCACTGAGGGTCCTCAGATGAGTTTTATCCTGTCCACAAACACCCCACAGCAAATTCAGTCCTGAAAAGCCAGCCTAGCTCCAACTTTTGCCACACATGTACCATCAGGAAGACCTTGCTATCTGCACCTCAGTTTCCTCATATGTCTCATGAGCTAATCAGAGTAACTGCTGTGTGGCATTGTTGCAGATTAAACCAGTTATCACCTGAAAGTGCCTGGAACAGTCTGTGAATATAAAAGTGGGTGCTTTTATCCTTTTTTCTCGCTCCCAGCAAAATGAACCTTGAACTGCTCATGGGCAGAGGAGCTGCAAATCCACACCTCAAACCACTCTCTGGATTAGCTAATCTGCTTGTGTGTCACCATGGGCACTGCCTCCCCAGAGACATGATCCTGTGGATAAGATGGCCAATATCTATGGGAGTTAGGCTAGGAAGGGTCCTATCAGATGGTCCTGCATCTGTTTTTCAAGCAGTGGTCACTCCCTAGCCAGTCCTGACTCAGCATATGTTACACTGTTACCCGAACTGTGTCATGAGCAACAACTCCTTTAATTCTCCCAGATCCATAGGTGATGCTGAAGGTCTTATTGGTAAGCCGGAAGGTGGAAGACTGAAGATGTCTGAATCTAACGTGTTTAGCTGTAGACACAAGAGATGAGTGTCATCAGGTGCCAAGGATGGAAACAGGGCGGCAGCACAAGTGAAGGATGGTCCGGGTATGGGGTGTCTGTACTCACAACAGGCTGGGCTGGTGCAAAAGTCAGAGGGCACCCACAAGTCAGATGAGCCTGTGTCAAGGAAAACCTGGAACTCCTGAGGGGGTGTTCCAATGGTGATATTAGCCAGGTAGACCAACTACAGGGAGAAGGAGGGAGTGGGTTAGTGCAGAACTGGCTACCCTCTATTCCCTAACTGCTGCCTCCCTCTGGGTGTCACATATCTCTTAAGATCACTTTCTAACCACCGTGCAGGTCACAGGCTTTGGTCACAGTGGTATCTGCATTTGATATATTTTTTCCTGTGCTACACTGTATGCAGGATATTGACTCTATGACCAGGCTTTGAAGTGGTTCGTCCTGTATGGGAATCCCATAGGCATAAACACTGGGCCTCCACGACAGCTGGACACCCAGGGAAGTCCTGGTGCCTTCATTTGAGCAGCTCTGTAGTCTCTTCAAACCCAGCCTTAGCACCCGCGTTTCCAGGAGGTCCTTCTTGATCAACCCCAGCCACTCCCTCCAAACTCAGACCACATCCAATCAACACCACACAGGTGACCCTTTCATTTGACATGTATTTACTCTTTGTCTATCTCTCAGGTTGGCATGGGCATTCTTGAAGTTAAAATAAGCCCTTTGTCTAATCTAAAAACAGTAACCACAGTGATTCTTATGTCCATACACGGAATTCAGGTTCAGTAACTTTTTAGTGCTGTCATTCTTGCATCTGTGAAAACTGAATTCCTCTGCCTGGGGATTCACAGTTGCTCTGCAGTTGGTTCTACCTTTTGATCAGTGATGGTTCACTCTTCATCTGTAACTGAGTGGCTCACTTAGTTCAGAAGGAACAATCACCCTCAAACAAATGACACATTTTTGACACAGAAATGGATATTTACCTGCCACCTGGTAATTGCCATGCCCAGTCACAAAGACCAAGAGTTTAGGATGACAGTGCCTTCTCCTCTGGTTGGGGGTCCCTGTTTTCCAGTGTCTCTGCCTCCTGCAGGAACCTCATCCACATCATCCCACCTGGCACCTCCAGATAAGCCCCAGTGCTAGGCTAGAGCATCAGGGGGCACTGTGGAGCACCATCCCCCCAAAATACTCACATCCCTGATGTTTCTCAGCGGGTGAGTAGTTAGATTTGAGCCACGAAAAGAAATCTGGGACAGTCTGTAAGCATGTTCCTTCAGGAAATTGTTCAGCATGTTTTTTCCACCGAGGGCTTTTCTCATGGTCTTCACTCTCCTTAGAGGTATTCTTTCACCGAGCATTTGACACAGAAAACAAAGAAGATGCTACAATTAGCTGTCAGTGTTAAGATATAACTGTCATTGTAACGGCCCTGTGTATTTTCTAATCATTTTTATGAAGCACATTATTTTCAGAATTTTATGCATATACCATGGCAAAGACATAGATTTCAATACAGGTTCTGTTCTGCAATCTTAGGTAAGCCATATGACCATGTGGTGTCTCAGTCTCCCTTTTGGTAAAAGGGTAGAATGTAACAATACAAACCCTCCAAATAGGATATCTTGGGGATAAGTGAAGTGATGTATATAAAGTGAAAGTGAAAGTGAAGTCATTCAGTCGTGTCCGACTTCTTGAAACCACATGAACTATAGCCTACTAGGCTCCTCCATCCATGGGATTTTCCAGGCAAGAATACTGGAGTGCATTGCCATTTCCTTCTCCAGGGGATCTTCCAGTCTCAACAATGACACCCATTAGCATTGCTATTGCCATCTCACTCATTCCTTCTCATAGAATCTCAAAGAAGGAGGTAGAAGGGGGGCTCATCCTCTTTTACAAGGGAGCAATTTGAAATGCAAGAGGTTTGGTGAGTTGGCTGTGGTCACACTGCTTGTCAGATATAAAACAGTGTATATAAAACAGTGTATCTTTCTCCAAGTTGTCAGAGAAGAGAGAGTTGAAAGAAGAATCCAAGATATAGGGAAAAAGTAAGGGAAATTCAGAGGCTTGAGAAAGAAGTAAGAGTCAAATGAAAAGTTAAAAGAAAACAACACAAAGAGAAATACACTCCCAGTGACTTCCAAAGAGATGGAGAGATAAATGACAGTGATACAGAGATGCAGACATAGGCATATACACACTGAAGTAGATAGGGAAAAAAGAGGACATGTTGAATAAAATGTAGAAAGTGCTATTCCACAGGACCACATCGACATCTGCATACACTGTGCACTGAACTGTTACAAGGAGTTGCATTTTCAATAGGTCTTGACATGACTGGACTGTAAGATTTTTGCAACCCAACGAAGACTTTGGGATCCACAGTTCCTATAGAAAGTTACTTATCAATAAGTAAGAGTTGAGCTTTAAGACTCTTAGAGAAATATTCCATTCCCTTCTAAACCTGATCAGTGGAAGAATAATCAGATGAAAAGTAAAATTTGAAAAAGGAATATGATGCAACTTACAGTCCCCATACTTACTTGACTATGCACTCTGAGAAGGCCACAAGTCCGAGGACCACAAGCCACTTCATGCTTCTTTCCTGCATCCAAGTACTCAGGGAAGTTTGGGTTCTTAGAATGTAGTGGTGACCAGGAGCCCCTAGTTATATATGCTCTGACCTACCCTAGTATTCCCCTTTAGGCCACTAAAAGATCTGAAAACACACACACACACACACATAGCTCTTGATTAAATCTTTACCTTCATCAGAGTCCTTGGTCAGTGGCCTTTGAAGCTTCTCAGAATACAGGGAATTGAACTGTAATCTCTTCCTTGAAGCTTGGCTGGAAAATCAAACTGATCTTCATGGACATCTAAGAAGACAGAGAACCTTGCCTACATGGAGAAAAAACTGCTGAGAACACCATGAAAATGGATACTAGGGGCCATGCTCAGCATTCGTGGTTTCATGTCATCTTCCTAGCCACTTCATGAGATATGCATTGCTGTCTTCACTGGAGAGGAAATTTCTAGGAGGATAAGTTGTCAAATGACAAAGTGAAGTCTTCAGTGACAGCCCAGGGACATGCAACTGACTTAAGGTAGTGGGTCTACTGGCAGACATCAGGGTCACTTATGATGCCAGTCTGCATCAAAGATTTAGGGCAGAGCAATACTTCACTTGCATGGTTTCAGTACTGGAAGAAATGTCATACACATCCACAAAATATTTTATATCATATAACAACTGTACAAGGAAGAAATGTGTGCTAGGTTCTGGGTTAAAGGCTTCAAAGTCAAAGTTGATCAAGACAAAAGTAGTCTTTGTTTTAAGAGATCTAGAAGTCTAGTTCTCACAAGCTCATGTCCCCAGGAGGCAGGAGATATGATACTAGGACTAGGTGGCCATGTTGGAATCTGGGCAGCACAGGCCTTACCACTGGGAACAGCCTTTCCTCCACTTCACTCATGCCAGAAATCAGGCAAGTTGGCCATGTTTTCAAGAGAATACAAGTTTGGATATTTATGTACAATCTACTGATTTTAATGTTAGCAACTAATTTTTTTGTTCCCCCCCCCAAAACAAAAAAAATGGGAACAAAATCTCCACAGTGATGTTCTGGAATCAGCCTTCAGTCTCTGAAATTTTTTGTTTCTGGCCTAGAGTTGGGAGTGCAGTAGGGACAGAGAGGAATTTAATTCATGTTGGTTGATTTAAAGACTGAATGCACACTAAACATGCTGACTCATTGGAAAAGATCCTGATATTAGGAAAGATGGAAGGCATGAGGAGAAGCAGAAGACAGAGGATGAGATGCTTGGATAGCATCACCAAGTCGATGTACATGAGCTTGACCAAGCTATGGGAGTTGGTGATGGAGAGGGAAGCCTGGCATGCTGCAGTCTATGGCATTAAAAAGAGATGGACACAACTGAAGGACTGAACTGAACTGAACAAACTGAGAACAAAGACTAATAAATCTAATTGCATCAGGTTGTTGACTAGCTACCTATAACAACACATTACTTAAGTGGCTTTAAAATTCAGACTTATGACTCTACATTCAGAGTGGAATATCTTCTAATGAAAAACAAGAATACTGCCCATCTAAAACAAAACCAAAGAAAACCAAAAGAAAAAAAGGAGAGGGGGGTGGTCTTAAGATGTTGGAGGAATAGGATGGGGAAACCACTTTCTCCCTCACTAATTCATCAAAAGAACATTTAAACGCTGAGTAAATTCCACAAAACAACTTCTGAATGCCGGCAGAGGACATCAGGCACCCAGAAAAGCAGTCCATTGTCTTCGAAAGGAGGTAGGAAAAAATATAGAAGACCAAAAAGAGACAAAAGAGGTAGGGACAGAGCTCCGTCCCTGGAAGGGAGTCTTAAAAAGAGAGAAGTTTCCAAACACCAGGAAACACTCTCACTGCCGAGTCCGTGGCAAGCCTTGGATGCACAGAGGGCAACATAACATGGAGGAAAAATAAATAAATATTTAAAACCCACAAGTTGTGAGTCCAATGGTAACTCCCCCAGTGGAGAAGCAGAGCAGACGCCTGCACCCGCCACTAGCAAGCAGGGACTGGGCAGGGAGGCACAGGCTGCATTGCTTAGAGTAAGGACAGGGCCTGAATGCCCCGAGGGCAATCTGAGCAAACTAACTTAGGCTAGCAAACCAGACTGCGGGATAGCTACCACGCTCAAAGCCCTAACCTAAGACTCCACCAGGCCCGCACACAGAACAAAGGACTGAACAGAACTAGCCCCGCTGCAGACCATCCCGTTCGAGTGACAGGCAGCCAGAGCTGGAAGGGGTCAATCGCAGCCCCAGAAAGGCATTATCTACCAAACTGCAAACAGCCTTCTTTGCTAACTAAGACTTCTTGGGGTTCTGGATGGTCAACATCCGCCTGAGAAGGTGCACCGGTTGTACACCCAGAAAACTGAGCTGCAGGTACAGGGGAGGTGATAAGTTACGGTGACTGCATTCAACAAACACCTCATCACCTGAGCTGCTCCGACCTGGGAAGGGCACAAAACACAGTCCCAACTGAGTCTGTGCCTCTGAGAACTACCCGAGTGCCTGAACTTGAGTGGCTTAGACCTGGGAGGTGCATGCAGCCCAGGGCTGGCCTCAAATGGTTCCCAGCGGAGCATTCTACAGCCTGAGCAGTATGGGAATGGAGGGCATATGCGCCATGAGCAGGGGCAGGCCCAGTGTGGCTGAGGCACTGCAAACACATGCCAGTGTTATTTGTTTGCAGCATCCCTCCCTCCCCACAGTGCGACTGAACAAGTGAACCTAAAAAAAGTGTCCACCACCTCCCTCCTTGTGTCAGGGCAGAAATCAGACACTGAAGAGACCAGCAAACAGAAGAAGCTATAACAGAAGGAACCACCTTGGAAGTGACAGGTGCAATAGATTAAAATCCTGTAGTTAGTACCGACTACATAAGAAGGGGCCTATAGATCTTGAGAAATATAAGCCAGACCAAGGAACTATCCAAAAATGAACTGACCCCACACTGTCCACAACAACAGCAGAGAAAGTCCTAGATATATTTTTACTATTTTTTTGATCATTCTTTTATTTTTTTTAATTTTTTAAAATTTTTAGTCCTCTATTACTCCTTTAATTTTCATTTTTATAACCTACTATTACTTTCCAAAAAAAAAAAACCCTATTTTTTAAAGCAAACTTCATATATATATTTATAATTTTTGTGAATTTGTCTTGTTTTATTTTTTTTCTTCTTCTTCTTCTTCTTTTCTTTATTATTGTATTTTTGAAAATCCAACCTCTAGTCTAGAGTTTTAATCTTTGCTTTTTGGTATTTGTTATCAATTTTGTACCTTTGAGAACCAAATCTTCAGTCCCCATTTTTACTTGGGAGCGAGATTACTGGCTTGACTGCTCTCTCTCCCTTTGAACTCTCCTTTTTCTCCACCAGGCCTCCTCTGTCTCCTCCCTCCCCCTTCTCTTGTCTACTCAACTCTGTCAATCAGCATAGCGTTCCGGACGGTGGAGAACACTTAGGGAACTGATTACTAGCTGGGTCTTTCTCTCTCCTTTTGATTCCCCACCTTTTATCCTCCTGGCCACCTCTTTCTCCTTCCTCCCTCTTCTCTGTATAACTCCGTGAATATCTCTAAGCAGTCCAGATTGCAGAGTGCACATAAGGAAGTGATTACTGGCTCGCTTGCTCTCTCCTCTTTTGATTCCACCTCATCTCATTCAGGTCACCTCTAAATCCCTCCTCCCTCTTGTCTTCTCCATGTAACGCTGTGAACCTCTCTGGGTGTCCCTCACTGTGGAGAAACTTTTCATCTTTAACAGATGTTTTATCAATGGTGCTGTATAGAAGGAGAAGTCTTGAGACTACTGTAAGAATAAGACTGAAAACCAGAAGCAGGAGGCTTAAGTCCAAATCCTGAGAACACCAGAGAATTCCTGACTCTAGGGAACACTAATCGACAGGAACTCATCAATCACTTCCATACCTACACTGAAACCAAGCACCATTCAAGGGCCAACAAGTTCCAGAGCAAGACATACCACACAAATTCTCCAGCAACACAGGAACATAGCCCTGAGCTTCAGTATACAGGCTGCCCAAAGTTACTCCTAAACCATTGACATCTCATAATTCATTACTGGACACTTCATTGTACTCCAGAGAGAAGAAATCCAGCTCCACCTCCCCCGCCTCAGAACACCGACACAACCTTCCCTAATCAGGAAACCTTGACAAGCCACCTGTACAACCCCACCCACAGTGAGGAAACTCCACAATAAAGAGAACTCCACAAACTGCCAGAATACAGAAAGGCCATCCTAAATTCAACAATATAAACAAGATGAAGAGACAGACGAATACCCACCAGGTACAGGAAGAGGAGAAATGTCCATCAAACCAAACAAAAGAGGAAGAGATGGGGAATCTACCTGATAAAGAATTCTGAATAATGATAGTGAAAATGATCCAAAATCTTTAAATCAAAATGGAATCACAGATAAGTAGCCTGGAGACAAAGACTGAGAAGATTCAAGAAAGGTTTAACAAGGACCTAGAAGAAATAAAAAAGAGTCAATATATAATAAATAATAGAATAAGTGTGATCAAAAACTCTCTAGAGGCAAGAAATAGTAGAACAATGGAGGCAGAAGATAGGATTAGTGAAGGAGAAGATAGAATGGTAGAAATAAATGAATCAGGGAGGAAAAAAGAAAATAGAATTAAAAGAAATGAGGACAATCTCAGAGACCTTCAGGAGAATATTAAATGCTCCAACATTCAAAGCATAGGTGTCCCAGAAGAAGAAGATAAAAAGAAAGACCATGAGAAAATACTTGAGGAGATAATAGTTGAAAACTTCCCTAAAATTGGGAAGGAAATAATCACTCAAGTCCAAGAAATCCAGAGAGTCCCAAATAGGATAAACCCAAGGTGAAACACCCCCAAAACACATATTAATCAATTTAACAAATATCAAACACAAATAACAAATATTAAAAGCAGTAAAGGAAAAACAACAAATAACACACAAGGGGATTCCCAAAGGATAACAGCTGATCTTTCAATAGAAAGTCCTCAGACCAGGAGGGAATGGCAAAACAAACTTAACGGGATGAAAGAAAATAACCTACAGCCCAGATTACTGTACCCAGCAGGGATCTCATTCAAATATGAAGGAGAAATCAAAAGCTTTACAGACAAGCAAAAGCTGAGAGAATTCAGAACCACCAAACCAGCTCTCCAACAAATGCTAAAGGATATTATCTAGACAGGAAATACAAAAAGGGTGTATAAACTCAAACCCAAAACAATAAAGTAAATGGCAACGGGATTGTACTTATCAATAATTACCTTAAACGCAAATGGGTTGAATGCCCCAACCAAAAGACAAAGACTGGCTGAATGGATACAAAAACAAGACCCCTATATATATTGTCTACAAGAGACTCGCCTCGAAACAAGAGACACATTCAGATTGAAACTGAAGGGCTGGAAAAAGATATTCTATGCAAATAGAGACCAAAAGAAAGCAGGAGTAGCAATCCTCGTATCAGATAAAATAGACGATAAAACAAAGGCTGTGAAAAGAGCCAAAGAAGGACACTACATAATGATCAAAGGATCAATCCAAGAAGAAGATATACCAATTATAAATATATATGCACCCAACATAGGAGCACCACAAAATGTAAGACAAATGCTAACAAGTATGAAAGGGGAAATTAACAATAACACAATAGTGGGAGACTTTAATATGCCACTCACACCTATGGATAGATCAACTAAACAGAAAATTAACAAGGAAATACAAACTTTAAATGACACAATAGACCAGTTAGATCTAATTGATATCTATAGGACATTTCACCCCAAAACACTGAATTTCACTTTTTCTCAAGAACACACGGAACCTTCTCCAGGTTAGATCACATCCTGGGCCATAAATCTAGCCTTGGTAAATTTAAAAAAAATGAAATTACTCCAAGAATCTTTTCTGACCACAATGCAGTAAGATTAGATCTCAATTACAGGAGAAAAAATATTAAAAATTCCACATATAGAGGCTGAACAACACGCTGCTGAACAACCAACAATTCACAGAAGAAATCAAAAAAGAAATCAAAACATGTATAGAAACAAATGAAAATGAAAACACAACAACCCAAAACCTGTGGGACACTGAAATCAGTGCTAAGGGGAAAGTTCATAGCAGTGCGGGCATACCTCAAGAAACAAGAAAAAAAGCAAACAAATAACCTAACTCTAAACCTAAAGCAACTAGAAAAGGAAGAAATGAAGAACCCCAGGGTGAGTATAAGGAAAGAAATCTTAAAAATTAGGGCAGAAATAAATGCAAAAGAAACAAAAGAGACCATAGCAAAAATCAACAAAGCCAAAAGCTGGTTCTTTGAAAGGATAAATGAAATTGACAAACCATTAGCCAGACTCATCAAGAAACAACAGGAGAAAAATCAAATCAATAAACTAGAAATGAAAATGGAGAGATCACACAGACAACACAGAAATACAAAGGATCATAAGAGACTACTATCAGCAATTATATGCCAATACAATGGACAACTTGGTAGAAATGCACAAATTCTTAAAAAAGTACAACTTTCCAAAACTGAACTGGGAAGAAATAGAAAATCTTAACAGACCCATCACAAGCACAGAAATTGAAACTGTAATCAGAAATCTTCCAGAAAAAAAAAACCCAGGTCCAGACGGCTTCACAGCTGAATTCTACCAAAAATTTAGAGAAGAGCTAACACCTATATTACTTAAACTCTTTCAGAAAATTGCAGAGGAAGGTACATCTCTACTCTAATTCTATGAGGCCACCATCACCCTGATATGAAAACCTGACAAAGATGACACAAAAAAGAAAACTACAGACCAATATTACTGATGAACATACATGCAAAAATCCTTAACAGAATTCTAGCAATTAGAATCCAACAACACATTAAAAAGATCATACATCATGGCCAAGTGGGCTTTATGCCAGGGATGCAAGGATTCTTCAATATCTGCAAGTCAATCAGTATAATACACCACATTAAAAAATTGAAAAATAAAAGCCATATGATTATCTCAATAGATGCAGAGAAAGCCTTTAACAATATTCAACATCCACTTATGATAAAAACTCTCCACAAAATAGGAAGAGAAGGAACGTACCTCAACATAATAAAAGCTATACATGACAAACCCACAGCAAACAATACCATCAATAGTGAAAAATAGAAAGCATTTCCCCTAAGGTCAGGAACAAGATAAGGGTACACACTTTCACCACTACTGTTCAATATAGTTTTGGAAGTTTTGGCCACAGCAACCAGAGCAGAAAAAGAAATAAAATGAATCCATATTGGAAAAGAAGAAGTAAAACTCTCATTGTTTGCAGATGACTTGATCCTCTACATAGAAAACCCTAAAGACTCCACCAGAAAATTACTACAGATAATCAATGAATATAGTAAAGTTGTATGATATAAAATCAACACACAGAAATCCCTTGCATTCCTATACACTAATAATCAGAAAATCGAAAAAGAAATTAAGGAAACAATTCCATTCACCATTGCAATGAAAAGAATAAAATACTTAGGAATATACCTACCTAAAGAAATTAAAGACTTATATATAGAAAACTATAAATCACTGGTGAAATAAATCAAAGAGGACACTAATAGATGGAGAAATATACCGGGTTCATGGATCAGAAAAATCAATATAGTGAAAATGAGTATACCACCCAAACCAATCTATAGATTCAATGCAATCCCTATCAAACTACCAAGGGTATTTATCACAGAGCTGGAACAAATAATTTCACAATTTGTATGGAAACACAAAAAAACCTCAAATAGCCAAAGAAATCTTGAGAAGGAAGAATGGAACTGGAGGAATCACAGCCTGACTAAAAGCCCTACTTCAAAGCCACAGTCATCAAGAGTGTATGGTACTGGCACAAAGACAGAAATATAGATCAATGGAACAAAATAGAAAGGCCAGAGATAAATACACACACCTATGGACACTTTATCTTTGACAAAGGAGGCAAGATATACAATGGAGAAAAGACAATCTTTTTAACAAGTGGTCT
Source organism: Bison bison bison (assembly GCF_000754665.1). Classification (NCBI taxonomy): domain Eukaryota; kingdom Metazoa; phylum Chordata; class Mammalia; order Artiodactyla; family Bovidae; genus Bison; species Bison bison. The sequence continues at coordinate 1,927,161 of NW_011494714.1, forward strand.
TGGAAAAACTGGTCAACCACTTGTAAAAGATTGAGACTAGAACACTTTCTAACACCGTACACAAAATTAAACTCAAAATGGATTAAAGATCTAAATGTTAGACCAGAAACTAGAAAACTCCTAGAGGAGAACATAAGCAAAACACTCTCTGACATAAATCACAACAGGATCCTCTATGACCCACCTCCCAGTATACTGGAAATAAAAGCAAAAATAAACAAATGGGACCTAATTAAAATTAAAAGCTTCTTCACAACAAAGGAAACTATCAGCAAGGTGAAAAGAGAGCATTCGGAATGGGAGAAAATAATAGCAAAAGAAGGAACTGACAAACAACTAATCTCAAAAATATACATGCAACACATGCAGCTCAATTCCAGAAAAATAAATGACCCAATCAAAAAATGGGCCAAAGAAATAAATAGACATTTCTCCAAAGAAGAATACAGATGGCTAACAAACACATGAAAAAAAAAAAAAAAAACATTATCAC
>NW_011494714.1:1927753-1928478 GCF_000754665.1 Bison bison bison
TGGTGCACTGGGATGACCAAGAGGGATGGTACGGGGAGGGATGTGGGAGGGGGGTTTAGGATGGGGAACACATGTACACCCATGGTGGATTCATGTTGATGTATGGCAAAACCAATACAATATTGTAAAGTAATTAGCCTCCAATTAAAATAAATAAATTTAAATTTAAAAAAAAGAAAACAAGGAAAGAAATCTGAAACTATATTCAACAACTTCAGTTCAGTTCAGTTGCTCAGTCGTATTCAACTCTTTGTGAGCCCATGAACGGCAACACACAAGGCCTCCTCATCCATCACCAACTCCCAAAGTCCACACATACTCAGTTCCATTGAGTTGGTGATGCCATCCAACCATCTCATCCTCTGTCATCCCCTTCTCCTCTTGTCCTCCATCTTTCCCAACATCAGGGTCTTTTCAAATGAGTCAGCTCTTTGCAACAGGTGGCCAAAGCATTGGAGTTTCAGCTTCAGCATCAGTCCTTACAGTGAACATTCAGGACTGATTTCCCTTAGGATGGACTGGTTGGATCTCCTTGTAGTCCAAGGAACACTCAAGAGTCTTCTCCAACACCACAGTTCAAAAGCATCAATCTTTGGGGCTCAGCTTTCTTTATAGTCCAACTCACACATCCATCCATGACCACTGGAAAAACCATAGCCTTGACTACACGGACCTTTGTTGACATAGTAATGTCTCTGCTTTTCAATATGCTGTCTAGATTGGTG
>NW_011494714.1:1928578-1929400 GCF_000754665.1 Bison bison bison
ACATGAAAAAAAAAAAAAAGTTCATTATCACAGAAATGCAAATCAAAACCACAATGAGGTACCATTTCACACCAGTCAGATTGGCTGCAATCCAAAAGTCTACAAGCAATAAATGCTAGAGAGGGTGTGGACAAAAGGGAATCCTCTTACACTGTTGGTGGGAATGCAAACTAGTACAGCCACTCAGGAGAACAGTGTGGAGATTCTTTAAAAAAAACTGGAAATAGAACTGCCTTATGACCCTGAAATCCCACTGCTGGGCATACACACCGAGGAAAACAGAATTGAAAGAGACACGTGTACCCCAGTGTTCATCACAGCACTATATACAATAGCTAGGACATGGAAGCAACCTAGATGTTCATCGGCAGATGAATGGATAAGAAAGCTGTGGTACATATACACAATGGAGTATTACTCAGCCATTAAAAAGAATACATTTGAAACAGTTCTAATGAGGTGGATGAAACTGGAGCCTGTTATACAGAGTGAAGTAAGCCAGAAAGAAAAACACCAATACAGTATACTAACACATATATATGGAATTTATAAAGATGGTAATGATAACCCTGTATGCGAGACAGCAAAAGAGACACAGATGTTTAGAACAATCTTTTGGACTCTTTGGGAGAGGGAGAGGGTGGGATGATTTGTGAGAATGTCATTGAAACATGTATAATATCATGTAAGAACTAATCACCAGTCCAGGTTCGATTCAGGATACAGGATGCTTGGGGCTGGTGCACTGGGATGACCAAGAGGGATGGTACGGGGAGGGATGTGGGAGGGGGGTTTAGGATGGGGAACACATGTACACCCATG
>NW_011494714.1:1929500-1943745 GCF_000754665.1 Bison bison bison
GACCACTGGAAAAACCATAGCCTTGACTACACGGACCTTTGTTGACATAGTAATGTCTCTGCTTTTCAATATGCTGTCTAGATTGGTGTCAACTTTCCTTTCAAGATGTAAGCGTTTTTTAATTTCATGGCTGAAATCACCATTTGCAGTGATTTTGGAGCCCAGAAAAATGAAATCAACCACTGTCTTCACTGTTTACCTATCTATTGGCCATGAAGTGATGGGACCGGATGCCGTGATCTTAGTTTTCTAAATGTTGAGCTTTAAGCCAACTTTTTCACTCTCCTCTTTCACCTTCATGAAGAGGTTCTTTATTCTTCACTTTATGCAATAGGGTGGTGTCATCTGCATATCTGAGGCTATGTATATTACTCCCGGCAATCTTGATTCCAGCCTGTGCTTCCTCCAGCCTAGCGTTTTCATGATGAACTCTGTATATAACTTAAATAAGCAGGGTGAAAATATACAGTCTTGACATACTCCTTTCCTATTTGGAACCAGTCTGTTGTTCCATGTCCAGTTATAACTGTTGATTCCTGACCTGCTTACAGGTTTCTCAAGAGGCAAGTCAGGTAGCCTGGTATTCCCAACACTTTAAGAAATTTCCGCATAGTATTGTGCTCCACACAGTCTTTAGCATAGTCACTAAAGCAGACCTAGGTGTTTTCCTGGAATTTCTTGCCTTTTTGGTAATCCACTGGATGTTGCCAATACGATTTCTGGTTCCTCTGCCTTTTCTAAAACCAGCTTGATCATCAGGAAGTTCATGGATCACGTACTGCTGCAGCCTGGCTTGGAGAATTTTGAGCATTACTTTACTAGTGTGTGAAATGAGTGCAATTGTGCTGTAGATTGAGCATTCTTTGGTACTGCCTTTCTTTGGGATTGGAATGAAAACTGACCTTTTCCAGTCCTGTGGCCACTGCTGAGTTTCCAAATTTGCTGGCATATTGAGTGCAGAACTTTTACAGCATCATCTTTCAGTATTTGAAAGAGCTCAACTGGAATTCCATCACCTCCACTAGCTTTGTTCATAGTGATGCTTCCTAAGGCCCATTTAACTTCACATTCCAGGATGTCTGGCTCTAGGTGAGTGATCACACAATTGTGATTATCTTGCTCGTGAAGATCTTTTTTGTACAGTTCTTTGTACTCTTGCCACCTCTGCTTAATATCTTCTGCCTCTGTTAGGTCCATATCATTTCTGTCCTTTATTGAGCTCATCTTTGCATGGAATATTCCCTTGGTATCTCTAATTTTCATGAAGTGATCTCTAGTCTTTCCCATTCTATTTTTTTCCTCTATTTCTTTGCATTGATCACTGAGAAAGGCTTTCTTATCTCTCCTTGCTATTCGTTGGAACTCTGCATTCAAATAGGTATATCTTTGCTTTTGTCCTTTGCTTTTTTCTTCCCTTCTTTGCACAGCTATCTGTAAGGCCTCCTCAGACAGCCATTTTGCTTTTTTTCATTTCTTTTTCTTGGGGATGGTCTTGATCCCTGTGTCCTGTACAATGTTATGAACCTCCGTCTATTGTTCATCAGGCACTCTGTCTGTTAGATCTAGTCCCTTAAATCTATTTCTTACTTCCACTGTATAGTCATAAGGGATTTAATTTAGGTCATACCTGATGGTCTAGTGTTTTTCCCCACTTTCTTAAATTTCAGTCTGAATTTGGCAATAAGGAGTTCATTATTTGAGCCACAGTCAGCTCCTGGTCTTGTTTTTCCTGACTGTATAGAGCTTCTCCATCTTTGGCTGCAAAGAATATAATGAATCTGATTTTGGTGTCGACCATTTGGTTATGTTCATGTGTAGAGTCTTCTTTTGGGTTGTTGAAAGAGGGTGTTTGCTATGACCAGTGTGTTCTCTTGGCAAAACTCTATTAGCCTTGGCCCTGCTTCATTCTGTACTCCAAGGACAAATTTGTGTGCTACTCCTGGTGATTCTTGAGTTCTACATTTGCATTCTAGTCCCCTATAATGAAAATTACACCTTTTTTGGGTGTTTTATAAACGCTCTTGTAGGTCTTCATAGAACTGTTCAACTTCAGCTTCTTTGGTATTACTGATCGTGGCATAGACTTGGATTACTGTGATATTGAATGGACTGCCTTGGAAACAAACAGAGATCATACTATCATTTTTGAGATTGTATCCAAGTACTGCATTTCAGAATCTTTTGTTGACTATGATGTCCACTCCAATTCTTCTAAGGGATTCCTGCACAGATAAGTAAATATTATGGTCATCTGAGTTAAACACACCCATTCCAGTCCATCTTAGTTCGCTGATTCCTAGAATGTCTATATTCATGCTTGTCATCTCCTGTTTGACCACTTCCAATTTGCCTTGATTCATGGACTTAACAATCCAGGTTCCTATGCAATATTGCTCTCTACAGCATCGAATCTTGCTTCTATCAAAGTCCCACCCACAACTGGGTGTTTTCTTTGCTTTGGCTCCATCCCTTCATTCTTTCTGGAGTTGTTTCTCCACTGATCTCCAGTAGCATATTGGGTGCCTACTGACCTGGGGAGTTCATCTTGCAGTGTCCTATCTTTTTGCCTTATCATACTGTTCATGAGGTTCTCAAGGCAAGAATACTGAACTGGTTTTCCATTCCCTTCTCCAGTGGACCACATCCTGTCAGATATATCCAACATGATCCGTCCATCTTGGGTGGGCCTACAGGGCATGGCTTAGTTCCATTGAGTTAGACAAGGCTGTGGTCCGTGTGACAGATTGGCTAGTTGTCTATGATTGTGGTTTCAGTCCATTTGCCCTCTGATGCCCTCTCTCAGTGCCTACCGTCTTACTTGGGTTTCTCTTACCTTGGACTTGGGGTATCTCTTCACGGTTGCTCCAGCAAAGTGCAGCCCCTACTCCTTACCTTGGAATTAGGGTAGGTCCTCTCGGCTGCTGCCCCTGATGTGGATGTGAGGTAGTTCTTCTCCACTGCACGTCTGCGCTTCTGTTGCAGCTGCCATGCATCTGCACCACCATCGCAGCTGCGGTGAAAATAATTCAACAACTTATTATTCCTCATATTGTGCCTGATATTGTGACAGAATAGTATGTATGTTAACAGGTAAAAGCAAGATAGTAATTGAAACTAATATTTTGAACTAAGCCTTTCAGTGCCTAGAAAAAGAGGCTCACACATAACATATATAAGTTTAATTCAAACCTTGCTGTCTTACATCTTGAACTGAAAGCATGTTTGTACCAACTAATTATATTCCTTTATATTTTAATTTTTAAGGAAAATGTGTACTTCCTCTTCCGACCACTGTAAAGCCTAGAATTAGTGACAACTGATAACAGTGACTATTCTGAGGTCTAACATCTAGCTTCCAAATACATTTCTCATCAGACGATCTTAAAGAGATGGCTAATTTCAAGACTGGGTAAAGAAATGCTCAAAATAATCTGGGAATCTTGAAAGACCAGAAAGCTGAGGGAATTCAAAGACCAATGGGGATTGAACAGAAAGTTTAGGAATCCAAATGAAAAGGCCAAACATCTACCAGATTGTTGGGCAGAATGATGTTTCTGTTTCTCAACACACTGTTTATGTTTGTCATAGCTTTCCTGCCAAGAAGCAAACGCCTTGTGATTTCATGGCTGCATGCAGCATCCACAGTGGTTTTACAAGCTAAGATGAAGAAATCTGTCACTTTTTCCACGTTTTCTCTTTCTATTTGCCATGAAGGATGGGGCTGAATCCCATGATCTTAGTGTTTTATTTAATATTTAATTTTAAGCTGGCTCAATGTGTCCAAATGTTAATAGGCAACATCTAATTTGTCACTGTGATACATTGCTAGGGCACCAACTCACCATTCTGAGCACTGAGGAAGGAAAATAATCATCAATATTTATGCCATTTTTGTTTCTATTAAGCATAGGTTATGTAACTGCAAACAGTTCCCTGAAAACAAGCTAGACTGTCCCTTCTGGGGGTGATGAGACAGTGATGGGGAGCAGCGATAATACAGATGAAGCCTCACTCACTGGCCTGCAGCTCACCTCCTGCTGTGGAGGTCTGTTTCCTAATAGACCAAGGACTGGTACTGGTCCTGACCCACTGTGCTGGTATTGTGGACTCCTGATCTAAACCCAATAGTGGGACATTCTGTAGGACAAACCACCCTGCTTCCTCCCTGTTTCTGAACAAACAAATGGCATTAAAATTGGTAGATGAACAGTTATTTTGTCCTAAAGGAGAACAACCAAGTGCAATATATGAATACATCCTTCAATAACTGTGAGAAGACATCTGCTTTTTGAGAATCAGGGAATTTTGCACATGGACTGGATATTGAATGTTCCTTTTATTGGGAACAAAAGAGCATTTTTTTTCATATCCTATTATTCTACCACAAATACTCATTATGTACATTTGGTAAAATGTTCATTTGTTTCTAAAATACTTCAGGAAAAATGAATAAGGAGTAAAAGAGAGAATGAAATGAGGGTCTGTCTTGATTTAAAAACAGATAGCTGCTATGCTATGCATAGCTGCTATGGATTGAATTGTATCTACCCTTGACTCCCAATGTGATGGCATTAAGAAGTAGGACCTTTGGGAGGTACCCTGGTTGACATGGGGTTTTAATGGTGGTCCCTCATGATGGGATTAGCCTCTCCCTCTTTTTCTCTCTTATTCTCCCTCTTCTTCCTTCCTTTCAACACCACATGTGAGAACATAGCAAGAAGAGAAAGACTGATGCAAGTCAAGAATGTCTTCCTGTGAACTCAATTGGCTACCACTTTGATGTTGCATAGTCTCCAGTCTATGACAACCTGTGGAACTAAGAGGTTAGTTTTGTAGTTACTGATGCCAAATGATGAAATATAGGGTGCATGACACTCTTCTTTCTTATATTTGTTATGTTTGAAATTGTTTTGCAGTAAGAAGTTTATAGGAAGTCCATTTTGAAGATTCTGTCTTAGTGATATCCTGAGGAGCCCAAGATAACAGATTCAGGCTGGTCCCCAATGAATGAGTGGTTGGAAGACCACATTCTCTTTACTCCACCTCATCTCTTGTCATCTGAAAACTCTCCCCCACATCTGACACCCTTACTGGCCCCCTCTCCCATCTGAATCTCCATTCCTCTGCTAAGCTGAGTAATCTAGTAGAGATATTGATGATTCAGGACAGGGTCTGGAAGCAGAAGGAATGCATACATTTTTAGAAAGAATGAACTGGGAAGACCCGTCTTGGCTTTTCTTAAGTGCCATCTGCAGGTGAGGGATTGGGCCTGGGTAGGGAGGAAGGCACAAGTGGGACTGCATAGATATCTGGAAGTGAAGTGAGCAGGAATTCAGAGTGCAGTAACCAGGAGGTGGGCAGCTTGCACAGGACCTAGGAGGGAAGGAAGAAGCATTGGGAAAAGAAAAGGGCCTCCCTGAGGGCCAGATCTTCTTGAGTCTTCCGGTTAAACTCGGAGGTCATGTCTTTCCTCCTGGAAATCCTGCTCCAGATGTGGAGGGAAGAGAGCTGTACTCACTGCTAATGAGTCACAGAGAGAGGGACGGCCTGCCCCAGGGGCACTCCAATCTAACTGGGGGTATCAACCCAAGCAAGAGAGGCAATGGCAGGTCATCTAAAACATGATCTACTTAAAATGGTATTTAAAATACTACAAAATTTGTCTAAGAATTCTAGCATATCTAGTTCTCAGGTTTTTTTTTTTTTTTTTTTGAGAGATGATTCATCATCCTAATTTGGGCTTCTGCTGAGGAATCTACACGCTTACCCAGTGGTAACTTCTGATTTATAACTACCGGATCTCATCCCATAGAACCCAAATGATGGTAAGTTCAAGTGGGCAAGGCCTCTAAGGTCCTCGGTGTCACAGCAGCTGTGTGCCAAGTGGTCTACCACTCCCAGTCCTAAGCCCAGGACACATGAACATCACCAGACAGTTACAGTCCCCTGCCCACCAGAGGCAGCCTCAGCTTCCTCAGCAACATGCACCTCTGGGCCACTTGTCCACTGATTGGTGTTGAACCTCAGTCTGGAACAAATGTTCTGGAGCAAATCCAGTCTCCATCATCCAAGAGATGGGAAACTGAACCCTGGGGTGTATGACTAGCCTTAGCTGCAGGTAAGTTAGTGAAGACTTGGGACCCAGAAACTCTGGTTCCCAGGCTAGGAGACTTCCAGTAAGGGGAAGATGAGAGAAAGCCCAATTGCATCCACTCCCGGGTAAGCTCTCAGATTTCTGCAAGCACCAGAATGGAAATTTCTTTCCCATTGCCTTTCAAGTCTGGTTCCGATTTTATCAGCAGACCCGCCTGCATGTAGCAGCAGCAAAGCAGTGTTCAGTGCCATTTCTTCTGGGTTCCAGGCACAGTGGCAGAGCTCCACCCTTGGAGTCAGTCATGAAGGTGGTGACTGACTCACTGCCAACTCAGATCCCCAGAGCTCCTGCTCTTTATTCACACAAGACAGACCCTTGGCTGACTGGGTAGCATCAACCTGCATTCACAGCGAGAAGCATTCTCTCCTCAGCCTTCTGGCAACTTATATATATGCCTTATGTTTCCTCAGGGAACCACCGGCTAAGCGAGGTTGGGGTCTGAGACTAGCCTTGATGCAGGGGATGTGTTCCCTCTTTGATGCTCCAAATAGACCTTGGAGATTCAAAGGCCTTAAGAGAATTACAATCACTCTTATATTTTGTAGGGACTTTGCTTTATGAATCCGGTTGGAGAAAAAGGACAGAAACACAGGACAAGGCTGGACATCTCTGGGTCCCAGCTGACTGGGAGATGAGTTCCAGCCACCAGGCTTCACAGTCAGGTGTTGATGTTATTCACAAGCCACCTTTGAAGGAGGAATAGAGGAAAGAGTTTTTGGCCAGAGAGCAATGTGGTCAAAGGGCCACGGGAATCACTTGGGGCAAGGTGAAACAGCAGCCATTGTTTGTTTCTTTGCTCTATTGGTTCTTTTGCGTTTCTACTCCTGAGAACAAGTACATGGAGATAGTCAGAGGCATTGGTGGTGCCCCTGGCACCTGATGTTCCTGGTGATAACTTGATTGTCCAGAACATATTCAGCTTCATGATAGCCCCAGGTTCTCCCTTCTTGGGAAGGCTGATATGCCTCATGGCTGCTAACTCACAACTGAAGCATGGGATGAGGTCATGGTGGTTGACCTGTAGGCCAAGTTCCAAGCATGCAAGGAAGATTGGCAGTGGAAGGGTAGCCATTTATTAAACTTGGTTACCTTGGTCCTTAGCAGGGGCTACTTCCCACGTCTAGAATATTTTTCTCCCAGCTTTTTGTATGGCCAGGTCCTTTTCAACATTTAGCATCATCTCAAATGAGTCTCTCTCAGGCTTGCTTTCCCTGGCCACTGCATTCTCACAAGCAGAGACCTTCATTCAAAAAGTGCCTAGACCCCTCCTTCTGTCAAAACAATAAACATAGTTAACAAAGTGGAGAGGTGGGAGATAGATAAATTGAGAGTTTGAGATTAATATATGTATACTACTTTATTTAATAGATAACAACGACCTACAATACAGCACAGGAATTCTGATCAATAGTTTGTTATATGCTGTATGGGAAAAGAATCTAAGAATCAATGGATATGTGTATGTATAATGGAATTAATTTCCCATACAACTGATATTAATACAATTCTGTAAATCAACTACATTCCTATATAAATCAAAACCTGAAATTGTTTTAAAAAATGCTTTCATGTAGAGACCCATGGAGTTATTTAGACTTTTAGGATTTCAGATATGGTGCTGGAGATGGCAGAACGGGTGCAGAAATCTAGACATTATCTGAGTTTGCATTTTCCTGAGCTGTGGTGTCTATTTCTTCTAGTGTCACCTTTGATTTGTCTTTGGAGGCTCTAATACAAGGGCTTGGAGACATTAGCTGAGTGTTAGTTGAAGGATGAGAGGGAGGCGCTAGTGAGAGAGTGAAATCCCAACTCCCTAGCCTTGGGTTGGGGCACGTTTGAGGCACAACTTATATCCCAAGTTCCCTGTGAAAACAGGCTGTAGCTTCCCTCTCCATGACTTGCATGATATCAGACCCAAATTGGTTTCATCATTTTACATGTCCTGCTTCCCCTGAGACCTCACTGGTTTCTCTGGGATAGCTTATTTTTTTCTTTTAATTTTGGCAGCACTAGGTCTTCATTTCAGAGAAGGCAATGGCGCCCCACTCCAGTACTCTTGCCTGTAAAATCCCATGAACAGAGAAGCCTGGAAGGCTGCAGTCCATGGGGTCGCTGAGGTTCAGATATGACTGAGTGACTTCACTTTCACTTTTCACTTTCATGTATTGGAGAAAGAAACGGCTGTTCTTCACTGTTCTTCCTGGAGAATCCTAGGGATCTTGGACCCTGGCGGGCTGACGTCTATGAGGACGCACAGAGTCAGACACAACTGAAGTGACTTAACAGCAGCATCAGGTCTTCACTGCTGCTCAGGAATTCTCTATTTTCAGCGATCAGGGGCTACTCTGTAATGGCAGTGCACTAGCTTTTCAGTCCTGTGCTTCTCTTAATGTTGATCACAGGCTCTAGGGCATTCAGGCTCAGTAGTTGTGGCCCAATGGCTTAGTTGCCCTGGGGCATTTGCAATCTTCCCAAATCAGGTCCAAACGCAAATCTTAAGCACTGGATCAAAGGGAAAACACTCTGGAAGGAATCTGAAATGCATAACTTTTACATGAAACTTGGCATCATGGCCTATTTATGAGGAGACTGAGAGAGGATTGTCCCTGCTTCAAGCAACCTCCTGAGATCAGGACTGATTGAGGTTCCCCTCCCAAGGGTTCCTACAGGATCTTGAAACTGTCCTGCTATGTGGCTTTGTTCTTGCTTCAGTTTCTGAATCCCACACTAGACTGCAGCTTCCAGAGGGCAGGGCTGCCACTTGACTCACTTATAAGTATATGTTAGTAGATATTGTCTCATTCAGACCCTAATGTCAAGTCAAGGCTAACACAAACATCAGTTATTCTATTATGAGTGTTAGGTTACAGGTTCAATGACTGTAATCAAACCCTAAATAACATTATCTTAAATACAATACAATTTCAATTCTCTGTCATATAATGTTAGTGCAGGTCTCTCCACAGAAATGGGGACCCACTTCTTTCTTGTCACATCTTCCACCAGTGCTACTTACCTCTGGTCTAACATGGCTGCTCCAGCTCCTGTCATTACATCTGCATTCCAGCTAGTGGGACAGAAAATAATACTTCCATTTGGAAGTGACATATAACCTCTACTCAAATCCCACTGGCCGAAGTATCTTCCATAGTCATGGCAAACCTGGGAGTGGTGGGCACACAGAAGGGCAGGGGAATGTGATCATACTTCAGAACATTCATGATGAGTTACAAGGGCCACCATCCTTCATTCATATCCCTATATTCATTCTTCTTTGGTTCTCCCCACACAGTTCTCTGTCTGTTTTGGCCTGCAGATATGGATATGGATGAGGTTATAAGACAGGACGTGGCACAGGCTGTACAAATATGGAGAGAAAAAGAATGGAAAGAAGATAGGAAAGTATAAAAATGCAAAATCCAAAGAAAAGCATGCTTATAATCATAATTTTGCATTTATACAATTTAGGTTAAAGGTTAATGAGTAAATTTATAAAATAAAAAACTAGAGAAATGTAAAATATAAATATATTCACTAAACCCAACAAAATATTAAAACTATAATGTATTAAACACATAGTAGTATAAGGATTAAGTGTGGATGCACATTGCAAAAAACTAAAACAACTATAACTTTAGCAAGATAAACTTGATTTTTCTTTCCCACTGAAACAAAGCTGGAGGTGGTCTAGCCAGAGCTTGGGTGCTATCCACCTCCAAGGTTACATGATTGTCCAATACAACTGCAGGAGTTCCAGCCATCACAACTAAAATCCAGACAACAGTTAGGAAGAAAGTAGGGAAGGGAAGAGTCCCACTCTCAGCTAAATCAGCTCCTTGAAAGCAGTCGTCCAAGAAATCCTTCTTACAGATCTGCTTGTATCTCTAAGTCACCTGTCATTACTAAGAGAATGGGTGGGCAGGAAATGCAGTCCTGTAGCTACTGGGCTCATGGCTATATAACAAACTATTTTCAGTTTTGAAAAAGAAACAGAAAATAGATCATTTTGTAGGTAGCCTGCAGGGCCTGCCTTAAAGAACAACAACAACAACAACAAAAGAACGGAGTAGGCTGAATGTCTGGACACATTGTGGGAGCCAGGAGAAAGGAGCAGCAATGAGAAACAGCTAGATGGATCTGAACTGTGCACCAGAAAATAGAAGCAGACTGGTCAGTAGAGATCTTCTAAGAACTGGAAAGAGGATTAAACATACCACATGACCCAATTTGTTTTGCAAACTGCTTTTCCAACCCAAGTCCCAAATCTCTCTCAATTCTTCAGCTTCTAAATACCTTGTCTTTCTTACCTCACATTCCGACCTATCTGTCTCACATTCCTCATTTCTGTTCACATCACTTCTCCATCTAATCCACCAGCATTACGAGATCCAGTATTGAGAATGTAGCAACACTTTCTAGAAGTGGGTAGAACCACAATGACTATTTATACTTTATTTATTTTTTATTTTTTTTAATTCTTATTTTTTTAAATTTATTTTATTTTTAAACTTTACAATATTGTATTGGTTCTGCCATATATCAAAATGAATCCGCCACAGGCATACATGTGTTCCCCATCCTGAACCCTCCTCTCTCCTCCCTCCTCCCTCCCCATACCATCCCTCTGGGTCGTCCCAGTGAACCAGCCCCAAGCATCCAGTATCATGGTTAGTATTTGTTTGTCTTGATCACGGTCTTTTGAAAATACTGAAATTGCTAGAATTATGGAGATCTGACGTTTTATCTAAAATCCCAACCAAAAATGTGACTTCCTTGGACCTTGAGGGCATGCGTTCACTTTTGGATCCACAGGTTTAGCAGAACAGTAAGTCCCCTGTATATGAACAAACTACTTTTGAAAAGGGGGTTCAAAGTCTGAATTTCTTCATAAATCCAGCAAAATTACTTAGGTAGACAACTAAGACATTTGGCTATATATTAGTGTAGTTGATAGCTTTATGATACTTTTCACACTAATAATACATTAAAAAAACAAACACAAACAATAAACAAATTTTTTAATTTAATTTAATTTTTTTAATTTTATTTTATTTTTAAACTTTACATAATTGTATTAGTTTTGCCAAATATCAAAATGAATCCATCACAGGTATACATGTGCTCCCCATCCTGAACCCTCCTCCCTCCTCCCTCCCCATACCATCCCTCTGGGTCGTCCCAGTGCACTAGCCCCAAGCATCCAGTATCGTGCATATAGGGCATGGCAACCCACTCCAGTATTCTTGTCTGGAGAATCCCCATGGAAAGAGGAGCCTGGCAGACTACAGTCCATGTGTTGAAAATTCAAACACAGCTGAGCAACTAAGTACACCTTTAAAAATAGAATAGTAGTACCAGACATTACTTTGCCAACAAAGGTTCGTCTAGTCAAGGCTATGGTTTTTCCTGTGGTCATGTATGGATGTGAGAGTTGGACTGTGAAGAAGGCTGAGCGCTGAAGAATTTATGCTTTTGAACTACGGTGTTGGAGAAGACTCTTGAGAGTCCCTTGGACTGAAAGGATATCCAACCAGTCCATTCTGAAGGAGATCAGCCCTAGGATTTCTTTGGAAGGAATGATGCTAAAGCTGAAACTCCAGTACTTTGGTCACCTCATGCGAAGAGTTGACTCACTGGAAAAGACTCTGATGCTGGGAGGGATTGGGGGCAGGAGGAGAAGGGGACGACAGAGGATGAGATGGCTGGATGGCACCACTGACTCAATGGACGTGAGTCTCAGTGAACTCTGGGAGTTGGTGATGGACAGGGAGGCCTGACGTGCTGCAATTCATAGGGTCACAAAGAGTTGGACAGGACTGAGCGACTGATTTGGTCTGATCTGACCATCTACATCACCACTTAATTTATGCTTCCTTTCAGAAAGCGTAGAAGACAATGGCACCCCACTCCAGCACTCTTGCCTGGAAAATCCCATGGACGGAGGAGGCTGGTGGGCCGCAGTCCATGGGGTCGCTAAGAGTCGGACATGACTGAGCGACTTCACTTTCACTTTTCATTTTCATGCTTTGGAGAAGGAAGTGGCTACCCACTCCAGTGTTCTTGCCTGGAGAATCCCAGGGACGGGGAAGCCTGGTGGGCTGCCATCTATGGGGTCGCACAGAGTCGGACAGGACTGAAGTGACTTAACAGCAGAAGCAGCAGGCTTGACATAAGTCTTGCACTATTGTACTCCATAACATTCTGTACAGTAAAGTACACAAATGCACACCAATTTGTCTTGGATGTTTCCACGACAATGTGTGTCAGATCTGTGAACTAACTGATGTGATGGTACATGCAAATGAACTTTTACATGTTTGAAAGTTTTCAACTTGAACGTTTGTATGTAACAAACTTGCTACACAGGTTTTCAGTGAATGTATGTAGTGAAGGAACAATAGAGGAGAGTAATGAGCTGCCTCTCCTTTCCCTTTCTGCATGTATTATGGCCACTCTGCATAGGAATTTCACTGCATGTATTTGAGGCCCATGGATGGGAACATGACTGCAAGTAACAGAGGACCAGGATCCCAGGAGGTAGGACAAGAGCCGTGGTTGGTTCAAAAAAGCCAAGAATGCAAAATATGAGGAAACAAGTTTTCACTGGTTTATGTGAAAGACTCGGCAAATATCATCTGGATTTGTATGTAGTGATTGAGCTGTGGTTTAGAGGAGCATTCTCTGTTGCCCAGGATGAACAAAAGAGAAGAGAGAGGAGACTGAACCGTGAAAATCAAACATGAATGTCTAGTATTGTCTATGTATATCAAGTATGTCTAGTATTGAAGAGATGTAAGTCCTGTCAACTTATCTGCTCCCTCCTGAGAAGAATTAGAGTTCTAAAAGATGGAAGGTCTGCATTATGCTAGCACCTTATTCTTCCTCTGTCCAGTGAACATTGATTTCTAACGCCATTTTTTTATAAACAGAGGATGTACTTTGTATGATTGAAGTCTTATAATTTACTGTTCCATATAATCTTCTGGTGCTGTTCTGTCCCTAAGCACGTGGGGCCCAGGGGCGTGGCAGGCTCTGTTTTGGCTGCACAGTGCAGTGTATGGGGATCTGCTCTCATCTGGGCCCTGGGTTATATCTTCAGTCTGGGTTCACATCTGAGGGGTTAACTCCGAAAGTGAGTGAAGTTGTTCAGTCGTGTCCAACTCTTTGCAACCCCATGGACTGTAGCCTACCAGGCTCCTCTGTCCATGGGATTCTCCAGGCAAGAATACTGGAGAGGGTTGCCATTTCCTTCACTAATGAGGTTAATTCTAGTTGGGTTTATTTCGATCATCTTGCTCTTTATCTTCAGTTTGTCCCATGTTCTTTCTTTCTATGTCTCTTTTTATCCCTGACTTCTTTGTGACTGAGTAGTTTTTATGATTCTCTTTTATATCCTTTGTCACTTTATTAAGTGTAACTGTTTTTAAATAGTTTTAAGATCCATAGTATTCATCTTTAATTTGCCAGTATACCATTATTATGATAATTATTAAATCATTATTTATTTATCATTTCTTTGTCTGTACTGGGTCCTAGTGTGGCATGCAGAATCTACCTTGTGGTAAGGACTCTCTATTTGAGGAGGGAAAGCTCAGTACTTGCAGCATGTAAACTCTATTTGAGACATGCAGGCTTAGTTGTTCAGTGGCATGTGGGATCTTAGTTCTCTGGCAAAGGAACAAACCTTTGCCATTTGCAAATGCTTTGCATTGCAGAGCAGATTCTTAACCACTGATCCACCAAGGAAGTCCATATATTTACCTTTTAATACATATTACATGTTTATCATTTTGAGTACTGTTCATTCCCCCTGTAGATCCAGATTTTCACTTCGTTTCAAATTCCTTCTGACTTGAACCTTTTATAAAAAGTCTGTTGGTGGTGATGCAGTCTTGTAGTTGTTGTATGTCTGAGAAAGTATTTTATCTTGTTTTTGATATGTACTTTTCTTGGGTATAGAATTCTGAGTCAATTATATTTCTCTCAGCATTTAAGATGAGGTGCCAGTGTCTTTTTCAGAAGATTCTTTTATTAAAACTGGGTGACATCGATAAGGGGGCAGTACAAAAAAAATTTTGGTCCATGAAAAAA
>NW_011494714.1:1943845-1945469 GCF_000754665.1 Bison bison bison
CTCCATCAGTACGGAGGGGGACCCACTCTTCAGAAGATTCTTTTATTAAAACTGGGTGACATCGATAAGGGGGCAGTACAAAAAAAATTTTGGTCCATGAAAAAAACATAATAATTCAGTTAATAAAAACAGTTATCTTCAACAGGGACACTGTAGGAGTGCTGAGCTTCCTTCTCATGGTTCCAGCCTCAGGGACAGAGGTTGTCCAGTGTCACTGTGGGGAGGTGCCAGTGTCCTTTGGCTAACATTGTTTCATTTGCCTAATCTGCTCTCATCCCCATTTTTTGTTTTACTGTGTCTGTTTCTCCTTCTTGTTACATTTCTCCTGCCATTCACTTCCTGTGGGATTCCATTTACACATATTTTAACACTCTTAAAATTACCTCAAATCTCTCCGATACACAATTAACTTTTCCCACAGTCTTTGCATGTCTATCTTACATGTCTCTATTTAACATACTCAATATTCTTCAGCTTCATGAATATAAGGATTATTGATGTAGTAAGCATTTTAATGTCCTTCCCTGCTAATTATGTCATATATATTTTACTTGTATTTTTACTAATTAATTTTTCCCTCATTATGGATATTTTCTTTCTTCTTTACACATCTGGAATTTTTTTTTCTTTTTAAATTTAATTGTTTGTCTTAATCAGAATATAATTACCTTACAACATTGAGATGAAACTAGGACAAATACTTTCACAATTTATATGGAAATTTTAAACTGGATTGTGGATGTGGTCACTTTACCTTTGGATGCTGGATTTTTTTTTTTAATTTTTAAAGTATTCCTTTCACTGTTTGCAAACACTGTTAATTTCTTGGAAACAACTGCATTATTTGAAGGCTTGCTGTAAAGTTCTTTAAGCTGAGATGAAACCAGCCTTTAGACCATGTTTACTATTCCCCACTAGGAAGGCAATATTGTCTTCAGGGCCCTATTGATCTCATGGGAAATAGGAGTAATTTTGAGGGCACTCCTAAGATGGCAGAGGAATAAGACAGGGAGACCAGTTTTTCCCCAAAAAAATTCATCAAAAGAACATTTGAAAGCTGAGTAAATGCCACAGAAGAACTTCTGAATGCAGGCAGAGGACATCAGGCACCCAGAAAAGCAGCCCATTATATTCAAGAGAAGGTAGGAAAAATTGTAAAAGATAAAAAGAGAGAAAAAAGAGATAGGGATAAAGATCCTTACTGGTAAGGGAGTCTTAAAAAAGACAGAAGATTTCACACGCCAGGAAACACTCTCACTGGCGAGTCTGTGGTGAGCCTTGGAACCTCAGAGGGCAACATAACTGGGAGGAAAAATAAATAAATAATTTAAACCCACAGATTACATGCCCCATGGTAACTCCCAGTGGAGAAGCAGTGCAGACACCTGCATCCGCCACTAGCAAGCGGGAGCTGGGCAGGGAGGTGCAGGCTGCATTGCTTAAAATAAGGACCGGGCCTGAATGCCCCGAGGGAAATCTGAGGGAATTAACTTGAAATAGCAGACCAGACCCTGGGATAGTTACCCCAGCGAAAAGCCATAAACTAAGACACCGCCAGGCCTTCTCACAGAGCAAAGGACTGAGCAGAGCTAGCCAACTGCGGACCAGCCCATCCCCCGCCGGA
>NW_011494714.1:1945569-1947225 GCF_000754665.1 Bison bison bison
CCAACTGCAGACAGGCCCATCCCCTGCCAGAAACAGGGAGGTGAGGGCAGCCAGAGCAGAAGGGGGAGATTGCAGCCCCAGAGAGGCATCATCTACCAAACTGCAAGCAGAGTTTGTTGCTAACCAAGACTTCTTGGGATTCTGGACAGTCAACATACACCTGAGAAGGTGTGCCAGTTGTACACCCAGAAAAATGAGTGGCAGGGATGGGAGAGGCAATAAGTCTCAGTGACTGCGCTCTCCAAACACCTAGTCAACTGAGCGACTCAGACCTGGGAAGAGCATAAAACGCAGGCCCAACCAAGTCTGTGCCTTTGAGGAGTACCCGAGTACCTGAACCTGAGCAGCTTAGACCTGGGAAGTGTATGCAACCCAGGGCTCGCCTCAGACAGTTCCTGACAGAGTAACCTAGAATCTGAGCAGTGTAGACTGTGAAAGCACACACACCTTGAGCGAGGGCAAACCTAGTTTGCCCGTGACACTGGGAGCACTCCCCACACACACCAGGGATATTTGTTTGCAGCATTCCTCCCTCCCCACAGCACGACTGAACAAATGAGCCTAAAATTTCTCCACCACCACCCCCCTGGATTAGGGCGGAAATTAGACACTGAAGAGACCAGTAAACAGAAGAAGCTAAAACTGAGGGAACCTCCCTGAAAGTGACAGGTGCAATAGATTAAAACCCTGCAGTTAGCACTGACTACATAGGGAGGAGACTATAGATCTTGAGAAGTATAAGCTGGGTGAAGGAACTATCTGAAAGCAACTGACCCCACACTGTTCACAACAACACCAGAGAAAGTCCTAGGTGTGTGCATATATATATATATATATTTTTTTTTTTACTATTTTCATTATTTTAAATTTTTTTTTTTAATTTTACTATCCTATTACTTTGGGTAAAAAAAGTACCTATTTCTTAAAGCAAACTTCAGACATCCTGGAATGTGAAGTCAAGTGGGCCTTAGAAAGCATCACTACTAACAAAGCTAGTGGAGGTGATGGAATTCCAGTTGAGCTATTCCAATCCTGAAAGATGATGCTGTGAAAGTGCTGCACTCAATATGCCAGCAAATTTGGAAAACTCAGCAGTGGCCACAGGACTGGAAAAGGTCAGTTTTCATTCCAATCCCAAAGAAAGGAAATGCCAAAGAATGTTCAAACTACCGCACAATTGCACTCATCTCACACGCTAGTAAAGTAATGCTCAAAATTATCCAAGCCAGGCATCAGCAATATGTGAACCATGAACTTCCTGATGTTCAAGCTGGTTTTAGAAAAGGCAGAGGAACAAGAGATCAAATTGCCAACATCCGCTGGATCATAGAAAAAGCAAGACAGTACCAGAAAAACATCTATTTCTGCTTTATTGACTATGCCAAAGCCTTTGACTCTGTGGATCACAATAAACTGTGGAAAATTCTGAAAGAGATGGGAATACCAGACCACCTGATCTGCCTCTTGAGAAATTTGTATGCAGGTCAGGAAGTAACAGTTAGAACTGGACATGAAACAACAGACTTGTTCCAAATAGGAAAAGGAGTTTGTTAAGGTTGTATATTGTCACCCTGCTTATTTAACTTATATGCAGAGTACATCATGAGAAACGCTGGACTGGAAGAAACACAAGCTGTAATTAAGACTGCGGGGAGA
>NW_011494714.1:1947325-1948474 GCF_000754665.1 Bison bison bison
TGGGGGCAGGAGGAGAAGGGGACAACAGAGGATGAGATGGCTGGATGGCATCATTGACTCGATGGACGTGAGTCTCAGTGAACTCTGGGAGTTGGTGATGGACAGGGAGGCCTGGCGTGCTGTGATTCATGGGGTCGCAAAGAGTCAGACACGACTGAGCGACTGATCTGATATATAATTTTTGTGACTTTGTTTTTTCCCTTAAATATTGTATTTTTGAGAATCCAAATTCTACTTTAGATTTTCAAATTTTGCTTTTTAGTATTTGGTATCAATTTTGTTCCTTTAAGAATCCAATCACCAGTAACCATTTTTACTTGGGAGAGAGATCACTGGCCTGATTGCTCTCTTCCAATTTGGATCTCCTTTTTCTCCACCAGGTGGCCTCTATCTCCTCCCTGCCCCTTTCTCTTCTCTACCCAACTCTGCAAATCTCTTTGTGTGTTCCAGACTGTGGAGAACACTTAGGGAACTGATTACTGGCTGGATCTGTCTCTCTCTTTTGATTCCAACCTTTATCCCCCTGGCCACCTCTGTCTCCTTCCTTCCTCTTCTCTTCTCTGTGTAACTCTGTGAACATCTCTGAGGGATCCAGACTATGAACAGCACATTAGTTCAGTTCATTCAGTCACTTAGCTGTGTCCAACTCTTTGCGACCCAATGAATTGCAGCACACCAGGCTTCCCTGTCAATCACCAACTCCCGGAAATCGCTCAAACCCATGTCCATCGAGTCAGTAATGCTATCCAGCCACCTCATCCTCTGTCTTCCCCTTCTCCTCCTGCCCCAAATCTCTCCCAGCATGAGAGTCTTTTCCAGTGAGTCAACTCTTCGCATGAGGTGGCCAAAGTACTGGAGTTTCAGCTTTAGCATCATTCCTTCCAAAGAACACCCAGGACTGATCTACTTTAAAATGGACTGGTTATATTTCCTTGCAGTCCAAGGGACTCTCAAGTGTCTTCTCCAACATCACTGTTCAAAAGCATCAATTCTTCAGCACTCAGCTTTCCTCACAGTCCAACTCTCACACCCATACATGACCACTGTAAAAACCATAGCCTTGATAGATGGATCTTTGTTGGCCAAGTAATATCTCTGCTTTTCAATATGTTATCTATTTTGGTCATAACTTTCCTTCCAAGGAGCTGT
>NW_011494714.1:1948574-1949237 GCF_000754665.1 Bison bison bison
AGGTTGTATATTGTCACCCTGCTTATTTAACTTATATGCAGAGTACATCATGAGAAACGCTGGACTGGAAGAAACACAAGCTGTAATTAAGACTGCGGGGAGAAATATCAATTACCTCATATATGTAGATGACACCACCCTTATGGCAGAAAGTGAAGAGTAACTCAAAAGCCTCTTGATGAAAGTGAAAGCAGAGAGTGAAAGAGTTGGCTTAAAGCTCAACATTCAGAAAACGAAGATCATGGCATCCGGTCCCATCACTTCATGGGAAATAGATGGGGAAAGAGTGGAAACAGTGTCAGATTTATTTTTCTGGGCTCCAAAATTTCTACAGATGGTGACAGCAGCCCTGAAATTAAAAACACTTACTCCTTGGAAGGAAAGTTATGACCAACCTAGATAGCATATTCAAAAGCAGAGACATTATTTTGCCAACAAAGGTTCATCTAGTCAAGGCTATGGTTTTTCTTGTGGTCATGTATGGATGTGAGAGTTGGACTGAAAAAGGCTGAGAGCCGAAGAATTGATGCTTTTAAACTGTGGTGTTGGAGAAGACTCTTGAGAGTCCCTTGGACAGCAAGGAGATCCAACCAGTCCATTCTGAAGGAGATCGGCCCTGGGATTTCTTTGGAAGGGAATGATGCTGAAGCTGAAACTCCAGTA
>NW_011494714.1:1949337-1952526 GCF_000754665.1 Bison bison bison
ACTCTCAAGTGTCTTCTCCAACATCACTGTTCAAAAGCATCAATTCTTCAGCACTCAGCTTTCCTCACAGTCCAACTCTCACATCCATACATGACCACTGTAAAAACCATAGCCTTGATAGATGGATCTTTGTTGGCCAAGTAATATCTCTGCTTTTCAATATGTTATCTATTTTGGTCATAACTTTCCTTCCAAGGAGTAAACATCTTTTAATGTCATGACTGCAATCACCATCTACAGTGATTTTGGAGCCTGAATAAATAAACTCTGACACTGTTTCTACTGTTTCCCCATCTATTTCCCATGAAGTTATGGGACCAGATACCATGATTTTAGTTTTCTGAATGTTGAACTTTAAGCCAACTTTTTCACTCTCCTCTATCACTTTCATCAAGAGGCTTTTTAGTTCCTCTTCACTTTCTGCCATAAGGGTGGTGTCATCTGCATATCTGAGGTTATTGATACTTCTCCCAGCAATGTTATTTCCAGATTATGCTTCTTACAGCCCAGTGTTTCTCATGATGTACTCTGCATATAAGTTAAATAAGCAGGGTGACAATGTACAGCCTTGGCATTGGCATGGTCCTTTTTTAGGGAAGTGATTACTGGCTAGCTTCTCTCTCCCCTTTTGATTCCCCATCTTCTCCTCCTGCTCACCTCTATCTCCATCTTCCCTCTTCTCTTCTGTGTATAACTCTGTGAACATCTCTGAGGGATCCAGACTGTGGAGAGCTCATAAGGAATGATTACTGGCTAGCTTGCTCTCTCCTCTTTTGATTTTTCCTCTTCTGCTCCTGGTAACCTCTGTCTCTCTACTCCCTCTTCTCTTCTCCATGTAACTCTGTGAACCTCTCTGGGTGTCCCTCACTGTGGAGAAATTTTCCATCTTTAACCTAGATGTTTTATCATCGGTGTTCTATAGATGGAGAAGTCTTGAGACTACTGTAAGAATAATACTGAAAACCAGAGGCAGGAGGCTTAAGTCCAAATCCTGAGAACAACAGAGAACTCCTGACTTCAGGGAACATTAATCAGTAGGAGCTCATCAAATGCCTCCATACCTACACTTAAACCAAGTACCACCCAAGGGCCAACAAGTTCCAGAGCAAGACATACCACACAAATTCTCCAACAACACAGAAGCATAGCCCTGAGCTTCAATATACAGGCTGTCCAAAGTCACTCCAAACCCATTGACATCTCATAACTCATTACTGGACACTTCATTGCACTTCAGAGAGAAGAAATACAGCTCCGTCCCCCAGAACACCGACACAAGCTTCCCTAACCAGGAAACCTTGACAAGCCACCCGTCCAACACCACCCACAGAGAGGAAACACCACAATAAAGAGAACTCTACAAACTGCCAGAATATGGAAAGACGACCCCAAATACAGCAATATAAACAAGAAGAGGCAGAAAAATACCCAGAAGGCAAAGGAACAGGACAAATGTCCACCAAATAAAACAAAAGAAGAGATAGGGAATCTACCTAATAAAGACGTCCAAATAATGATAGTGAAAATGATCCAAAAAATTGAAAACAAAAAGGAATTACAGATAAATAGCCTGGAGACAAGGATTGAGAAGATGCAAGAAAGGTTTAACAAGGACCTAGAAGAAATAAAAAAGAGTCAATATATAACAAATAAGGCAATAAATAAGATTAAAAAAAAAAAAAACATGCTGGAGGGAACCAAGAGTAGGATAAAAGAGGCAGAAGATAGGATAAGTGAGGTAGATGATAGAATGGTAGAAATCAATGAAACAGAGAGTGAAAACAAACAAACAAAAAATTAAAAGATATGAGGACAATCTCAGAAGACATCTGGGACAATATTAAATTCCCAAACATTCGAATCATAGGAGTCTCAAAAGAAGAAGACAAAAAGAAAGACCATGAGAAAATACTTGAGATAATAGTTGAAAACGTCCTTAAATTGGGGAAGGAAATAATCACACAAGTCCAAGAAACCCAGAGAGTCTCAAACAGGATAAACCCAAGGTGAAACACCCAAAACACATAGTAATCAAATTAACAAAGATCAAATACAAAGAAGAAATATTAAAAGCAGCAAGGGGAAAACAGCAAATAGCACACAAGCGGATTCCCATAAGGATAACAGCTGATCTTTCAATAGAAACTCTTCAGGCCAGGAGGGAATGTCAGGGCATACTTAAAGTGATGTAATTAAAAAAAAAATACAGCCCAGATTACTGTACCCAGCAAGGATCTCATTCAAATATGTAGGAGAAATCAAAAGGTTTACAGAAAAGCAAAAGCTGAGAGAATTCAGCACCACCAAACCAGATCTCCAACAAATACTAAAGGATATTCTCTAGAGAGGAAACAGAGAAAGGTTGTATAATCTCAAACCCAAGACAATAAAGTAAATGGCAATGAAATCATACTTATCAATAATGACCTTAAATGTAGATGGGTTGAACTCCCCAAACAGGAGACAAAGACTGGTGGAATGGGTACAAAAACAAGACTCCTATATATGTTGTCTACAAGAGACTGACCTCAAAAAAAAGGGAAACATTCAGACTGAAAGTAAAGAGCTGGAAAAAGATATCTCATGCAAATAGAAACCAAAAGAAAGCAGGAGTAGCAATACTCATATCAAATAAAATAGACTTTAAAACAAAGTCTGTGAATGGAGACAAAGAAGGATACTACATAATGATCAAAATATCAATGCAAGAGGAAGATATGACAATTATAAATATAAATGCACCCAACATAGGAGCACCACAATATGTAAGACAAATACTAACAGGTATGAAAGGGGAAATTAACAATAACACAATAATAGTGGGAGACTTTAATACCCCACTCACACCTATGGGTAGATCAACTAAACAGAAAATTAACTAGGAAACACAAACTTTAAATGATATAATAGACCAGTTAGACCTAGTTGATATCTATAGGATATTTCATCCTAAAACAATGAATTTCACCTTTTTATCAAGTGCACATGGAAACTTCTCCAGGATAGAACACATCCTGGGCCATAAATCTAGCCTTTGTAAATGCAAAAATATTGAAATCATTCCAAGCATCTTTTCTTTTTTTCTTTTCTTTTTTAATTTTATTTTATTTCTGACCACAATGCAGTAAGATTAGATCTCAATTACAAGAGAAAAACTATTAAAAATTCCAACATATGGAGGCTGAACAA
>NW_011494714.1:1952626-1954315 GCF_000754665.1 Bison bison bison
TTTGGGTGACTGGATAACATAAACCTGCATTAAGAGTGAGAAGGATTCTCTTCTCAGCCTTCGGGCATCTTAGATAAACGTCTTATATTTCCTCAGGGAACCCCTGGCTGAGGGAGGCTAAGGTCTGAGACTAGCCTGGATGCAGGGGAATGTGTTCCCTCTTTGATGCTCCAAATAGACCTTGGAGATTCAAAAGCCTTGAAAGAGTTACAATCACCCTTATATTTTGTAGGGACTTTGGTTTATGAATCTGGTTGGAGAAAAAGGACACAAACTCAGGACAAGGCTGGACATCTCTGGGTCCCAGATGATTGTGAGTTGAGTTCCATCCACTAGGCTTCACAGTCAGGTGCTGATGTAATTCACAAGCCACTTTTGAGGAAGCAAAAGAGGAAAGAGTTTTTGGGCAGAGAGCAGTGTGGTCAAAGGGCCATGGGATTCACACAGGGCAAGATGAAACAAGAGTCATTACTTGTTTTTTTGCTCTATCTGTTACTTGGCGTTTCTACTTCTGAGAACAAGTACATGGAGATAGTCAGAGGCATTGGTGGTGCCCCTGGCACCTGATGCTCCTGGTGATAACCAGTTTGTGGACACGTCCCTGAGTCCAGAGCATATTCAGCCTCGTGATAGACTCAGATTCTCCTTTCTTGGGAAGGCTGAAATGCCTCATTTCTGCTAACTCACAACTGAAGCATGGGATGAGTTCATGGTGGTTGACCTGTAGGCCAAGTTCCAACCATGGAATAAAGGTTGACAGTGGAAGGGTAGCCATTCATTAAACTTGGTTAGCTTGGTCCTTAGCAGGGGCTACTTCCCACATCTAGAATGTTTTTCTCCCAGGATTTTGCATGGCCAGGTCCTTCACAACATTTAGCATTATCTCAAATGAATCTCTCTCAGGCTTGCTTTCCCTGGCCACTGCACTCTCACAAAAACAGACCCTGATCCAACAAGTGCCTAGACACCCCCTCCATCAAAACAGTAATTATAGTTACCAATGTGGAAAGGAGGAAGAGGGATAAACTGAGAGTCTGAGATTAATATATGTATGCTATTTTATTTAACAGATAATCAACAAAGACCTACTGTACAGCACAAGAATTCTGCTCAATAGTCTGTAATATCCTATATGGGAAAAGAATCTAGGAAAGAATGGATACATGTCTATGTATAATGGAATAAATTTCTCATACAATTAACATAATGCTGTAAATAAACTATACTCCTATATAGATTAAAAGTTGATTTTTTTTAAATGCTTACATGTAGAGACCAATGGAGTTCCTTAGCCTCTCAGGATTTCAGATATGATGCTGGATATGGCAGAACGGGTGCAGAAATCTAGACATTTTCTGAGGTTACATTTTCCTGAGCTTTGCTGTCTTTTGCTTCTAGTGTCACCTTTGATTTCTCTTTGGAGGATCTAATACGAGGGCTTGGAGCCACCAGCTGGGTGTTAGTTGAAGCATGAGAGGGAGGCGCTAGTGGGAGAGTGAAATCCCAGCTCTGCATTGCAGAGAAGGCAATGGCACCCTGCATTGCGGAGAAGGCATTTCGGAGAAGGCAATGGCACCCCACTCCAGTACTCTTGCCTGGAAAATCCCGTGGATGGAGGAGCCTGGTAGGCTGCAGTCCATGGGGTCGTTAAGAGTCAGACATGACTGAGCAACTTCATTTTCACTTTTC
>NW_011494714.1:1954415-1959459 GCF_000754665.1 Bison bison bison
AAAATTAGAAATGAAAATGGAGAGATCACAACAGACAACACAGAAATACAAAGGATCATAAGAGACTGCCATCAGAAATTATATGCCAAGAAAATGGACAACATGGAAGAAATGGACAAATTCTTAGAAAAGTACAACTTTCCAAAGCTGAACCAGGAAGAAATAGAAAATCTTAACAGACCCATCACAAGCAAAGAAATTGAAACTGTAATCAGAAATCTTCCAGCAAAAAAAAAAAGCCCAAGTCCAGACGGCTTCACAGCTGAATTCTATCAAAAATTTAGAGAAGAGCTAACACCTATCCTACTTAAACTCTTCCAGAAAATTGCAGAGGCAGGTAAACCTCCAAACAAACTTTGTGAGGCCACCATCACCCTAATACCAAAACCTGACAATGATCCCACAAAAAAAGAAAACTACAGGCCAATATCACTGATGAACATAGATGCAAAAATCTTTAACAAAAATATACCAATAAGAATCCAACAACACATTAAAAAGTTCATACACCATGACCAAGTGGGCTTTATCCTAGTTATGCAATGATTCTTCAATATCCAAAAATCAATCAATGTAATACACCACATTAACAAATTGAAAAATAAAAGCCATATGATTATCTCAATAGATGCAGAGAAAGCCTTTGACAAAATTCAGCATCCATTTATGATAAAACTCTCCAGAAAGCAGGAATAGAAGGAACATACCTCAATATAATAAAAGCTATATATGACAAACCCACAGCAAACATTATCCTCAATGGTGAAAAACTGAAAGCATTTCCCCTAAGGTCAGGAATAAGACAAAGGTGCCCACTCTCACCACTACTATTCAACATAGTTTTGGAAGTTTTGGCCACAGCAATCAGAGCAGAAAAATAAATAAAAGGAATCTATATTGAAAAGAAGATGTAAAACTCTCACTGTTTGCAGATGACATGATCCTCTACATAGAAAACCCTAAAGACTCCGCCAGAAAATTACTACAGCTAATCAATGAATATAGTAAAGTGGCAGGATATAAAATCAACACACAGAAATCCCTTGCATTCCTATACACTAATAATGAGAAAACCGAAAGAGAAATTAAGGAAACAATTCCATTCACCATTGCAATGAAAAGAATAAAATACTTAGGAATATATCTGCCTAAAGAAACTAAAGACCTATATATAGAAAACTATAAAACACTGGTGAAAGAAATCAAAGAGGACACTAATAGATGGGGAAATATACCATGTTCATGGATTGGAATAATCCATATAGTGAAAATGAATATACTAAACAGAGCAATCTACAGATTTAATGCAATCCCTATCAAGCTACCAACAGTATTTTCCAAAGAGCTACAACAAATAGTTTCAGAATGTGTATGGAAATACAAAAAACCTCAAAACCAAAGCAATCTTGAGAAAGAAGAATGGAACTGGAGGAATCAACCTGCCTGACTTCAGGATCTACTACAAAGCCACAGTCATCAAGACAGTATGGTACTGGCACAAAGACAGAAATATAGATCAATGAAAAAATAGAAAGCCCAGATATAAATCCACACACCTATGGGCACCTTATCTTTGACAAAGGAGGCAAGAATATACAATGGAGAAAAGACAATCTCTTTAACAAATGGTGCTGGGAAAAACGGTCACCACTTGTAAAAGAATGAAAATAGAACACTTTCTAATGCCATACACAAAAATAAACTCAAAATGCATTAAAGACCTAAATGTAAGACCAGAAACCATAAAACTCCTAGAGGAGAACATAGGGAAAACACTCTCCGACATAAATCACAACAGGATCACCTATGACCCACCTCTGAGAATACTGGAAATAAAAGCAAAAATAAACAAATGCAATCTAATTAAAATTAATGCTTCTGCACAACAAAGGAAACTATAAGCAAGGTGAAAAGACAGCCTTTGGAATGGGAGATAATAATAGCAAATGAAGCAGCTGACAAACAACTAATCTCAAAAATATACAAGCAACTCATGCAGCTCAATTCCAGAAAAATAAACAACCCAATCAAAAAATGGGCCGAAGAACTAAACAGACATTTCTCCAAACATACAGATGGCTAACAAACACATGAAAAGATGCTCAACATTACTCATTATCAGAGAAATGCAAATCAAAACCACAATGAGGTACCATTTCACACCAGGCAGAATGGCTGTGATCCAAAAGTCTACAAGCAATAAATGCTGGACAGGATGTGGAGAAAAGTGTACCCTCTTTACTGTTTGTAGGAAAGCAGACAAATACAGTCACTCTGAAGAACAGTGTGGAGATTCCTTAAAAAACTGGAAATAGGACTGCCTTACGACCCAGCAATCCCACTGCTGGGCATACACACCAAGGAAACCAGAATTGAAAGAGACACGTGTACCCCAATGTTCACCACAGGACTGTTTATTATAGCCAGGAGATGGAAGCAACCTAGATGTCCATCAGCAGATCAATGGATAAGAAAGGTGTGGTACATATACACAATGGAGTATTACTCAGCCATTAAAAAGAATACATTTGAATCAGTTCTAATGAGGTGGATGGAACTGGAGCCTATTATATAGAGTGAAGTAAGCCAGAAAGAAAAACACCAATGCAGTATACTAACGCATATATATGGAATTTAGAAAGATGGTAACGATAACCCTGTATGTGAGACAGCAAAAGAGACACAGATATATAGAACGGTCTTTTGGACTCTGAGGGAGAGGGCAAGGGTGGGATGATTTGGGAGAATGGCATTGAAACATGTATAATATCATATAAGAAACTAATCACCAGTCCAGGTTTGATGCAGGATACAGAATGCTTGGAGCTGGTGCACTGGGATGACCCAGAGGGATGGTACAGGGAGGGAGGTGGGAGGGGGATTCAGGATGGGGAACACATGTACACCAATGGCAGGTTCTTGTTGATGTATGGCAAAACCAATACAATATTGTAAAGTAGTTAGCCTCCAATTAAAATAAATAAATTTAAATTTAAAAAAAGAAAAAAAGGAAAGAAATCTGAAACTATATTCAACAATTTCAGTTCAGTTCAGTTGCTCAGTCATGTCCGACTATTTGTGAGCCCTTGAACGGCAGCACACAAGGCCTCCTTGTCCATCACCAATTCCCAAAGTCCACACATTCTCAGGTCCATTGAGTTGGTGATGCCATCCAACCATCTCATCCTCTGTCATCCCCTTCTCCTCTTGTCCTCCATCTTTCCCAACATCAGGGTCTTTTCAAATGAGTCAGCTCTTTGCAACAGGTGGCCAAAGCATTGGAGTTTCAGCTTCAGCATCAGTCTTTCCAGTGAACATTCAGGACTGATTTCCTTTAGGATGGACAGGTTGGATCTCCTTGTAGTCTAAGGGACAATCAAGAGTCTTCTCCAACACCACAGTTCAAAAGCATCAATTCTTTGGGGTTCAGCTTTCTTTATAGTCCAATTCTCACATCCATCCATGACCACTGGAAAAACCATAGCCTTGACTACATGGACCTTTGTTGACATAGTAAAGTCTCTGCTTTTCAATATGCTGTCTAGATTGGTGTCAACTTTCCTTTCAAGATGTAAGCGTCTTTTAATTCCATGGCTGCAATCACCATCTGTGGTGATTTTGATACCCAGAAAGATGAAATCAACCACTGTCATCACTATTTACCCATCTACTGGGCATGAAGTGATGGGACCAGATGCCATGATCTTAGTTTTCTGAATTTTGAGCTTTAAGCCAACTTTTTCACTCTCCTCTTTAACCTTTATCAAGAGGTTCGTTATTCTTCTTAACTTTCTGCAATAGGGTGGTGTCATCTGCATATCTGAGGCTATGGATATTTCTCCTGGCAATCTTGATTCCAGCCTGTGCTTCCTCCAGCCCAGAGTCTTCATGATGTACTCTACATATAAGTTAAATAAGCAGGGTGACAATATACACCCTTGACGTTCTCCTTTCCTATTTGGAACCAGTCTGCTGTTTCATGTCCGGTTCTAACAGTTGCTTGCTGATCCGCGTACACGTTTCTCAAGAGGCAAGTTAGGTGGTCTGGTACTCCCATCTCTTTAAGAAATTTCCACATTTTATTGTGATCCACACAATCAAAGGCTTTGGCACAGTCAGTAAAGGAGAAGGAGGTGTTTTTCTGGAATTTCTTGCTTTTTTGATAATGCACTAGATGTTGGCAATACGATCTATGGTTCCTCTGTCTTTTCTAAAACCAGCTTAATCATATAGAAGTTCATGGTTCACTTATTGCTGAAGCCTGGCTTGAGGAATTTTAAGCATTACTTTACTAGTGTGTGAGATGAGTGCAATTGTGCTGTAGTTTGAGCATTTTTTGGCACTGCCTTTCTTTGGAATTGGAATGAAAACTGACCTTTTCCAGTCCTGTGGGCACTGCTGAGTTTTTGAAATTTTCTGCCATATTGAGTATAGCACTTTCACAGCAGCATCTTTCAGGATTTGAAATAACTCAACTGGAATTCCATCACCTCCAGTAGCTTTGTTCGTAGTGATGCTTCCTAAGGCCCATTTGACTTCATACTCCAGGATGTCTAGTTCTAGGTGAGTGATCACACCATCGTGATTATCTGGGTCGTGAAGATCCTTTTTGTACAGTTCCTCTGTGTATTCTTGCCACCTCTTTTTAATATCTTCTGCTTCTGTTAGGTCCATACCATTTTTGTCTTTTATTGAGCTCATCTTTGCATGGAATATTCCCTTCGTATCTCTATTTTTCCTGAAGAGATCTGTAGTCTTTCCCGTTCTGTTGTTTCCCTCTATTTCTTTGCATTGATTGCTGAGGAAGGCTTTCTTATCTCTCCTTGCTATTCGTGGGAACTCTGCATTCAAATGGGTATATCTTTGCTTTTCTCCTTTGCTTTTTGCTTCCCTTCTTTTCACAGCTCTTTGTAAGGCCTCCTCAGACAGCCATTTTCCTTTTTGGAATTTCTTTTTCTTGGGAATGTTCTTGATTCCTGTCTCCTGTACAATGTCATGAACCTCTGTCCATAGTTCATCAGGCACTCTGTCTATTAGATCTAGT
>NW_011494714.1:1959559-1961352 GCF_000754665.1 Bison bison bison
TCTTTCCCATTTTTTCTTCTACTGTGTCTGTTTTTCATTCTGGTTACATTTCTTTGGTTGATTGTTTTAAACAATGAATTATCATGCACCTTTGAATAGTTGTCCTATTTCTTGTCTTTGAATTAATTGAACTTCTGTGTTAATGGGTTTAAACCTTTCATCATATCTGGAAATTTTTCAGCCAGTAATTATGAAGTTCTTTTCTCTATTCTCCTTCTTTCACTTCCTGTGGGGTTCCATTTACATATATTTCAGTATTCTTAAAGTTGTTTCAAATTTCTGTGATGCACAATTAATTTTTCCCACAGTCTTTTCATCCCTATTTTCCATGTCTCTATTTAACACACTCAATATTCTTCAGCTTCATAAATGTAAAGATTATTATTCTAGGAAGCATTTTAATGTCCTTCCTGCTAATTATGTGATGTATATTTTAACTGTGTTTTTACTAATTGATTTTTCCTTCATTATGGATATTTTCTTGCTTCTTTACACATTGGAAAAAGTTTTT
Organism: Bison bison bison; assembly: GCF_000754665.1. Classification (NCBI taxonomy): domain Eukaryota; kingdom Metazoa; phylum Chordata; class Mammalia; order Artiodactyla; family Bovidae; genus Bison; species Bison bison. The sequence goes on from NW_011494714.1 coordinate 1,960,071, forward strand.
TCTTTTGAAATTTATGTATTTACCTTAATTAGAGGATAATTACTTTACAATATTTTGATTTACCTAGGACAAATATTTTCACAATTCATATGGAAATTTTAAATGGATATTAGATATGGCAATTTTTTCCCTTTGGATGCTGGATATTCTTAATTTTTATAAACTACTCCTGGCACTGTTTGCAAACACTGTTAATTTCTTGGGAACAATTGTATTTTTTGAAGGCTTACTGTTCAGGTTTTTTAGCTGATATAATACCAGCCTTTAGACCATGTTTAGTATTCCCCACTAGTAAGGCAATATTGTCTTCAGGACTATACTGATGTCATGGGAATTATGAGAAATTTCCATGCTGGTGGGTGGGGACACCATTAGACTTGGTGCAATTTGAGACTCAAGTATTGTTCCCTGTAATCCTGACCAGTACTATCAACTCTCTGCTGAAAACTGGAAGGGTATCACCTGTACACTCACACAGTTCTCTGTGTGTAGCTCTCTCCTATGAACTCTAACTATCTAGAGTCTCAAATCTGTCTTCTTGGGGATACCGTTTGTCTGTGCTTAGATAGCCCATCCATGTATGTGTTGGAAACTATTTATAGAGTTAGGGCAATTGTAGAACTCACCTTGCTTGCTCCCTGCCTCAGGAATCCATTTTCTACTGCCTGACATTTGATGTAAAAAACTGCTCTTTCATTTATGTCTTCTACTTTCAAGTTGTTTATGACAGGAGGATAAATGTGTCCTTTGCTCCTCTATGTCTACAAAAATGGAGGTCCCCCTGAAATCAGAACTCACTGAATGCCTTGTGAATGCTAGGCAGTGACTTCTGTGCATGGATGCAGACTAACTAGGGATATGTGTTGGGGCTTTGGGGAGCCCTGTCTTGCTGGGGAAACTTGACAATTACAACTAGCATTTGCTATGGGGTATGTTCAGCTCAGTTCAGTCACTCAGTCATGTCCGACTCTTTGCAACCCATGGACTACAGAATGCCAGGCTTCTCTCTCCTTCACCAACTCCTGGATCTTGCTCAAACTCATGTCATCGAGTCAGTGATGCCATCCAACCATCTCACTCTCTGTCATCCTCTTTTCCTGCTGCCTTCAATCTTTCCCAGTAATAGGGTCTTTTCTAATGAGTAAGTTCTTCACATCAGTTGGCTAAAGTATTGGAGTTTCAGCTTCAGCATCGGTCCTTCCAATTAATATTCAGGATTGATTTCCTTTAGCATGACTGGGTGGATCTCCTTGTAGTCCAAGGGACACTCAAGATTCTTGTC
>NW_011494714.1:1961452-1965943 GCF_000754665.1 Bison bison bison
CTGTCTCCTGTACAATGTCATGAACCTCTGTCCATAGTTCATCAGGCACTCTGTCTATTAGATCTAGTCTCTTAAATCTATGTCTCACTTCCACTGTGTAGTCCTAAGAGATTTGATTTAGGTCATACCTGAATGGTCTAGTGCTTTCCTCCACTTTCTTCAATTTCAGTCTGAATTAGGCAATAAGGATTTCATGATCCGATCCATTGTCAGCTCCCAGTCTTGTTTTTGCTGACTGTATAGAACTTCTCCATCTTTGGCTGAAAAGAATATAATCAATCTGATTTTGGTGTAGATCATCTGGTGATGTCCATGTGTAGAGTCTTCTCTTGTGTTGTTGGAAGAGGGTGTTTGCTATGACCAGTGCGTTCTCTTGGCAGAACTATTAGCCATTACCCTGCTTCATTCTGTACCCCAAGTCCAAATTTGTGTGTACTCCTGGTGTTTCTTGACTCCTACTTTTGCATTCCAGTCCCCTATAATGAAAATGACACGTTTTGGGGGTGTTCTCTAGAAGGTCTTGTAGGTCTTCATAGAACTGTTCAACTTCAGCTTCTTCGGTATTACTGATCATGGAATAGACTTGGATTACCGTGATATTGAATGGTTTGCCTTGGAAACGAATAGAGATCATACTCTCATTTTTGAGATTGCATCCAAGTACTGCATTTCAGACTCTTTTGTTGACTATGATGTCTACTCCATTTCTTCTAAGGGATTCCTGCACACAGAAGTAAATATTATGGTCATCTGAGTTAAATTCACCCATTCCAGTCCATTTTAGTTCGCTGATTCCTAGAATGTCTATGTTCACTCTTGTCATCTCCTGTTTGACCACTTCCAATTTGCCTTGATTCATGGACCTAACAATCCAGGTTCCTATGCAATACTGCTCTATACAGCATCTTATCTTGCTTCTATCACCAATCCCATACACAACTGGGTGTTGTCTTTGCTTTGGCTCCATCCTTTCATTCTTTCTGGAGTTATTTCTCCACTGATCTCCAGTAGCATATTGGGTGCCTACCTACCTGGGCAGTTCATCTTTCATTGTCATATCTTTTTGCCTTATCATATGGTTCATGGGGTTCTCAAGGCAAGAATACTGAAGCAGTTTGCCATTCCCTTCTCCAGTGGATCAAATTCTGTAAGATCTCTCCAACATGACCTGTCCTTCTTGGGTGGGCCTACATGATATGGCTTAGTTCCATTGAGTTAGACAAGGCTGTGGTCCATGTGATAGATTGGCTGGTTGTCTGTGATTGTGGTTTCAGTCTGTCTGCCCTCTGATGCCCTCTCTCAGTGCCTACAGTCTTACTTGGGTTTCTCTTACGTTGGACGTAGGGTATCTCTTCACGGCTGCTCCAGCAAAGTACAGCTGCTGCTCCTTACCTTGGAAGTAGGGTAGCTCCTCTCGGCTGCTGCCCCTGATGTGGACGTGGGGTAGTTCCTCTCTGCCATGCGTCTGCGCTCCTGTTGCAGCTGCCATGCATCTGCACCACCATTGCAGCTGTGGCAAGCAATAATTCAACAACTTATTGTTCCTCATATTGTTTCTATTATTGTGACAGAATCGTATGTATGTTAACAGGTAAAAGCAAGACAACAATTAAAATTAATGTTCTGAAGTAAGCCTTTCAGTGGCTATAAAAAGAGGTTCATACATAACATATATAAGTTTAATTCAAACCCTCCTGTCTTACATATTGAACTGAAAGTGTAATTTTGTACCAACTAATTATATTCCTTTTTATTTTAATTTTTAAGGAAAATGTGTACTTCCTCCTCTGACCACTGTAAAGCCTAAAAGGAATGACAACTTGATAACAGGGACTATTCTGAGGTCTAACATCTAGCTTCTAAATACATTTCTCATCAGACGATCTTAAAGAGATGGCTGATTTCAGGACTGGGTATAGAAATGCACAAAGTAATCTTGGGAATCGTGAAGGAACAGAAAGCTAAGGGACTTCAAAGACCAATGCGGAATGGACAGAAAGTTTAGGTCCCCAAATGAAAAGCCAAACATCTACCAGTTTGTTGGGCAGAATGATGTTTCTGCTTCTCAACACACTGTTTATGTTTCTCATAACTTTCCTGCCAGGAAGCAAATGCCTTCTGATTTCATGGCTGCAGTCAGCATCCACAGTGGTTTTAGAGGCTAAGATGAAGAAATCTGTCACTGCTTCCACCCTTTCTCCTTCTAATGCCATGAAGGATGGGGCTGAATCCCATGATCTTAGTTTTTTTAATATTCAATTTTAAGCTGGCCAAATGTGTCCAAATATTAACAGGCAACATCCAATTTGTCACTGTGATAGATTGCTAGGGCACCAACTCACCATTCTGAGCACTGAGAAAGGAAAATAATCATAAATATTTAAGCTATTTTTGTTTATTAAGCATAGGTTATGTAACTACAAACAGTTCCAGGAAAACAAGCTAGACTGTCTCTTCTGGGGGTGATGAGAGAGTGATGGGGAGCAGCTATAATATAGATAAGCCTCACTCACTGCCCTGCAGCTCACCTCCTGCTGTGCAGGTCTGGTTCCTAATAGACCAAGGACTGGTACTGGTCCTGACCCACTGTGCTGGTATTGTGAACTCCTGCTCTAAACCCAATAGTGGGACATTCTATAAGATAAACCACCCTGCTTCCTCCCAGTTTCTGAACAAATGAATGGCATTAAAATTGTGAGAGGAACAGTTGTTTGATCTTAAACGAGAACAACCAAGTGCAACATATGAGTACATTCTTTCAATAAACTGTGAAAAGACATCTGCTTTTTGAGAATCAGGAAAATTTGCAAATGGACTGCATATTAAATGTTAATTTTTTGGGAACAAACAGCATTTTTTAAATATCCTATTAGTTTACCCCAAACACTCATTATGTACATTTTGTGAATTATTCATCTTGTCCCTAAAATACTTCAGGAAAAATGAATAAGAAGTAAAAGAGAGAATGAAATGAGTGTCTGTCTTGATTTAAAAACAGATCTGCATAGCTGCTGTGGATTGAATTGTGTCCACCCTTGACTCCCAATGTGATGGTATTAGGAAGTAGGGCCTTTGGGAGGTATCCAGGTTGACATGGGGTTTTGATGGTGGTCCCTCATGATGGGATTAGCCTCTCCCTATTTTTCTCTCTTATTCTCCTTCTTCTTGTTCTCTTCAACCACCACATGTGAGAAGATAGCAAGAAGAGAAAGACTGATTCAAGTCAAGAATGTCTTCACTGGGACATCAATTGGCCATCACCTTGATGTTGCAGTCTCATCTAAGAGGTTAGTTTTGTAGTTACTGATGCCAAATGATAAAATATAAGGTTTATGATACTCTTCTTTATTATATTTGTTATGTTTGAAACTGTTTTGTAGTAAGAAGTTTAGAGAAACTCTTTTTTTAAATTTCTGTCTTAGAGATACCCTAAGGAGCCCAAGATAGCAGATTCAGGCAGGTCCCCAATGAATGAGTGTTTGGAGGACAACATGTTCCTTACTCCAACTCATCTCTTGTCATCTGAACACTGTCCCACACACCTGACAACTTTACCATCCCCCACCATCTGCATTACATTACCCTGCTAAGCTGAGTCATCTAGATGGAGATGTTAATGATTCAGGACAGGGTCTGGAAGCAGAAGGAATGCAGACATTTTTAGAAAGAATGAACTGGGCAGACCCATCTTGGTTTTCCCTTCTTTAGTGCCATCTGCATGTGAGGGATTGGGTCTGGGTAGAGAGGAAGCCACAAGTGGGACTGCATGGATATTTGCAAGAGAAGGGAGGAGGAATTCAGAACCCAATAACCAGGAGGTGGGCAGCTTTCACAGGACCCAGGAGGGAAGGAAGAAGCACTGGGAAAAGAATAGCATCTACCTGAGGGCCATACCTACCTAAGTCTTCTTGTTAAACTTAGAGGTCATGTCCTTCCTGCTGAAATTCCTGCACCAGATATGGAGGGGAGAGAGCTGCACTCACTCCTACTGAGTCACAGGGAGAGGGACCACATCCCCCAGAGCCCGTTGATTCCACTCTAACTGTGGGTATCATCCCAAGTCAGAGACCAAATGGCAGGTCATCCAAAAGATGACCTACTTTAATGGTATTTAAAATACTACGAAATTTGTCTAAGAGTCCTGGCATATATAGTTCTCTGAGTTTTTTAGCAGAGATGATTCATCAGCCTAATTTGGGTTTCTGCTGAGGAATCTACAAACTTCCCCATGGGTAACATCTGACTTTTAAGTACCTGACCTCATCCCACAGAATCCAAATGATGGTAATTTTGTGGGGTCAAGGTCTCTAAGGTCCTCGGTGTCACAGCAGCTGTGTGCCAAGTGGTCTACCATTCTCAGTTCTGATCCCAGGACCCATGAACATCACCAGATAGTTACAGCCCCCTGCCCACCATAGGCAACCTCAGCATCCTCAGCAACACGCACCTCTGTGCCTCTTGTCCACTGATTGGCACTGGGCTTCAGTCTGG
>NW_011494714.1:1966043-1969062 GCF_000754665.1 Bison bison bison
GATAAATGGGTGAGAGGGTAACAGGCAGGAAGGCCAGGGGTCTCCAAAGGGAGGAAATAGCCTGCAAGTTTCAGACATTTTTATCTCTCTTAAGCAGCAGGAGGAAACAAACTAGCGATATTTTTTCCTTCCCTATACAAATTCAAAAGGAGGTTTCTCTTAAAATACTGTGTTGCCATAATGACACCTGGTATCACCTGAAGTTAACTATTCTCAAACCTAGAGATAACCAATGTCTTTTTCTTATGGAAATGTTTGTCTTAAGCTATGCTAATGTACTATACATTTACCCCAAACTCTGTCTTCAAGTCGGTTTGGCTCAGAACCTACTTGGCAAACCAGTATGTTACACTCAGATATTGTTCCTCTAATCTATGTAAATGAAATTATTTGTATGGTGATCTGCCCTTCTTCAAGATTCAAGTTAATCATTTTATGGCCCAAGATGAACCATTTGGTGCCAAGTTATCATAGAATGCATCTTATGGGTGAGGGGCCTTCAGAGTTTTAAGACATTCCTTTCTGTCATTAACAGACTGCTAGTGACTATATAACATCCAGCTGAAGACTAGCAGGGGGCACTCTTTCTGCCCCCTTCTGATGCCTATGTCAGAAGCTTTCTCTATCTCCTTTATACTTTAATAAAACTTTATTACACAAAAGCTCTGAGTAATCAAGCCTCGTCTCTGGCCCCAGATGGAATTCTCCTTCGGAGCCAAGAATCCTGGTGTCATGATTCAACAACAGTCTTTCATGGGGACAGTTTCATTTAGCAGGCTGAGACTGGACTGTACCAGTTGCCATAGTTGTTGCTATGACAAGAAGCCATCACAGCTACTTGTTGCTATGCTGGAGATGTGGGAAACTGAAAAGAGACCAAAAGCCTTACAACTCTCCTTGCAGAGTGATTTCAGACTAGAAGTAGTTAACAAAGAAAGGCTGACTGGTAAGGCTGAGGATGGGAATAATCTGAGCCAGTAATCATTAGCTCTGTGGGAGCATCAGCTCAGTCAGAGTTCTGTGTCATGGTTCAGAGAGATATGTCATTTGGCTTGAATCAATAGCTAGCCTTGGGGATGGCAGCCATAACCTCTAAACAGAAGATTTCCTTCTCCCCAGGTGGCAGAATAATTCATATTTGTTCCAGACTCAGGAACCCAGAAAGCCCTCTTGGGGCCACTTGCTCTGTGCAGGCACACACGCAATCTAGAAGGTGGAACTATCATCATGGTGCCCATTTTCCAGATGAGAAAACTGAGGTTAAGTGACTTGATCAAGCTCACACAGCTAAGTACGTGAAAGGCCAAGCACAAACCCAGGGTAACAGTCCTCAAATTGTATGTTTTTGCTCCACACCCACTGGGAGTGGTGAGGGTCATCTGGCACCAATGCTTAGGCAGAAGCAAGCAGTATTCAGGTTTAATTGAAGTAACTAAGGAAAACCACTAGACCATTAAGCTATGACCTAAATCAAATCCCTTATGATTTTATAGTGGAGATTAAAAGTAGATTCAAGGGATTAGGTCTGGTAGCCTGAAGAACTAGGATGGAGGTTTGTTACATTGCACAGGAGGTGGTCACCAAAACCATCCCCAGGAAAACAATGTGAGAAGGAAAAGGGGTTGCCTGAGGAGGCTTAAAAACAGCTGAGAAAATAAGAGAAGTGAAAGGCAAAGGAGAAAGGGAAAGATATACTCAGTGGCATGTAGACTTCCAGAGAATAGCAAGGAGAGAGAAGAAAGTCTTCATAAGTGCACACTGCAAGAATTAGAGGAAAATAATAGAATTGTAAAGATTATAGATCACTTAAGGAAAATTGGAGCTACCAGAGGAACACTTCATGCAAAGATGGGCACAATAAAGGACAGAAAAGTCAAAGACCTAACAGAAGTAGATGAGATAAAGAAGAGGTAGGAAGAATGCACAGAATAACTGTGCAAAAATGGTCATAATGACTGGGATAGGGATGATGCTTGGGTCACTCATGTAAAGCCAGATATCCTGGAGTATGAAGTCAGTGGGCCTTAGGAAGCATCACTACAAACAATGTTAGGAGAGCTGATTGAATTCCAGATGAGCTATTTAAAAATCTTAAAGAATGAGGCTGTAAAAGTGCTGCATTCAAAATGTCAGCAAATTTGGAAAACTCTGCAGTGGCCACACTAACATGTATAATATCATATATGAAATGAGTCACCAGTCCAGGTTCGATGCATGATATGGGATGCTTGGGGCTGCTGCACTGGGATGACCCAGAGGGATGGTACGGGGAGGGAGGAGGGAGGAGGGTTCAGGATGGGGAACACATGTATACCTGTGGCGGATTCATGTTGATATACGGCAAAACCAATACAATATTGTAGTTAAAATATAAAATTAAATTAAATAAAAAAAAAGAAAGGCAATTCCAAAGAATGTTCAACTTATGCAATTGCACCCATCCCACTTGCTAACCAGGTAATGCTCAAAACCCTTCAAGTTAAGCTTCAGTGCTACATGAACTGAGAACTTCGAGATATACAAACTGGTTTGAGGAACCAGAGATAAAATTTCAACATCCATTGGATCATAGAGAAAGCAAGGGAATCCCAGAAAACATTTCCATCTGCTTCACTGACTATGCTAAAGCCTTTCACTGTGTGGACCACAACAAACTGTGGAAAATTCTTAAGGAAATGGGAGTGCCAGATCACCTTACCTGTCTCCTGAAAAGTCTGTATGTAGGTCAAAATGCGGCAGTTAGAATCATATACAGAAAAACTGAAAGATTTAAAAGTGGGAAAGAAGTGTGACAACGTGTACATTGTCACTCTGGTTACTTAACTTCTATATAGGATACACCATTCGATATGCAGGACTGCATAAATCCCAAGCTGGAATGAAGATTTCTGGGAGAAATATCAACATTCACAGATCTGAAGATGACACTGCCCTAGTGGCAGAGAGCAAAGAACTAAAGAGCCTCTTCATGAGGAGAGGAGATGCAAAAACTGGTTAAAACTCAACATTCAAAAAAACT
>NW_011494714.1:1969162-1978644 GCF_000754665.1 Bison bison bison
AAGTTAGTGAATACTTGGGACCCAGGAACTCTGGTTCTCAGACCAGGAGACTTCCAGAAAGGGAAAAATGAGAGAAAACTCCATTCCATCCACTGATGGGCACCTCTCAGATATCTGCAGGCACCAAAGTGGAAGTTCCTTTCCCATTGCCCCTCAACTCTGGTTCCCATTTTATCAGCAGACCTGCCTCCATGTAGCAGCAGGAAAGCAATATTCAGGGCAATTTGTTTTGGATTCCAGGCACAGTGGGGGAGCCCCAGCTGTAGTGACCCCAGGAGGCAGTCCTGATGTGGTAACTGACTCACTCGCAACTCAGAATCCCCAGAGCTCCCACTCCTCATTCAGACAACACAGACCTTTGGGTGACTGGATAACATAAATCTGCATTAAGAGTGAGAAGGATTCTCTTCTCAGCCTTCGGGCATCTTAGATAAATGTCTTATGTTTCCTCAGGGAACCCCTGGCTGAGGGAGGCTAAGGTCTGAGACTAGCCTGGATGCAGGGGAATGTGTTCCCTCTTTGATGCTCCAAATAGACCTTGGAGATTCAAAAGCCTTGAAAGAATTACAATCACCCTTATATTTTGTAGGGACTTTGGTTTATGAATCTGGTTGGAGAAAAAGGACACAAACTCAGGACAAGGCTGGACATCTCTGGGTCCCAGATGATTGTGAGTTGAGTTCCATCCACCAGGCTTCACAGTCAGGGGCTGATGTAATTCACAAGCCACTTTTGAGGAAACAAAAGAGGAAAGAGTTTTTCGGCAGAGAGTAGTGTGGTCAAAGGGCCTTGCCCTGTGATTCACACAGGGCAAGATGAAACAAGAGTCATTACTTGTTTCTTTGCTCTATCATTTCCTTGGCATTTCTACTCCTAAGAACAAGTACATGGAGATAGTCAGAGGCATTGGTGGTGCCCCTGGCACCTGATGCTCCTGGTGATAACCAGTTTGTGGACACGTCACTGAGGCCAAAGCATATTCAGCCTCGTGATAGAACCAGATTCTCCCTTCTTGGGAAGGCTGAAATGCCTCATTTCTGCTAACTCACAACTGAAGCATGGGATGAGTTCATGGTGGTTGACCTGTAGGCCAAGTTCCAAGCATGGAATAAAGGTTGACAGTGGAAGGGTAGCCATTCATTAAGCTTGGTTAGCTTGGTCCTTAGCAGGGGCTACTTCCCACATCTAGAATGTTTTTCTCCCAGGATTTTGCATGGCCAGGTCCTTCACAACTTTTAGCATTATCTCAAATGAATCTCTCTCAGGCTTGCTTTCCCTGGCCACTGCACTCTCACAAAAACAGACCCTGATCCAACAAGTGCCTAGACACCCCGTCCATCAACACAGTAATTATAGTTACCATTGTGGAAAGGTGGAAGAGGGATAAATTGAGAGTTTGAGATTAATATATGTATACTACTTTATTTAACAGATAATCAACAAAGACATACTGTACAGCACAAGAATTCTGCTCAATAGTCTGTAATATCCTGCATGGGAAAAGAATCTAGGAAAAAATGGATACATGTCTATGTATAAGGGAATTAATTTATCATACAATTAACATTAATATAATTCTGTAAATAAACTATACTCCTATATAGATTAAAAGTTGATTTTTTTTTTTTTTTAATGCTTACATGTAGAGACCAGTGGAGTTCCTTAGACTCTCAGGATTTCAGATATGATGCTGGATATGGCAGAACGGGTGCAGAAATCTAGACATTTTCTGAGGTTACATTTTCCTGAGCTTTGCTGTCTTTTACTACTAGTGTCACCTTTGATTTGTCTTTGGAGGATATAATACGAGGGCTTGGAGACACTAGCTGGGTGTTAGTTGAAGGATGAGAGGGAGGCGCTAGTGGGAGAGTGAAATCCCAGCTCCCTAGCCTGCATTGCAGAGAAGGCAATGGCACCCCACTCCAGTACTCTTGCCTGTAAAATCCTGTGGATGGAGGAGCCTGGTAGGCTGCAGTCCATGGGATCGCTAAAAGTCAGACATGACTGAGCAACTTCACTTTCACTTTTCACTTTCATGCATTAGAGAAGGAAATGGCAACCCGCTGCAGTGTTCTTGCCTGGAGAATCCCAGGGACGGGGGAGCCTGATGGGCTGCCGTCTATGGGGTCGCACAGAGTCGGACACGACTGAAGTGACTTAGCAGCAGCAGCAGCAGCCTGCGTTGCGGCACGTTTGAGGCAAAACTTACATCCCAATTTCCCTATGAAAATAGGCTGTAGCTTCCCTCTCTATGACTTGCGTGATATCAGACCCAGATTGGTTTCATCCTTTTTCATGTCCTGCTTCCCCTGAGACCTCACTGGTTTCTCTGGGAGAATATTTTAATATAAATTTATTTATTTTAATTGGAGGAATTTTTTTTAAAAAACATTTTCGCTTCACTAAGTTTTCATTGCTGCTCAGGACTTCTCTATTATCAGCGAGCAGGGGCTACTCTGTAATACAGTGCACTGGCTTTTCAATCCTGTGCTTCTCTTGATGGAAATCACAGGCTCTAGGCACTCAGGCTCAGTAGTTGTGGCCCACCGGCTTAGTTGCCCTGGGGCATTTACAATCTTCCCAAACCAGGACTCAAATGCATATCTTAAGCACTGGATCAAAAGGGAAAATACTCTGGAAGGAATTTGAAATAAATCACTTTTACATGAAACTTGGTACCATGGCCTATTTATGAGGAGAAACATAGAGGATTGTCCCTGCTTCAAGCAACCTCCTGAGATAAGGACTGATTGAGGTTCCCCTCCCAAGGGTTCCTACAGGATCTTGAAACTGTCCTGCCATGTGGCTTTGTTCTTGCTTCAGTTTCTGAATCCCACACTAGACCGCAGCTTCCAGAGGGCAGGGCTGTCACTTGACTCACTTCTAAGTACACGTTAGTGGACATTGTCTCATTCAGACCCTAATGTCAAGAAAATGCTAACACAAAGATCAGTTATTCTGAGTGTTAGGTTACAGGTTCAACAACGACTGCAATCAAACCCTAAATAACATTGTCTTAAATACAATTTCAATTCTCTTTCATATAATCTTAGTGCAGGTCTCTCCACAGAGATGAGGGCCCACTTCTTTCTTGTCACATCTTCTACCTGTGCTACTTACCTCTGGTCTAACATGGCTGTTCCAGGCTCCTGTCATTACATGTGCATTCCAGCTAATGGGACAGAAAATAATACTTCCACTTGGAACTAACATATCACCTCTACTCAAATTCCACTGGCTGAAGAATCTTCCATGGTCATAGCAAACCTGGGGGTGGTGGGCACACAGAAGGGCAGGGGAACGTGATCCTACTGAAGAACATTCATGATGAGTAGCAAGGGCCACAAACCTTCATTCATGTCCCTGTAATTCATTCTTCTTTGGTCCTCCCCACACAGCTCTTGTTGGCCTCCAAATATGGATATAGATGAGGTTATGAGAGGAGATGGCCCAGGCTGTACAAATATGGAGAAAACAAGAAAGGAAAGAAGATAAGAAAGTATAAAAATGAGATCTAATCTTACTGCATTATGGTCAGAAAAGATGCTTGGAATGATTTAATTTTTTTGAATTTACCAAGGCTAGATTTATGGCCCAGGATGTGATCTATCCTGGAGAAGGTTCCGTGTGCCCTTGAGAAAAAGGTGAAATTCATTGTCTTGGGGTGAAACGTCCTGTAGATATCAATTAGGTCTAACTGGTCTATTGTATCATTTAAAGTTTATGTTTCTTTGTTAATTTTCTGTTTAGTTGATCTATCCATAGGTGTGAGTGGGGTATTAAAGTCTCCCACTCTTATTGTGGGACAGCAAAAGAGACACAGATGTATAGAACAGTCTTTTGGACTCTGTTGGAGAAGGAGAGGGTGGGATGATTTGGGAGAATGGCATTGAAACATGTATAATATCATATAAGAAATGAATCGCCAGTCTAGATTCGATGCAGGATTCAGGATGCTTGGGGCTGGTGCACTGGGATGACCCAGAGAGATGGTATGGGGAGGGAGGTGGGAGGGGGGTTCAGGATTGGGAACACATGTACACCCATGGCGGATTCATGTTGTTGTATGGCAAAACCAATACAGTATTGTAAAGTAAAATAAAGTAAAATTAAAAAATAATAATAAAATAAATAAAAAATAAAAAAAGAAATTATAAAAATACAAAATCTAAAGGAAAGCATGGTTAAAATAATAATTTTGCATTTATACAATTTAGGTATAATGGTTGATGAATCAATTTATAAAATAAAAATTAGAGAAATGTAAAATATAAATATATTCACTAAACCCAACAAAATAATAAGGCTGTATCGTATTAAACACAGAATAGTATCAGGATTAAGTTTGGATGCACATTGCAAAAAACTAAAACAACTATAACTTTAGAAAGATAAACTTGATTTTTCTCTCCCACTGAAACAAAGCTGGAGGTGGGCCAGCCAGAGCTTGGGTGCTATCCATTTCCGAGGTTACACGATTGTCTAATACAACTGCAGGAGTTCCAGCCATCACAACTAAAATCCAGACAACAGTTAGGAAGTAGGTGGGGAAGGGAAGAGCCCCATCTCTCAGCTAAATCAGCTCCTTGAAAGCAGGCTTCCAAGAAATCCCTCATACTGATCTGTTTGCATCTCTAAGTTACCTGTCGTGACTAAGAGCATGGGTGGGCCGAAAATGCAGTCCTGTAGCTACTGGGCTCATGGCTATATGCAAACTATTTTCAGTTTTGAAAGAGAAGCAGATAATAGATCATTTTGTAGGTAGCCTTCAGGGTCTGCCTTAAAGAACAAACCTTTTCTGAATGGATTAGGTTGAATGGTTGGGCACAGTGTGGGAGCCAGGAGGAAGGAACAGTAATGAGAAACAGCTAGATGGACCTGAACTGTGCTCAAGATAAAAGAGGCAGACTGGTCGGTCAGTAGAGATCTTCTAAGGACTGAAGTGAGGATTATAAATACCACTTGACCCATTTTTTTTTGAAAACTGCTTTTCCAACCCAGGTCCCGAATTTCTCTCAATTCTTCAGCTTCTAAATACCTTGTCTTTATTACCTCACACTCTGACCTACCTGTCTCACCTTCCTTATTTCTGTTCACATCACTTCTCCATCTAGTCCACCAGCATTGCAAGATCCAGTACTGAGGAGTTAGCAACACTTTCTAGAAGTGGGTAGAAACATAATGACTATTTCTACTTTAGTATTTGTTTGTCTTTATCAAGGCCTTCTGAAGGACTAAGATGGCTAGAATTATGGAGATCTCACATTTGAGGCCTTTTAAAAAACATTTCTTGTTACAGTGGTCTGTTGGTGGTGATGCAGTTTCATAGTTGTTCTAAGTCTGAGAAAGTATTTCATCTTGTTTTTAATATGTATTTTTCTTGGGTATAGAATTCTGAGTCAATTATATTTCTCTCAGCATTTTAAGATGTGGTGCCAATGTACTCTGGCTAACATTGTTTCATATGCCTAATCTGCTATCTTTCCTATTTTTTTGTTCTACTGTGTCTCTTTTTCCTTCTGGTTACATTTCCTTGGTTGATGGTTTTAAACAATGAATTACCATGCACCTTTGAATAGCTGTCATATTTCTTGTCCTTGAATTAATTGAGCTTCTGTGTTAATGGGTTTAAAGCTTTCATCATATCTGGTAATTTTTCAGCCAGTAATTATGAAGTTCTGTTCTCTAGTCTCCTTCTTTCACTTCCTGTGGGATTCCATTTACATATATTTTAGTATTCTTAAAGTTTCAAATTTCTGTGATGCACAATTAATTTTTTCCCACAGTCTTTCCATTCCTATTTTCCATGTCTGTATTTAACATACTCAGTTTTCTTCAGCTTCATGAATATAAGGATTATTGATGTAGTAAGCATTTTAATGTCCTTCCCTGCTAATGATGTAATGTATATTTTAACTGTGTTTTTACTAATTGATTTTTCCCTCATTATGGATATTTTCTTGCTTCTTTATACATCAGAAATGTTTTTCGTTTTAAATTTATGTATGTATCTTAATTAGAGGATAATTTCTTTACAATATTATGATTGAACTAGGATAAATATTTTCATAATTCATATGGAAATTTTAAACTGGATATGGTAAATTTTACCTTTTGGATGCTGGATATTTTTTAATTTTTATAAATTATTCCTGGCACTGTTTGCAAACACTGTTAATATCTTGGAAACAGTTTATTTTTTGAAGGCTTGTTGTTCAGTTTTTTGTTTAACTGATAAAAGACCAGCAATTAGCCCAGGTATACTATCCCCCACTAGTAAGGCAATATTGTCTTCAGGCCCATACTGATGTCATGGGAATTATGAGTAATTTCCATGCTGGTGGGTGGGGACACCATTAGACTTGGCTCAATTTGAGACTTAAGGATTGTTCTCTGTAATACTGACCAGTATTATCAACTCTCTGCTGAAAACTGAAGGGGTATCACCTGCACACTCCCAGAGTTCTCTGTGTGTAGCTCTCTCCTGTGAACCCTAACTATCTAGAGTCTCAAATCTCTCTTCTTGAGGAGACCATTTGTCTCTGCCTAGATACCCCTTCCATGTATGTGTTGGAAACTGTTTCTAGAGTTGGGGCAATTGTACAGCTCACCTTGCTTGTTCCCTGCTTCAGGAATCCGTACTCTGCTGCCTGACTTTTGATGTAAAAAAAAAAGATCTTTCTTTTATCTCTTCTACTTTCAAGTTTTTTGGGACAGGAGGATAAATGTGTCCTTTGCTCCTCTATGTCTACCAAAATGGAGGTCCCCCTGAAATCAGAACTCACTGAATGCCTTGTGGATTCTAGGCACTGTGCATGGGTGCAGACTTGACTAGGGATATGTGTTGGGGCCTTGGGGAGCCCTGGTTTGAGGAAGAAACATGACAATTACAACTAGCATTTGCTATGGGGTATGTTCAGTTCAGTTCAGTCGTTCAGTCATGTCCGACTGTTTTCAACCCCATGGACTACAGCACGCCAGGCTTCCCTGTCCTTCACCAACTCCTGGAGCTTGCTCAAATTCATGTTTATCAAGTCAGTGATGCCATCCAGTCTTCTGATCCTCTATCGTCCTCTTCTCCTCCTGCCTTCAATCTTTCCCAGTAATAAGGTCTTTTCTAATGAGTAAGTTCTTCACATCAGTTGGCCAAAGTATTGGAGCTTCAGCTTCAGCATCGGTCTGTCCAATAAATAGTCAAGATTGATTTCCTTTAGCATTGACTTGTTGGATCTCCTTGTAGTCCAAGGGACTCTCAAGAGTCTTGTCCAACACCACAGTTCAAAACCATCAGTTCATCACTCACCATTCTTGATGGTCCAACTCTCACATCAATGCATGACAATTGGAAACATCATAGCTTTGATTATACTGAACTTTTTCTGCAAAGTAATACCTCTGCTTTTAAAAATGCTGCTAGGTTTGTCATAGCTTTTCTTCAAATAAGCAAGCAAGTTTTAATTTCATGGCTGCCGTCATCATCTGCAGTGATTTTGGAGCCTCCCAAAGTAAAGTCTCTCACTGTTTCTATTGTTCCCCCATCTATTTGCAGTGAAGTGATGGGACGAAATGCCATGATCTTCATTTTCTGAATGTGGAGTTTAAGCCAAATGTTTCACTCTCCTCTTTCACTTTCATCAAGAGGCTCTTTAGTTTCTCTTCACATTCTGACACGTGTCTTCTGCATATCTGTGGTTATTGATATTTCTCCCAGCAACTGTGTTTCCAGCTTGTGCTTCATCCAGTTGGGCATTTCGCATGACTTACTCAGCATATAATTTAAATAAGCAGGGTGACAATACATAGCCTTTACGTACTCCTTTCCTGATTTGGAGCCAATATGCTGCTCCAAGTTCAGTTCTAACTGTTGCTTCTTGACCTGCATACAGATTTCTCAGAAGGCAGGTAAGATGGTCTGGTACTCCCATCTCTGTAAGTTTTCCACAGTTTGTTGTGATCCACACAGTCAAAGCCTTTTGCATGGTCAATAAAGCAGAAGTAGGTATATTTTTGGAATTCTCTTGCTTTTTCAAAGATCCAACAGGTGATGGCAATTTGATCTGTGGTTCCTCTGCCTTTTCTAAATGCAGCTGGAACATATGGAATTTCACAGTTCATGTACTTTTGAAGACTTGCTTGGAGAAATTACTTTGGTACCATGTGAGATGAGTGCAATTTTGTGGCAGTTGAATATTCTTTGAAATTGACTCTCTTTGGGATTGCAATGAAAATGACCTTTCCAATCCTGTGGCCACTGCTGAGTTTTCCAGATTTGCTAGCATATTGAGTGCAGCACTTTAACAGCTTCATCTTTTAGGATTTGAAATAGCTCAATGGCAATTCCATCACCCCCACTAGTTTTGCATGTAGTTATGCTTCTTAAAGCTGTCTGGACTTCACATTTCAGGATGTCTAGCTCTAAGTGTGGAGAAGCCAATGGCACCCCACTCCAGTACTCTTACCTAGAAAATTCCATTGATGGAGGAGCCTGGAAGGTTGCAGTCCATGGGCTCGCTGAGGGTTGGACACGAGTGAGTGACTTCACTTTAAATTTTCACTTTCATGCATTGGAGAAGGAAATGGCAACCCACTGCAGTGTTCTTGCCTGGAGAATCCCAGGGATAGGGGAGCCTGCTGGGCTGCCATCTATGGGGTCGCACAGAGTCAGACACGACTGAAGTGACTTAGCAGCAGCAGCAGCTCTAAGTGAAACACCATCATGGTTATCTGGGTCATTAATGTCTTTTTTGTATAGTTCTTCTATATATTCTTTCAACCTCTTCTTAATATATTCTGCTTCTTTTAGGTCCACACCATTTCTGTCTTTTATTTGGCCCATCTTTGCATGAAATGATCTTTCTCTACCTCTAATTTTCTTGAGTAGATCTCTGGTCTTACCCATTCTATTGTTTTCTTCTATTTCTTTGCACTGATCAGGTAGGAAGGCTTTTTAAAAATCTCTTCTTGCTATTCTTGGAACTCTGCATTCAGATGGGTATGTCTTTCTTTTACCATTTGCCTTTGCTTCTCTTCTTTTCTAAGTTAGTTCTAAGGCATCCTCAGACAACCATTTTGCATTTTTGCATTTCATTTTCTTGGGGATGGTCTTGATGAGGTATGTACAGATCATTATTTCATGGCAAATACATGGAGAAACAATGAAAACAGTGACAGACTTTATTTTCCTGGGCTCAAATGTTATTGCAGATAGTGACGGCAGCTGGGGGAAAAAAAAAAAAAAAAAAAGACGCTTGCTCCTTGGAAGAAAAGCTATGAAAAATCTTGACAGCATACTAAAAAGCAAAGACATTACTTTACCAACAAAGGTCTGTATAGTCAAAGCCACGGTTTTTCCAGAAGTCATGAGAGGATGTGAGAGTTGGACCATCAAGAAAGCTGAGCACCAAAGAATTGATGCTTTTGAACTGTGGTGTTGGACAAGACTCTTGAGAGTCCCTTGGACTGCAATGGAGATCCAATCAGTC
>NW_011494714.1:1978744-1979212 GCF_000754665.1 Bison bison bison
TTCTAAGGCATCCTCAGACAACCATTTTGCATTTTTGCATTTCATTTTCTTGGGGATGGTCTTGATGAGGTATGTACAGATCAAAAAACGAAGATCACTGCATCCAGTCTCAATATTTCATGGCAAATACATGGAGAAACACTGAAAACAGTGACAGACTCTGTTTTCCTGGGCTCCAAAGTCACTGCAGATAGTGACGGCAACTGGGGAAAAAATGACGCTTGCTCCTTGGAAGAAAAGCTATGAAAAATCTTGACAGCATACTAAAAAGTAGAGACATTACTTTACCATCAAAAGTCTGTATAGTCAAAGCCATGGTTTTTCCAGAAGTGGTGAGAGGATATGAGAGTTGGACCATAAAGAAAGCTGAGCACCAAAGAATTGATGCTTTTGAACTGTGGTGTTGGACAAGATTCTTGAGAGTCCCTTGGACTGCAATGGAGATCCAATCAGTCCATCCTAAAGGAA
>NW_011494714.1:1979312-2001268 GCF_000754665.1 Bison bison bison
TGTGAAAAAAAAAAAAAAAAAGACGCTAGGTCCTTGGAAGAAAAGCTATGAAAAACCATGCAGCATACTAAAAAGCAGAGACATTACTTTACCAGCAAAGGTCTGTATAGTCAAAGCTATGGTTTTACCAGAAATCATGAGTGGATGTGAGAGTTGGACCATAAAGAAAGCTGAGTACCAAAGAATTGATGCTTTTAAACTGTAGTGTTGGATAAGACTCTTGAGAATCCCGTGGACTGCAAGGAGATTCAACCAGTCCATGCTAAAGGAAATAAGTCCTGAATATTCACTGGAAGGACCAATGCTGAAGCTGAACCTCCAATACTTTGGCCAATTGATGGGAAGAACTGACTCATTAGAAAAGACTCTGATGAAGGGAAAGATTAAAGACAAAAAGCAAAGAGGAAGACAAAAGATGCGATTGTTTGGTGGCATCACCAACCTGATAAACATGAGTCTGAGCAAGCCCCGGGAGTTGGACAGAGAAACCTGGCATATTGCACCACATGATATAGAAAAGAGTTGGACATGACTGAGAGACTTAACTGAACTGATGTACAGAGGACATCAGGGAGCAGGCAGAAGTCTTTGGGGTCCAGTCAAGCCTGTGGCCCTGGTGGGAGTGGTGTAAGATTTAGGTGGAAGGGGAGGCTTCCCATCCTCTGGTACAGGTCCTTGAATCCAAGGCAAGGAGCACAAGATTTTGAATGTGTTACCAAATATTGTTTTCTAAAAAAAAAAAAAAAAAAAAAAAACGCTTGCTCCTTGGAAGAAAAGCTATGAAAAATCTTGACAGCATACTAAAAAGCAAAGACATTACTTTACCAACAAAGGTCTGTATAGTCAAAGCCACGGTTTTTCCAGAAGTCATGAGAGGATGTGAGAGTTGGACCATCAAGAAAGCTGAGCACCAAAGAATTGATGCTTTTGAACTGTGGTGTTGGACAAGATTCTTGAGAGTCCCTTGGACTGCAGTGGAGATCCAACCAGCCCATCCTAAAGGAAATCAGTCCTGAATATTCATTGGAAGGACTGATGCTGAGGCTGAACCTCCAGTACTTTGGCCAGTTGATGGGTAGAACTGACTCATTATAAAAGACCCAGATGCTGGTAAAGATTAAAGGCAGGAGGCAAAGGGGAAGACAGAAGACCAAATTGTTTGATGGCATTACCAACTTGATGAACATGAGTTTGAGCAAGCTCTGGGAGTTAGTGATGGACAGGGAAGGCTGGCGTGCTGCACCCCATGATATAGCAAAGAGTTGGACATGACTGAGAGACTGAACTGAACTGATGTACAGAGGACAATCAGGGAGCAGGCAGAAGTCTTTAAGGAAGGAGGAAGGAACTATTCCTGAACAGCTGACAATGATCGGTCGGGAAGCGGTTTCAAGCTGGAGAAACTGTAGGGAACCAATTCTATGCCATGTGGAGAGAATGGTAAGAGAAAGGCAGGGCGGCAGTGCTGAGATTTCCCAGAGGACTAGATCCCTGTTCTACTAAACTTTATCAATGCTCAATATTATTAGGTGTTTTGAAACATGAGTTTTGTTTTGGAAGTGGTAGAGCAATATTCAGTGGAAGGACTGATGCTGAAGATGAAGCTCCAACACTTAGGCCATCTGATGTGAAAACCCAGCTCATTGGAAGAGACCCTCATGCTGGGAAAGATTGTGGGCAGAAGGAGAGGGAATAAAAGGATGAGATTGTGAGATGGTATCACCGACTCAAAGACATGAGTTTGAGGAAACTCTGCAAAATAGTGAAAGACAGGGAAGCCTGCTTTGTTGCCGAACATGTGATCACAAAGAGTCAGACATGACTTAGCAACTGAACAATACCAATAAGGACATGGAGTCCACTGAGGGCTCTGTTCCTGGTTGAAGTGGATAAAGACTTGGGTGGAAGAGGAGGCTTCCCATCCTCTGGTGCAGGTCCTTGAATCCAAGGCAAGGAGCACAAGATTTTGAATGTGTTACCAAACATTATTTTCTAAAGACACAAAAACTGTTTTCTCCAGGAGAGAGAGCTTTGACTGAGTTTGTTCTCTAGATTTTACTGAGGTATTTGAAAGGGATCGGGGGCGGGCTGAGTCTGCAAAAACCAGGTGAACAGCTGCTGGAAGGGCAAGGCTTGTGGTAGACATTCTGCACTAGGTGGAAAACGAATCCAGAAAAAATGCCCCTTCTGGCATGTACATGCCAATGTATCACATTATTTCAGCAGATCACTTCAATGTCATTTTGGGTCAAGCTAGAAATGGACGATGGATGGTGTGCTTTTGTCAATTCCTGTGAGTAGTTAGATGACTAAATGTCTGGTTACTTCATTGCATGGTTGAAATCATGCTTGGGAAAGAAAATAGATCAAGTCCACACATGTTTTGTTGTTAAACAGCAAGCATAGTAAGGTTTCTAAAGCAACTGCAGGTAATTTAAACATGAGGGGCCAAACGGGGAAAGTTTCATTAACAGGCTGAGATTGGACTGTACAGGTTGCCATAGTTGTTGCTATACAAGAAGTCATCTCAGCTACTTGTTGCCATGCTGGAGATGTGGGAAATGGAAAAGAGACCAAAAGCCTTACAACTCTCCTTGCAGTGTGATTTCAGGCTAAAAGTAGTTGACAATGAAAGGCTGACTGGTAAGGATGAGGAAGGGAATAATCTGAGCCAGTAATCATTAGCTCTTTTGGGAGCCCAGAAAACAGAAGCATTGTCTCATTCAGAGTTCTGTGTCATGTTTCAGAGATAGATATCATTTGGCTTGAATCAGTATTTAGCCTTGGAAATGGCAGCCATAACCTCTAAACAGAAGATTTCCTTCTCCCCAGGTGGAAGAATAATTCATATTTGTTCCAGACTCAGGAACCCAGAAAGCCCTCTCAGGGCCACTTGTTCTCAGCAGGCACACATGCAATCTATAAGGTGGAACTATCATCATGGTGCCCAATTTCCAGATGAGAAAACTGAGGTTCTGAGACTTGATCAAAGTCACACAGCTAAGCATGCGAAAAGCCAAGCACAAACCCAGGGTAACAGTCCTCAAATTGTGTGTTTTTGCTCCACACCCACTGGGAGTGGTGGGTGGTGATCTGGCACCAAACTTAGGCAGAAGCAAGCAGTATTCAGACTTAAATTGAAGTAAGTGAGGAAAACCACTAGTCCAATAAGCTATGACCTAAATCAAATCCCTTATGAATTTATAGTGGAGATGAAAAATAGATTCAAGGGATTAGGTCTGGTAGCCTGAAGAACTATGGATGGAGAGGTTTGTAACATTGTACAGGAGGTGATCATCAAAACCATTCTCAAGAAAAATAAATGTGATTTTAAAAAGGGGTTGCCTGAGGAGGCCTTAAAACAGCTGAGAAAATAAGAGAAGTGAAAGGCAAAGGAGAAAAGGAAAGATATGCACAATGGAATGCAGAGTTCTGGAGAATAGCAAGGAAAGATAAGAAAGTCTTAATAAGTGAACACTGCAAGAGTTAGAGGAAAATAATAGAATTGTAAAGAGTATAGATTGCTTCAGGAATACTGGAGCTACCAGAGGAACACTTCATAAAAAGGTGGGCACAATAAAGGACAGAAAAGGCACAGAAGCAGATGAGATTAAGAAGAGGTAGCAAGAATGCACAGAAGAACTGTATGAAAACCATCATAATGACTGGGATAGTGACGATGCTTGGGTAAAGCACTCATCACTCATGTAAATCCAGATATACTGGAATATGAAGTCAAGTGGGCCTTAGGAAGCATCACTACAAACAATGTTAGGAGAGGTGTTGGAATTCCAGCTGAGCTGTTTAAAACAACCTAAAGAATGAGACTGTAAAAGTGCTGCATTCAATATGTCAGCAAATTTGGAATATTCAGCAGTGGCCACAGTGCTGGAAAAGGTCAGTTTTCATTCCAATCCAAAAGAAATGCAATTCCAAAGAATGTTCAAACTATCATGCAATTGCTCTTATCTCACTTGCTAGCAAGGTAGTGTTCAAAATCCTTCAATCTAAGCTTCAACAATACATGAACTGAAAAATTCCAGATGTACATACTGGTTTGAGGAACAAGAGATCAAATTGCCAACATCCAGTGGATCATAGGAAAAGGGAATCCCAGAAAATATTTCCATATGCTTCACTGATTATGCTAAAGCCTTTCACTGTGTAGACCACAACAAACTGTGGAAATTCTTAAGGAAATGGGAGTACCAGATCACCTTACCTGTCTCCTGAAAAGCCTGTATGTAGCTCAAAAAGCAGCAGTTAGAATAAGACACAGAACAACTGAAAGATTTAAAAGTGGGAAAGCACCATGACAATGTGTATATTCTCACTCTGGTTATTTAACTTCTATATAGAATACATCATTTGATATGCTGGACTGCATAATTCCCAAGATGGAATAAAGATTGCTGGGAGAAATATCAACATCCACAGATATGAAGACAACACTGCCCTAAGAGCAGAAAGCAAGAAAGAACTAAAGAGCTTCTTGATGAGGAGAGGAGATGCAAAAACTGGCTTAAAACACAAGATTAAAAAACTATTCACAAAAATATACTCAACATTCATGGCATCCTGTCACACCACTTCATGGCTTATGGATGAGGGAAAAGTGAAAACAGTGGCAGACCTTATTTTCTTGGGCCCCAAAACCACTAGGGACCTTGACTGCAGCCACAAAATTAAAAGACACTTGCTGCTTGGAAGGAAGAAAGGCTATGAAAAACCTGCACAGTGTATTAAAAAGAAGAGACTCACTTTGCTACAGAGGTCTGTAGTGTCAAAACTATGGTTTTTCCAGTAACCAGGTACAGATGTGCAATCTGGACCATAAGAAAGGGGGAATGGCAAAATATTGAGCTTTTGAACTGTGGTGCTTGAGAAGATTCTTGAGAGTCCCTTATATAACAAGGAGATCAAACCAGTCAGTCTGAAAGGAAGTCAACCTCTAACCCCTGCTGTCTTAGCTGAGCCATCTACTGAGGGCCTCAAGGTGGAAAGAATGGATGCTTCCACTGCAAAAGGGCCTAACCATGGCAGCTCCAAGCAAATATTTTGTAGCTCCACACCTGGAGGAAGCTCAGAGAGGCTGAAGGCTCTGTGTACCCTGGGTCCCCCGATACATGTGTTGCATTCTCCCCAGCATTGGAGGCCAAGCAAGGGGCATTCTGGGCCCTGGAGGAAGGGGATGGCTCAGGGATCCACTGGGGCTACCACTTACCAAGTAGGACTGGAAAGGACAGAGCAGGCATTTGTGGCAGAGAGCTGGTGACAGGGGTGTGGCAACAAGAGGGAACCAGCTCTGCATGAATTACCTCACCCAAAATCCCCTGGAGGAGAAGCCCAGTGATAAGATCATCTGAGATGGGATGAAGAGAGTCTGTTTCATTACCCCTTATAATTCCTCTGAATGAGGAGGTGGTGGAGTAGGTGGGTCATCACAAACTCTTCCATGGCCTAGACCATCTGCCAGTCGCTATCCTTTGGGCTGCTTGTCCCCAGCTTCAGTCATGTAGTTCGGGAGGAAATTGACAATAATGTGTGCTGCTGGGTCAGGGCCAAAAACCATGTAAAGCCAGTGATAAGTCCCCATGTCCCTGCCAGAATGCCTAATCTGGGGCTGTACATGTGATCTGAGGTGGGTCATTCAGAGAACACCCTTGAACTCTGATGTCTGCAATCTTCTTTCCTTACTAGGTGATGCCTTCGGGATTTAAAACCCTAGGGCAGGTAGCTTGGACTCCTTCACTAGGTGTAGAAGCCTTACGGAAGAAAGTTGCCAGGCTAAGACCATCAAAGAAGTGTGAAGGGAAAGAGCGAGAGTGAGAGACAATTGATGACTTCTGATTTCTTGGGTCCAGTCACTGAAATCTTTGTATTTGCTCCGATTCTTGTGTCCTGGATTCCCAGAATCATTTAAATAAGTCTCCCTTTTCCTTGAAGCCAGTTGGAGTAGGGCTCCTCTCAATTTTGATTCAGACTTGGTTCTAGAACCTTCCTGATCATTGTATACCTGCCAGACACAAACAGACACACCAATTTGTTTCAGCACCATTACGAGTGAAACCCTTTATTCTTTACTGAGAATAGGGTGTGCAGACCACTAAATACAGTTCACCTGCATCCTGGGAAGGAGTGCTCAAAGGGTGAGTGAGTGTATGTTAGGAGAGGCCTTACTGATTCCTGAACCACTCCCAGCATTTACACTGCCCGTGCCAGGCCAATCCTGTCATTTCCTCGATCAAAGACTGAGAAATACAGCCTCAGGAAGACGTCACCCAGGATCCAGGTCTCTCTAGACGTCCTCACTGTGTTCTCTTTAAAGGTTGTATAGCAGTGGCTTCTAGAATCCTGGGGGAGTCAGAGACACACTCCAGTCTGCATGAGCCCTTACCGGTGCCTCCCCCCAATACCCAGAACCAGCACAATTTGTTTTATTTCCCTCTTTTGGTAAGTATCAAGGGATTTTCTCAGCATCAGGGGATATGAGAGTTCAACCAAAACCAAAGAGGGCCAAGACATGAGGTTGCCATGAGGAAGTGTGTGGTGAGTAGAAGACTTGGAGTTGGGGAAACAGAGGAATAAAAAATAACAAAGTCCTACTGTAGAGTGTAAGGAATTATATTCAATATTCAGTGATAAACCACATGAAAAAGAATAAGAAAAAAATATTTTTATGTGTATAGCACACTTTTTATCTGTATCACATTGCAATGCAGCAGAATTTAATGCAAAACTGAAGATCAGCCACACTTCAATATAATTTTTTAGAAAAGAACAAGTGTGTCCATAGTTCTCCTCACTCCCTGTTTCCTTCCTTATGACTCCTGCTCCTTGTTTTCTCTGTAGAGAATGCTGGTTCTCCTCCTGTGTGCCCAATCCATACTTTATTAAAAAATAAAACTTTATTTTGTATTGGAGTATAGCTGATTAACAATGTTCTGAGTTTCAGGTAGACAGTAAAGGGACTCAGCCATATGTATCCATGCATCCTGGTCCCAAAGATACCCCTCCCATCCAGGCTGTCATATAACTGAGGGGAGTTCCCTGTGCTACACAGTAACTCGTTATTGGTCATCCATCTTAAATAGATCAGTGCCCACAACACGTTCCTGAAGACTTAACTCAGGAACTCTACAAAGCCTCCTTTGGTCCTCACTCACCCTCCTTGGCCACTCCAGGCTTGGTTGGGTAATGTACTCTGGTTCCCCTTCCCCACTGGTCAACCTGTAGCCTTTATCACCCTTAGTAAGGCCCCAGTGCTCCAGTGCAGACCACCTTGAGATGCCATTTACATGGAATGCAGTGCAGTTTTGCCTTGAACCAAGCAAACCTGCATATGGCTCAATGAGTTTGTGGTTTAGAATTCCTGAAATTCCCTCTCTTCCTCAAAGCCTTCTTTGAGCCCATCAGCCTGCTCTGAACTCCCGCAGGGAGCTGACATGAAGCCTCCACCCTGTGCCGGGGCTGAGCAGTCACTGTGCACCCAGTATTCACCTTAGTATCCAACCTCCCCACAGAGGGTCGGGTATCCCAAATCACAAAGGAGGCACCTGGCCAGAGCAAGGGGAAGATGCAGCCGAGTACTAAGCTGACCATGTAATTTATCATCCAAACCAGAAAAAAACTTGAGAAGGGAAGGCAGACTGTTAACTTATGCTGGGACATCACACTGGGAATGCCCCCAGCCATTCTCCTTGTAAGATGGCCTATTTCAGGGACCGCTAGAGCTGACTTCCATGTTCATACAGCTAAGGGTTCAGATTGAATTGAAGCTCTTTGAGGACTGAGGACCTTAGTGTCCCCCTCTCCTTGTGACTCCCACAATGCCAGCATGGTGTGGCGTCTCCATATTTGTTTCATGAAGATAAGTGTCCCAGACGGCCCTTTAATCTCAAATGGTTGGTTTTCTGGCAGTCATTGACCCAGCCACAGGTCTCATCAGCATCTGCAATGGTGTGAGATGGCCAGTAGAGGGCGCGCTCCTCCCAACAGCAGCCCGTGGGTTGCTGCAAGCCCCAATTTAAGAACACCTCTCAGTATTGTCCCCTCACCTTGAGGATGTAGGCTCGTGCTGGCACCGGGCAGCTGATGCCGTTGATGGTGAAGATAATAGAGGGCAGGGTATTGACCGCAGAACATGAAACGTAGTGCTTTTAGAGAGAGAGGGAGAGAGGTTGGCCCTGGAGATCCTTGTTGTGTGTGGAGACTGGGAGTGAACCTGAGGCATGACCCTTCACCTTGGAACCCCGTGGCGTGGCGCCCATGAGCTTCTGTATATTATTGACCAGTCTTCTTGGGCCTTTGATCAGTGCTGTTCCGGTGTCCACAAGGGCCTCGCAGCCTCCAGAACAAGCAATAATCTTTCTTTTCATGGAGATGCTGAGAGAGAGTGGAAGAAAGCAGGCATCAAGATCACTCTGAGTCTCACCAGAGCTGCCCCCTTCCTGACTGTCTCCTAAACAGCACTTTGTCTATTGGCCTCTTTTCCTTTGCTCTTGACACAGCACCTTTCTTGACATCCTCGAATGCTGTACTTGAATACACCAGGATATTTTGCACCTTGACACAGGCTGGTCTTCCTTCCTAGAAGACTCCACTCCACTTTGACTAGCAAATTTCTTCTCATCTTCCAGATTCCACCTTAATTATATTGTTTTCGGGAAGTCTTTCCCCCATGTTTATAAGTCTCCTGTCTTGGTCACTCTCTGTAGACCCTTCCTCATGTCTGCTGCTGCTGATGCTGCTAACTCACTTCAGTCGTGTCTGACTCTGTGTGACCCCATAGACAGCAACCCACCAGGCTCCACCATCCCTGGAATTTTCCAGGCAAGAGTACCGGAGTGGGTTGCCATTGCCTCCTCCTCCTCATGTCTAGCATGTACCAAAGGCACAATTCACTATGTGGGTGAGTCCCTTCATGTACATCTGCCTTCTTAGATGTGAGGGCAAGTTTTATTCTCCTTGCCTCCCTAAAGTGCCTGGCACACAGTGGATGCCAATGCTTGTCTGTTCAATGACTGAATGAAGACTGAGAAAACAATAAGAAACATCCAGAGAGCTGTACCTGGTGGGGAACAAATAACGGGTAGCACACAGAGTGAAGATGAAGATTCACCAGGGTAGCAGATTCTCATAGTAGAGGGAGAAAGGGGCTCCTCTGGGAGAGGGTTTCTCCCAGCACTGCTCTTACAACCAGCTCAGACCCTGAGACCCTGACCAGGAAATATATAACTAGCCCACAGAAACTCCAAAGGACAGGTCAGCATTTGTCCTAGGGTCTCACACAGAACCCAATCAATTATGCCTCTTGTCCTCAGGTCACTCCTGGATCCCACCTTCCTGATTCTCTTATAGACCCCCCCAATGTGTGCCCAGGTACATGGGATGTCTTTTTTATTAGTTGCTTTCACGTCTTAAGACTGCAGCCAACCTCTCTCCAGTGCTAGGTAGCTGCTCCCTAAGGAGACCAGTTTTCCCCATTTGCTCAGAACTTTCCCTGTTCTTAAACAGACGTTTATCTGTACTGAGAACTTCCTATGTCCAAGGTAGCCCTGGACTGTTGGTCATCTTATCATAACTCTGTTCAGGCTGCTAAAATTCTCCCTGATCGTCTGTTCACCACAATGTAGAGTCCTCTAACCCTGCTCCCCACCTCAAAGGGCAGTGGATGCAGCTCTCTCCCAGCTGCACAGACCTCTCTGTACCCCTTTAGGACCCTGATCAGAGCCATTATGAACCCATGGATTGTTTGTGTATCTGTGTGCTTGTGTGTTTATTTGTATGTGTGTTTGTATGTGTCTCTGTGTGTGCTTGTGTGTCTCTGACTACCTATGCATGTTTATATGTGCCTCTGTGTATGTTTATATGTGTCTGCTTATGTGTTTCCATGTGTCTGTGTGTCTGTCTGAGTCATTGTGGGTAGTGTATAGTCTGTGTGACTGTGTGTCTGAGAATGCATTTGTGTGTGTCTGCCTGTGTCCATGTACAGTAGCGGGAGCATCACTTGGGCTGACCCTCAGAGGAAGAGGCTTACCGGTCCACGTGTACAGTCCAGCCGCCCGCTTGGATCAATGGCACCCAGTTGAGCTCTCCCTTGTAGTAGCGGTGGTCCACCCCACCAAACATCACCACACTGCCCTCCCGCTTGTCTCTGTAGAGAGAAGTGAGGGGGGATCCTTGGAGGACAGTAAAAACAGCACTGTCTGAGAGCTGTGCTTGTCCACCCATCAAAGCCCTAATAAGGTCCCCACGTAGAGATGCAGAAATAGTGTCTGGGAAGTATTGAGATCCAGACTGAGGTCTGTAAGTGGTTAGTGAGTGGCACAGAGGAGGTTAGAAGCTGAATCACTTGGTTGGGCTCCACCCACTATGTCTTCTAAAGACACCCTGAACCTCCAGGGACCTGAGTGCTCAAACACCCTCAGAGGACACAGTGCTGAAGCTTTTGGCTTTTGCCTTATCCACCTTGTCATTTTTCAGGAAAATCAAGGCCTGGGAGTTCTAAGGGTGTGGGTTCAGGTCACCAAGAGTTGGCTCCACTGGCCCGTGACCTCTACTGTCCAAAGGGCCCCATACTCAGAAGGGACCCCACCTCTGCTCTCCCTGTCTTGAAATGCCTAATATTTCTTGAACAAGGTTTCCAGAGTTTTGTGTCCCACACTTTCATTTTTCACTGGAACCTACAAATTGGGTAGCTGGTCCTGGGCTCCCAGTGAAATGCTAATGAGGAAAGAAAGATATCCACTATCCTTCTCCTTACTTCCTTATCAAATACATAAGAAAATCCTAATGCTTTTTATTCAACATGCTTCCTGTTGCCTTCCATTAGCCTTCCTCCTCACTCACCCCAGGAGACCAATTTACTGATCTTGAGCCCAGGATCAGGGTGTGTTCTAATAAAACATTATTTATAAAAGCCACTGGTGAAGCCAGATAAGGCCCTTGGGCCATAGTTATCCTGGGTTAGATTATCTCTCAGGATACTTCTTTAGCAAGTGTTCTATAATTTTCATGCAACTGAAAGCATCTTACAGCTAATTTGGATAAAGTGATTGTCCAGCTCAGACTTACTTGCTCAAGTAGAAGGCAAAAACAGGCTCAGAAATGGCACCTTCATTCTTCAGGTTGTCAAAGATGGGGATGGCTCCAGAGAAGGACATGTTTGGATAGTTCAAGCCCAAGACACCATCAAAAGGTATACCATCAAACCCGACTTCTGCCAGGCTTATACAGAATGGCTGGTCAGTACTTACAAGGTCCCCAATCTGTGGGAGAGAAGAGTGTTCCCACTTACAGATACGTGAAATGGGCTAGGACTGGGCTAGGGTACATTGCCATTAGATCCTCAGAGAAGAATTGAGGCTGGGCTCTGTCTTCAGTGGCCCTCAGATGATTAGACCAAGCTGGGAGGGGAATTTGGGTTCCACTTGAGAGAGGCTGTGAATTTTAAAACATCTGACCCTCTGAAAAACACCTCCTGAGTGAGTCAAATTGGCCTCGTGGCTTCTGTACAGGTGTGGCAACCAAGTCAGGCCAGGACCCATTGGTGCCACCTTATGGCAAACTGAGTGGAGAAAAGGATAGCCTTCTCTTTGGCATCACTGTGACCTAATGACAAGAATGGACTGCATCCTCTGTAAGGTACTGTGGATTCTGCATCTGTCCAGGAAGACAGAAGCCGAAAACACAATCTTGCTTGCAGGGTTCTATGAAATTACTGCCTGGGGAATTCATCTTTGGGGATATGTGTGTATTTGTGTGAGTGTGTATGAGAGAGAAAGTGAGGGAGCAGAACTACTCAAATAATTTGGGGGAGGCAGGCCATAGGTTAATTAGACTCTCAAGGATCCTCTAGAGTGACAACTCATTTATCAGGCCCCTTGACTTCTCAGGCCTCCAGTTTCGCACTATGGATACCTGAAGCCCTTGACTGCCCCCAGGGTCCCCAGATCAGTTTTATCCTGTCCCCAAACACCCCACAGCAACTTCAGTCCTGAAAAGCCAGGCTAACTCCACCTTTTACCACATGTGTGCCCTCAGCAAGGCCCTTTCTGTCTGCACGTCAGTTTCCTCATATGTCTCATGAGCTAATCAGAGTAACTGCTGTGTGAGGTTGTTGCAGGATTAAGCCAATTATCAGCTGAAAGTGCCTGGAACAGTCTGTGAATATAAAATTGGGTGTTTTTTTCCCATTTTCTCACCCCCAGCAAAATGACTTGAACTGCTCATGGGCAGAGGAGCTACAAGTCTACACTTCAAATCATCCTCTGGGTTAGCTAATCTGCTCATGTGTCACCACAGGCACTGTCTCCCCAGATGCAGGGTCCTGTGGGTAAGATGGCCAATATCTATAGGAGTTAGGCTAAGAAGGGTCCTACATCTGTTTTGCAAGCAGGGGTCACTCCATAGCCAGTCCTGACTCAGCATTTGTTACCCAAACTGTGTCATAAACAAGAAGTCCTTTCATCCTTCCAGTATTGTACTTGATGTTGAAGACCTTTTGGGTATGCCGGAAGGTAGAAGACCGAAGATGTATGAACATAGACTTTGTAGCTGCAGACACAAGAGATGAGTGTCATCAGGTGCCAAGGGTGGAAACAGGGCAACAGGGCAAGTGAAGGATGGTCCGGGTAGGGGGTGTCTGTACTCACCACAGGCTAGACTTTGGCAAAAGACGGAGGGCACCCACAAGTCAGATGAGCCTGTGTCAAAGACAACCTGGAATTCCTGAGGGGGTGTTCCAATGGTGATGTTACCCACGTAGAGCATCTACAGTGAAAAGGAGGGAGTGGGTTAGTGCAGAACTGGCTACCCTCTATTCCCACACTACTGCCTCCCTCGGGGTGTCACATATCTCTTGAGATCACTTTCTCACCACCGTGCAGCTCACAGACTTTGGTCACAGACATGTCTGCATTTGATATATTTTTCCTGTGCTGCATTGTATGCAGTATATTGATTCTATGACCAGGCATTGAAGTGGTATCGCCTGCATTGGAAGCACAGAGGCATAATCACTGGGCCTCCAGGACCACTGGACACCCAGGGAAGTCCTGGTGCCTTCATTTGAGAAGGTCTGTAGTCCCTTCAATCCAGCAGTGCCCCCTTCTCCAGGAGGTCGTTCTGGATCAACCCCAGCCACTCCCTCTATCAGACCACATCCAATCAACCCCACACAGGTGACCCTTTCACTCGACATGTATATACCCTTTGCCTATCTCTCAGGCTGGCATGGGCATTCTTGAAGACAAAATAAGCCCTTTGTCTAATCTAAAAACAGTAACCACAGTGTTAGATTCTTATGGCCTTACACGGAATACAAGTTCAGTAACTTTTTACTGCTGTGGTTCTTGCATCTGTGGAAACTAAATTCCTCTGCCGGGGGAGTCACAGTTGCTTTGCAGTTGGTTCTACCTTTTGATCAGTGATGGCTCACTCTTCATCTGTAACTGAGTGGCTCACACAGTTCCTAAGGAACAATCGCCCTCAAAGTAATGACACATCTTTGACACAGAAAGGGATGTTTACCTGCCACCTGTTAATTGCCGGGCCCAGTCACCAAGACCAACAGTTGAGGATGAGAGTACTTTCTCCTCTGGGTGGGGTCCCTGTTTTCCAGTGTGTCTGCCTCCTGCAGGAACCCCAACCCCAACATCCCACCAGGCACCTCCAGATGAGCCTCGGTGCTAGGCTAGAGCACCAGGGAGCTCTATGGAGCACCATCCCCCCAAAATACTCACATCCATGATGTTTCTCAGTGGGTGAATAGTTAGATTTGAACCACGAGAAGAAATCTGGGACAGACTGTAAGTATGTTCCTTCAAGAAATTGTTCAGCGTGTTTTTTCCACTGAGGGTTTTTCTCATGGTCTTCACTTGCCTTAGAGGTATTCTTTCATGGAACATTTGACAAAGAAAACAAAGAGGATGCTACAATTAGCTGTCAGTGTTAAGGTATAATTGTCATTGTAATGACCCTCTGTATTTTCTAATCATTTTTATGAGGCACATTATTATCAAAATTTTATGCATATACCATGGCAAAGACATCACTTTGAATACAGGCTCTGTTCTGCAATCTTGGATAAGCCATATGACTGTGTGGTGTCTCAGTTTCCCCTTCAGTAAAACGGTGGAATGTAACAATACAAACCCTCAAAAAAGAATATCTTGGGGATAAGTGAAGTGATGGATATAAGGTACCTGATAAATAAGAAGTCTCAACATGACAGTCATTAGCATTGCTGTTGCCA
Source organism: Bison bison bison (assembly GCF_000754665.1). NCBI lineage: Eukaryota > Metazoa > Chordata > Mammalia > Artiodactyla > Bovidae > Bison > Bison bison. The sequence goes on from NW_011494714.1 coordinate 1,993,570, forward strand.
TCCCACACTATCCTTCTCATAGAACCTCAGGGAAGGAGGTAGAAGGGGGACTCTTATCCTCTTTTACAAGGGAGCAATTTGAAATGCAAAAGGTTTCTGAGTTGACTGTGGTCACACTGCTTGTCAGACATAAAACAGTGTATATAAAACAATGTATCTTTCTCCACTTTGAAAGAGAAGTGAGAGCTGAAAAAAGAATCCAAGATGTAGGGAACAAGTAAGGGAAATTCAGAGGCTTGAGAAGGAAGGATGTGTCAAATGAAAAATTAAAAGAAAACAACACAGAGAGAAATACACTCCCAGTGCCTTCCAAAGAGAGGGAGAGATAAATGACAGTGATACAGAGATGCAGACATAGACATATACACACTTAAGTAGACAGGGAAAAAAGAGGACATGTTGAATAAAATGCAGAAAAGTGCTATTCCACAGGACCACATCGACATCTGCATAGACTGTGCACTGAACAGTTGCAAGGAGTTGCATTTTCAATAGGTCATTACATGACTGGACCCCAAGATTTGTGCAACCCAAATCTATACCAAGACCTTGGGATATACAGTTCCTATAGCAAGTTACCTATCAATAAGTAAGAGTTGAACTTTAAGACTCTTAGGGAAAGATTCCATTCCCTTCTAAACCTGATGGGTGGAAGAATAATCAGATGAAAAGAAAAATCTGAGAAAGGAGTATGATGTGACTTACAGTCCCCATACTTACTTGACTATGCACTCTGAGAAGGCCACCAGCCAGAGGAGCACAAGCCACTTCATGCTTCTTTCCTGGCTCCAGGTACTCAGGAAAGTTTTGGTTCTTAGCATGTAGTGGTGACCAGGAGCCCCTAGTTATATATGCTCTGACCTACCCTAGTTTTCCCCTGTAGGCCACTAAAAGATCTAAAAAAACCACAAAGGTCTCAATAAAATCTTTACCTTCATCAGTGTCCTTCGCGAGTGGCCTTTGAAGCTTCTCAGAATACATAGAATTGAACTGTAATCTCTTCCTTGAAGCTTGGATGGAAAATCAGACTGATCTGCATGGACATCTAAGAAGACAGAGAACCTTGCCTACTTGGAGGAAAAAACGGGTAAGAACATCATGAAAATGGATACTAGGGGCTATGCTTGACATTCGTGGTTTCAGGTCATCTTCCTAGCCACTTCATGAGATATGCATTCCTATCTTCGTTGGAGATGAGATTGCTAGGAGGATAAGTTGTCAAATGGCAAAGTCAAGACTTCAGGGGCAGCCCAGGGACATACAACTGGCTTTAGGTAGTGGGTCTATTGGCAGACAACAGGATCACCTATGATGCCAGTCTGCATCAAAGAATTAGGACAGAGCAGTACTTCAATTGCTTAGTTTCAGTATTGGACGAAATGTCATATACATCCACAAGATGTTTTACATCATCCAGCAAACATACAAGGAAGAACTGTGTGCTAGGTTCTGGGTTAAAGGCTTCGAAGTCAAAGTTGATCGAGACAAAAGCACTGTTTATCTTAAGAGAGCTAGCAGTCTAGTTCTCACAAACTCATGGCCCCTGGAGGCAGTAGATATGGTAATAGGACTAAGTGGCCATGTTGGGATCTGGGCAGCACAGGCCTTACCACTGGGAGCAGCCTTTCCTCCACTTCAGCCATGCTGCAAAGCATGCCAGTTGCCTATGTTTTCAGGAGAATCAGAAGTTTGGATATTTATGTACAATCTATTGATTTTAATGTTAGCAACTAATATTTTTTCCCCCAAAAAAACAGTGGGAACTAAATCTCCACAGCGATGTGCTGAAATTAGCCTTCAGTCTCTGTAGGTCTTTGTTTCCGGCCTAGAGTTGGGAGTGCAGTAGGGACAGAGAGGAATTTAATTCATGTTGGTTGATTTAAAAAGAGACTGAATGCATACTAAACATGCTGACTCATTGGATAAAACTCTGATATTCAGAAAGATTGAAGGCAGGAGAAGTGGAAGACAGAGAATGAGATGGTTGGATGGCATCACCAAGTCAATGGACATGAGCTTCAGCAAGCTACCGGGAGTTGGTGATGGATTAGGGAAGCCTGGCATGCTGCAGTCTATGGCATTGCAAAGAGATGGACACAACTGAAGGACTGAACTGAACTGAACAAATTGAGAACAAGACTAATAAATCTATTTTCATCAACTTGTTGTTGACTAGCTACCTATAACAACACATTACTTAATTGGCTTTATAATTCAGACTTATGACTCTACATTCAGAGTAGAATATCTTCTAAGGAAAAACAAAAAATACATCACATCAAAAACAAAAACAAAGAAAACCAAAAGAAAAAAAGGAAAGAAATGTGACACTATATGCAACAACTTCAGTTCAGTTCAGTTGCTCAGTCGTGTCCAGCTCTTTGTGAGCCCATAAACGGCAGCACACAAGGTCTCCCTGTCCTTCACGAACTACCAGAGTCCACAAATACTCATGTCCATTGAGTTGGTGATGCCATCCAACCATCTCATCCTCTGTCATCCCCTTCTCCTCCTGCCCTCAATCTTTCCCAACATCAGGGTCTTTTCAAATAAGTCAGCTCTTCACATCAGGTGGCCAAAATATTGGAGTTTCAGCTTAAGCATCAGTCCTTCCAGTGAACATTCAGGACTGATTTCCTTTAGGATGGACTGGTTGGATCTCCTTGCAGTACAACGGATGCTCAAGAGTCTTCTCCAACACCACAGTTCAAAAGCATCAGTTCTTTGGGGCTCAGCTTTCTTTATAGCCTAACTCTCACATCCATACATGACCACTGGAAAAACCATAGCCTTGACTACATGAACGTTTGTTGACATAGTAATGTCTCTGCTTTTCAATATGCTTTCTAGGTTGGTTACAACTTTCTTCCAAGGTGTAAATGTGCTTTAATTTCATGGCTGCAATCAACATCTGCAGTGATTTTTGAGCCCAGAAAAATGAAGTCAACCACTGTCTCCACTATTTCCCCATCTATTGGCCATAAAGTGATGGGATTGGATGCCATGATCTTAGTTTTCTAAATGTTGAGCGTTAAGCCAACTTTTTCATTCTCCTCTTTCACCTTTATCAAGAGGTTCTTTAGTTCTTCTTCACTTTCTGCCATAAAGGCGGTGTCATCTGCATATCTGAGGTTATTGAAATTTCTCCCGGCAATCTTGATTCCAACCTGTGCTTCCTCCAGCACAGTGTTTTCATGATGTACTCTGCATATAACTTAAATAAACAAGGTGACAATATACAGCCATGACATACTCCTTTCCTATTTGGAACCAGTTTGTTGTTAAATGTCCAGTTCTAACTGTTGATACCTGGTCTGCATATAGGTTTCTCAAGAGGGAGGTCCATTGGTCTGGTATTCCCATCCCTTTCAGAATTTTCCACATTTTATTGTGATCCACACAGTCAAAGGCTTTGGCATAGTCAGTAAAGCAGAAGAAGGTGATTTTCTGGAATTACCTTGCTGTTTTGATAATCCATCAGATGTTGTCAATATGATGTCTGGTTCCTCTGACTTTTCTAAAACCAGCTTGATCATCTGGAAGTTCATGGTTCATGTACTGCTGAAGCCTGGCTTGGATAATTTTGAGCATTACTTTACTAGCGTGTGAGATGAGTGCAATTGTGCTGTAGTTTGAGCATTCTTTGGTACTGCCTTTCTTTGGGATCAGAATGAAAACTGACCTTTTCCAATCCTGTGGCCACTGCTGAGTTTCCAAATTTGCTGGCATAGTGAGTACAGCACTTTCACAGCATCATCTTTCAGGATTTGAAATAGCTCAACTGGAATCCCATCATCTCCACTAGCTTTGTTCATAATGGTGCATCCTATGGCCCATTTGACTTCACATTCCAGGATGTCTGGCTCTAGGTGAGTGATCACACAATCGTGATTATCTGGGTCGTGAAGATCTGTTTTGTACCATTCTTCTGTGTATTCTTTCCAACTCTTCTTAATATCTTCTGCTTCTATTAGGTCCGTACCATTTCTGTCCTTTATTGAGCCCATCTTTGCATGGAATATTCCCTTGGTATCTCTAATTTTCTAGAAGAGATCTCTAGTCTTTCCCATTCTATTGTTTTCCTCTATTTCTTTGCATTGATTTCTGAGGAAGGCTTTCTTATCTCTCCTTGCTATTCGTGGGAACTCTGCGTTCAAATGGGTATATCTTTGCTTTTCTCCTTTGATTTTTTCTTCCCTTCATTTCACAGCAATCTGTAAGGCCTCCTCAGACAGCCATTTTGTTATTTTGCATTTCTTTTTCTTGGGATGGTCTTGATTCCTGTCTCCTGTACAATGTCATGAACCTCTGTCCATAGTTCATCAGGCATTCTGTCTATTAGATCTAGTCCCTTAAATCTATTTCTCACTTCCTCTGTATAGTCATAAGGGATTTGATTTAGGTCATATGTGAATGTTTTAGTGCTTTTCTCCACTTTCTTCACTTTCAGTCTGAATTTGGAAATAAGTGTGTTCATGTTCTGAGCTACCGTCAGCTCCCAGTCTTGTTTCTGCTGACTGTATAGAGCTTCTCCATCTTTGGCTGCAAAGAATATAATAAATCTGATTTTCGTGTCAACCATCTGGTGATGTCCATGTGTAGAGTCTTCTCTTGTGTTGTTGGAAGAGGGTGTTGGTTATGACCAGTGCATTCTCTTTGTAGAACTCTATTAGCCTTTGCCCTGCTTCATTCTGTACTCCAAGGCCAAATTTTTTGTTACTCCTTGTGTTTCTTGACTCCTACTTTTGCATTCCAGTCCCCTATGATGAAAATGACATCTTTTAGGAGTTTTAGTTCTAGAAGGTCTTTTAGGTCTTCATAGAACTGTTCAACTTCAGCTTCTTCAGCATTACTGATCAGGGCATAGACTTGGATTACCATCACATTGAATGGTTTGCCTTGGAAACGAACAGAGATCATACTGTCATTTTTGAGATTGCATCCAAGTACTGTATTTGAGACTCTTTTGTTAACTATGTTATCTACTCCATTTCTTCTAAGGGATTCCTGCCCACAGTAGTAGATATAATGGTCATCTGAGTTAAATTTACCGATTCCAGTCCATCTTAGTTCTTGGATTCCTCGAATGTCTATGTTCACTCTTGTCATCTCCTGTTTGACTACTTCTAATTTCCCTTGTAGAGAGCAATATTGCATAGGAACCTGGATTGTAAGGTCCATGAATCAAGGCAAATTGGGAGCCACTAGGGAATCCCAATTTGCCTTGATTCATGGACCGTACAATCCAGGTTCCTGTGCAATATTGCTCTCTACAGCATCTTATCTTGCTTCTATCACCAGTCCCACCCTCAACTGGGTGTTGTCTTTGTTTTGGCTCCATCCCTTCATTCTTTCTGAAGTTATTTCTCCACTGATCTCCAGTAGCATATTGGGCACCTACTGACCTGGGGAGTTCATCTTTCAGTGTTCTATCTTTTTGCCTTATCATACTGTTCATGGGGTTCTCAAGGCAAGAATATTGAAGTGGTTTGCCATTCCCTTCTCCAGTGGACCACATACACTCCACCATGACCCATCCGTCTTGGGTGGCCCCACAGGGCATGGCTTAGTTTCATTGAGTTAGACAAGGCTATGGTCCGTGTGACAGATTGGCTTGTTGTCTGTGATTGTGGTTTCAGTCTGTCTGCCCTCTGATTCCCTCTCTCAGTGCCTACCCTCTTATTTGGTTTTCTCTTACCTTGGACGTGGGGTATCTCTTCATGGCTGCTCCTGCAAAGTGTAGCCACTGCACCATACCTTGGATGTAGGGTAGCTCCTCTCGGCTGCTGGCCCTGATTTGGATGTGGGGTAGTTCCTCTTCACCAGGCTTCTGCATTGCCATTGCAGCTGCCATGCATCTGCACCACCATCAGAGCTGAGGAGAGCAATATTTCAACAACTTATTGTTCCCAATATTGTTTCTGTTATTGTGACTTAGTCATATATATGTTAACAAGTAAAAGCAAGACAATAATTAAAACTAATGTTCAGAAGTAAGACTTTCAGTGGCTAGAAAAAGAGGTTCACACATAACATAAAGAAGTTTAATTCAAACCGTGCTGTCTTAAATCTTGAACTGAAAGCATAAGTTTGTACCAACTAATTATATTCCTTTTTATTTAATTTTTAAGGAAAATGTGTGCTTCCTACTCTGACCACTATAAAGCCTAGAAGCAATGACAACTTGATAACAGTGACTATTCTGAGGTCTAACGTGTAGCTTCTAAATGCATTTCCCATCAGACAATGCATGGTTTCTTAGAGATGGCTGATTTTAGGACTGGGTAAAGAAATGCACAGATTAATCTTGGGAATCTTGAAGGACCAGAAAGCTGAGGGTCTTCAGAGACCAATGGGACCTGGACAGAAAGTTGAGGAATCTAAATGAAAAGGCCAAACATCTACCAGTTTGTTGGGCAGAATGATGTTTCTGCTTCTCAACACACTGTTTGTCATAGCTTTCCTGCCAAGAAGCAATCACCCTCTGATTTCATGGCTGCAGGCACCATCCACAGTGGTTTTAGAGGCTAAGATGAAGAAATCTGTCACTGCTTCCACCCTTTCTTCTTCTATTTCCCATGAAGGATGGGGCTGGATCTCATGATTTTAGCTTATTTAATATTTAATTTTAAGCTGGCTGAATGTGTCCAAATGTTAACAGGCAACATCTTATTTGTCACTGTGATACATGGCTAGGGCACCAACTCACCATTCTGAGCACCAAGAAAGGAAAACAGTCAACAATATTTATGCTATTTTTGTTTCTATTAAGCATAGATTATATAACTACAAACAGTTCCAGGAAAACAAGCTAGACTGTCCCTTATGGGGGTGATGAAAGAGTGATGGAGAGTAGCTATAATACAGATGAAGCCTCATTCACTGGCTTGCAGCTCAGCTCCTGCTGTGGAGGTCTGGTTTCTAATAGACCAAGGACTGGTACTGGTCCTGACCCACTGTGCTGGTATTTTGGACTCCTGCTCTAAACCCCATAGTGGGACATTCTGTAAGACAAACCACCCTGCTTCCTCCCTGTTTCTGAACAGATAAATGACATTATAATTGGGAGAGGAACAGTTCAGTTCAGTTCAGTTCAGTCACAGTCGTGTCCGACTCTTTGCAACCCCATGAATCGCAGCACACCAGGCCTCCCTGTTCATCACCAACTCCCAGAGTTCACTCAGACTCACGTCCATCGAGTCAGTGATGCCATCCAGCCATCTCATCATCTGTCGTCCCCTTCTTCTCCTGCCCTCAGTCCCTCCCAGCATCAGAGTCTTTTCCAATGAGTTAACTCTTTGCATGAGGTGGCCAAAGTACTGGAGTTTCAGCTTCAGCATCATTCCCTCCAAAGAAATCCCAGGGCTGATCTCCTTCAGAATGGACTGGTTGGATCTCCTTGCAGTCAAAGGAACTCTCAAGAGTCTTCTGCAACACCACAGTTCAAAACCATCAATTCATCGGCTCTCAACCTTCTTCACAGTCCAACTCTCACATCCATACATGACCACTGGAAAAACCATAGCCTTGACTAGAAGGACCTTTGTTGGCAAAGTAATGTCTCTGCTTTTGAATATGCTATACAACTTGGTCATAACTTTCCTTCCAAAGAGTAAGCATCTTTTAATTTCATGGCTGCACTCACTATCTACAGTGATTTTGGAGCCCCCAAAAATAAAATCTGACATTGTTTCCACCA
>NW_011494714.1:2001587-2015035 GCF_000754665.1 Bison bison bison
AGGTTTCTCAAGAGGCAGGTCAGGTCGTCTGGTATTCCCATCTCTTTCAGAATTTTTCACAGTTTATTGTGATCCACACAGTCAAAGGCTTTGGCATAGTCAATAAAGCAGAAATAGATGTTTTTCTGGAACTCTCTTGCTTTTTTGATGACCCAGAAGATGTTGGCAATTTGATCTCTGGTTCCTCTGCCTTTTCTAAAACCAGCTTGAACATCAGGAAGTTCGAAGTTCACGTATTGCTGAAGACTAGCTTGGAGAATTTTGAGCAATACTTTACTAGCATGTGAGATGAGTGCAATTATGCAGTAGTTTGAGCATTCTTTGGCATTGCCTTTCTTTGGGATTGGAATGAAAACTGAACTTTTCCAGTCCTGTGGCCAGTGCTGAGTCTTCCAAATTTACTGGCATAGTGAGTACAGCACTTTCACAGCATCGTCTTTTAGGATTTGAAATAGCTCAACTGGATTTCCATCACTTCCACTAGCTTTGTTCGTAGTGATGCTTTCTAAGACCCACTTGACTTCACATTCCAGGATGTCTGGCTCTAGGTCAGTGATCACACCATCGTGCTTATCTGGGTCATGAAGATCTGTTTTGTACAGTTCTTCTGTGTATTCTTGCCACCTCTTCTTAATATCTTCTGCTTCTGTTAGGTCCATACCATTTATGTCCTTTATTGAGCCCATCTTTGCATGAAATGTTCCCTTGGTATCTCTAATTTTCTTGAAGAGATCTCTAGTCTTTCCCATTCTGTTGTTTTCCTCTATTTCTTTGCATTGATTTCTGAGGAAGGCTTTCTTATCTCTTCTTGCTATTCTTTGGAACTCTGCATTCAGATGCTTATATCTTTCCTTTTCTCCTTTGCTTTTCACTTCTCTTCTTTTTACAGCTATTTGTAAGGCCTCCCTGGACAGCCATTGCTTTTTTACCTTTCTTTTCCATGGGGATGGTCTTGATTCCTGTCTCCTGTACAATGTCACGAACCTCATTCCATAGTTCATCAGGCACTCTATCATCAGATCTAGGCCCTTAAATCTAGTTCTCACTTCCACTGTATAATCATAAGGGATTTGATTTAGGTCATACCTTAATGGTCTAGTGGTTTTCCCTACTTTCTTCAATTTAAGTCTGAACTTGGCGATAAGGAGTTCATGATCTGAGTCACAGTCAGCTCCTGGTCTTGTTTTTGTTGACTGTATAGAGCTTCTCCATCTTTGGCTGCAAAGAATATAATCAATCTCATTTTGGTGTTGACCATCTGATGATGTCCATGTGTAGAGTCTTCTCTTGTGTTATTGGAAGAGGGTGTTTGCTATGACCAGTGCATTTTCTTGGCAAAACTCTATTAGTCTTTGCCCTGTTTATTTCATATTAAGAGAGAACAACCAAGTGCAACATATGACTACATTCTTCAATAAACTGTGAAAAGACATCTGCTTTTTGAGAATAGGGAAATTTGCACATGGACTGGATATAAAATGTTCATTTTATTGGGAACAAAAGAGCATTTTTTTTCATATCCTATCATTCTACCAAAAATACTCATTATATATATTTTGTGAAATGTTCATCTTTTCCCAAAATACTTCAGGAAAAATGAATAAGGGGTAAAAGAGAGAATGAAATGATCGTCTCTCTTGAATTAAAAAGAGATACCTTCTACACGATGCATAGCTGCTATGGATGAATTGTGTCCATCCTTGACTCCCAGTGTGATGGTATTAGGAATTAGGGCCTCTGGGAGGTACCCAGGTTGACATGGTATTTTGGTGGTAGTCCCTAATGATGGGATTAGCCTCTCCCTATTTTTCTCTCTTATTCTCCCTCTTCTTCCTTCCCTTCAGCCACCACATGTGAGAACATAGCAAGAAGAGAAAGACGGATGCAAGTCAAGAATGTCTTCCCTGGGAACTCAATTGGCCACCACCTTGATGTTGCATAGTCTCCAGTCTATGACAACCTGTGAGACTAGGAGGTTAGTTTTGTAGTTATTGATGCCAAAGGATGAAATATAGGGTTCATGACACCTGTCTTTCTTATATTTGTTATGTTTTAAATTGTTTTGCAGTAAGAAGTTTATAAAGAGTCCATTTTGAAGTTTCTGTCTTAATGATACCCTTAGGAGCCCAAGATAGCAGATTCAGGCAGGTCCCCAATGAATGAGTGGTTGGAGGACAACATGCTCCTTACCCCAACTCATCTCTTGTCATCTGAAAACTGTCCCCACACCTGACACCCTTAACGCTCCCCGCCCCCTCCCCACCACCATCTGCATCACCATTCCTCTGCTAAGCTGAGTCATCTAGCTGGAGATGTTGATGACTCAGGACAGGGTCTGGAAACAGAAAGAATACAGATATTTTTAGAAAGAAAAACTGGGCAGACCCATCTTGGTTTTCCCTTCTTTAGTGCAATCTGCAGGTGAGGGATTGGGGCTGGGTAGGGAGGGAGCCACAAGTGGGACTACATAGATATCTACAAGTGAAGGGAGTAGGAATTCAGAACCCAGTAACCAGGAGGTGGGCAGCTTGCACAGGACCCAGGAGGGAAAGAAGAAGCACTGGGGAAAGAATAGTGCCTACTTGAGGGCCAGACCTTCTTGAGTCTTTCAGTTAAACTTGGAGGTCACGTCCTTCCTGCTGGAATTCCTGCTCCAGAGGTGGAGGGGAGAGAGCTGTACTCACTCCTAATGACTCACAGGGAGAGGGGCTCCCCCAGAGACCCTTTGATTCAACTCTAACTGTGGGTATCATCCCAAGGCAGAGAGCAAATGGCACATCATCCAAAAAACGACCTACTTTAAATAGTATTTAAAATATTACAAATTTTGTTTAAGAGTCCTGACATATCTAGTTCCCAGAGTTTTTTAGGAGAGATGATTCGTTAGCCTAATTTGGGTTTCTGCTGAGGAATACACAAGCTTCCCCATTGGTAACTCTGACTTATAAATACCTGATCTCATCCCACAGAACCCAAATGATGGTAAGTTCCAGTGGGCAAGGCCTCTAAGATCCTTGGTGTCACAGCAGTTGTGTGCCAAGTGGTCTGCCACTCCCAGTCCTGAGCCCAGAACCCATGAACATCAATAGACAGTTACAGCCCCCTGCCCACCAGAGGCAGCCTCAGCATTCTCAGAAACATGCACCTCTGATCCACTTGTCCACTGATTGGCATTGAGCCTCAGACTGGAACAAGTGTTCTGCAGCAAGTCCAGTCTCCCTCATCCAAGAGATGGGAAACTGAACCCTGGGGTGTATGACTCACCTTAAAGCTGCAGGTAAGTTAGTGAAGACTTGGACCCAGGAACTCTGGTTCCCAGGCTAGGAAACTTCCAAGAAGGGAAAGATGAGAGAAAGATCAATTGCATCCACTGCTGGGTAGCTCTTAGATGTCTGCAAGCACCAGAGTGGAAGTTTCTTTCCCATTGCCCTTCAAGTCTGGTTCCGATTTCATTAGCAGACCTGCCTCCATGTAACAGCAGGAAAGCAATATTCAGGGCTGTTTCTTCTGGGTTCCAGGGACAGTGGGAAGGCCAGCTGTGGTGACCCTAGGAGGTAGTTGAGAAGGTGCTGAGTGACTCACTATCAATTCAGATCCCCAGAGCTCCCACTAGACCTTCACACAAGACAGACCCTTGGCTGACTGGATAACATGAACCTGCATTCAGAGCAAGAAGCGTTCTCTTCTTAGCATTCTGGAAACTTAGATAAGTGCCTTGTTTCCTCAGGGAACACCTGCCTGAGCCAGGTTAGGGTCTGAGTCTAGCCTGAATGCAGAGGATGTGTTCCCTCTTTGATGCTTCAAATAGACCTTGGAGATTCAATAGCCTTGAGAGAATTACAATCACCCTTATATTTTATAGGGACTTTGCTTTATGAATCTGGTTGGAGAAAAAGAACAGAAACACAGGACAAGGCCGGACATCTCTTGGTCCCAGCTGACTGTGAGTTGAGTTTCAGCCACCAGGCTTCACTGTTAGGTGCTGATGTAATTCACAAGCCACCTTTGAAGACAGAATAAAGGAAAGAGTTTTGGGGCAGAGAGCAGTGTGGTCAAAGAGCCATGGGAATCACATGGGGCAAGATGAAACAAGAGTGATTACTTATTTCTTCTCTCTATCTGTTCCTTGGCATTTCTCCTCCTGAAAACAAGTACATGGAGATAGTCAGAGGCATTGGTGCTGCCCCTGGCACCTGTTGCTCCTGGTGATAACCAGTTTGTGTAAATGTCCCTGAACCAGAGCATATTCAGCCTCGTGATAGCCCCAGGTTCTCCCTTCTTGGGAAGGCTGACATGCCTCATTGTTTCTAACTCACAACTGAAGCATGAGGTATGGTGGTTGTCCTGTAGCTAAGTTCCAAACATGGAAGGAAGGTTGGCAGTGGAAGGGTAGCCATTTATTAAGCTCGGTTACCTTGGTCCTTAGCAGGGGTAATTCCCACATCTAGAATGTTTTTCTCCCAGCTTTTTGCATGGCCGTGTCCTTCTAAACATTTACCATAATTTCAAATGAGTCTCTCAGGCTTGTTTTCCCTGGCCACTGCACTCTCATGAGCACAAACCCTGATCCAAAAAATGCTTAGACACATCCCTCCATCAAAACAATAATTATAGTTACTAAAGTGGAAAGGTGGGAGAGGGATAAATTGAGAGTTTGAGATTACTATATGTATACTACTTTATTTAATAGATAACCAACAATGACCTACTGTACAGCACAGGAATTCTGATCAGTAGTCTATAATATCCTGTATGGGAAAAGAATCTAAGAAACAATGGGTACATGTGTATGTATAAGGGAATTAATTTCACATACAACTAATATTAATACAATGCTGTAAATCAACTACACTCATATATAATTTAAAACCTGATTTTTAAAAAAAATACTTACATGTAGAGAACCATGGAGTTTTTTTAGACTCACAGGATTTCAGATATGATGCTAGAGATGGCAGACTGGGTGAAGAAATCTAGACATTATCTGGGGTTGCATTTTCCTGAGCTTTGGTGTCTTTTCCTTCTAGTGTCACCTTTCATTTGTCTTTGAAGGATCTAATACAAGGGCTTGGAGACACCAGCTGGGTGTTAGTTGAAGGATGAGAAGGAGGCGCTAGTGGGAGAGTGAAATCCCAGCTCCCTAGCCTTGGTTTGAGGCACAACTTATATCCCACATTCCCTGTGAAAACAGGCTGTATCTTCCCTTTGCATGCCTTGCATGATATCATACCCAGACAGGTTTCATCCTTTTTTGTGTTCTGCTTCCACTTAGCCCTCACTGTTTTCTCTGGGAGAATTTTTCTTTTTTTAATTTTTGCAGCAAGTGGGGGCTGCTCTGTTATGGCAGTGCACTGACTTTTCAATCCTGTGCTTCTCTTAATGTAGATCACAGGCTCTAGGGCACTCAGGCTCAGTAGTTGTGGCCCACCAGCTTAGTTCCCCTGGGGCATTTGCAGTCTTCCCAATCCAGGTCTCTAGCACATATCTTAAGCACTGGATCAAAAGGGAAAGCACTTTGGAAGGAATTTGAAATAAGTCACTTTTATATGAAACTTGGCAGCATGGCTTATTTATGAGGAGAAAGATAGAGGATTATCCCTACTTCAAGCAACCTCCTGAGATCAGGACTGATTGAGGTTCCCCTCCCAAGGGTTCCTACAGAATCTTGAAGCCGTCCTGCCATGTGGCTTTGTTCTTGATTCAGTTTCTGAATCCCACACTAGAGCACAGCTTCCAGAGGGCAGGGCTGTCACTTGACTCACTTCTAAGTACATGTCAGATATTGTCTCATTCAGACCCTGATGTTAAGACAAAGCTAACACAAAGGTCAGTTATTCTATTATGAATGTTAGATTACAGGTTCAATGACTGTATCAAACCCTAAATAACATTATCTTAAATACAATACAATTCCAATTGTCTTTCATATGTTAGTGCAGGTCTCTCCACAGAGATGAGGGCCCACTTCTTTATTGTCACATCTTCCGCCTGTGCTACTTACCTCTGGTCTAACATGCCTGTTCCAGCTCCTGTCATTACATCTGCATTCCAGCTAGTGTGACAGAAATAATAGTTCCATTTGGAAGTGACATATCACCTCTATTCAAATTCCACTGGCGGAAGTATCTTCCATGTTCATGGCAAAACTGCGGGTGGTGGGCACACAGAAGGGCAGAGGAATGTGATCCCATTTCTGAACATTCATGATAAGTAACAAGGGTCACCACCCTTCATTCATATCCCCTGTATTCATTCTTCTTTGGTTCTCCGCACACAGCTCTCGGTCTGTTTTGGCCTGCAAATATGGATATGGATGAGGTTATAAGAGAGGACATGGTCCAGGCTGTAAAGTATGGAGAAAACAAGAAAGGAAAGAAGATAAGAAAGTATAAAAATACAAAATCTAAAGGAAAACATGCTTATAATCATAATTTTGCATTTATACAATTTAGGTATAATGGTTGATGAATCAATTTATAAAATAAAAAAAATAAAGAAATGTAAAACATATATATTCACCAAACCCAACAAAATAATAAGACTATATTATATTAAACACATAGCAGTATCAGGATTAAGTTTGGATGCATACTGCAAACATCTAATACAACTATAACTTTAGCAAGATAAACTTGATTTTTCTCTCCCACTGGAACAAAGCTGGAGGTGGGTCAGCCAGAGCTTGGGTGGTATCCATCTCCAAAGTTACATGATTGTCAAATACAACTGCAAGAGTTCCACCATCACAACTGAAATCCAGGCAACAGTTAGGATGAAAGTAGGTAAGGGAAGAGTCCCATCTCTCTGCTAAATCAGCTCCTTGAAACCAGTCTTCCAAGAAATCCCTCTTACAGATCTGCTTACATCTCAGTCACCAGTCATGACTAAGACCACAGGTGTGCAGGAAATGCAGTCCTGAGGCAATGGCACCCTATTCCAGCACTCTTGCCTGGAAAATCCCATGGATGGAGGACCTGGAGGGCTGTAGTCCATGGGGTTGCTAAGAGTTGGACACAACTGAGTGACTTCACTTTCACCCATTGGAGAAGGAAATGGCAACCCACTCCAGTGTTCTTGCCTGGAGAATCCCAAGGATGGGGGAGCCTGGTGGGCTGCCTTCTATGGAGTTGCAAAGAGTCAGACACGACTGAAGTGACTTAGCAGCAGCAGCAACAGCTATTGGGCTCATGGCTATATAACAAACTATTTTCAGTTTTGAAAGAGAAGCAGAGAATAGATCATTTTGTAGGTAGCCTGCAGCACCTGCCTTAAAGAACAAACCTTTTCTGAATGGATTATGCTGAATTTTCTGAATGGATTAGGCTGGGCACAGTGTGGAAGGAACAGCAATGAGAAACAACTATATGGACCTGAACTGTGCTCCAGAAAAAAGAGGCAGACTGGTCAGTAGAGATCTTCTAAGGACTGAAGTGAGGATTATACATACCACATGATGCAATTTGCTTTGAAAACTGCTTTTCCAACTCAGGTCCCAAATCTCTCTCAATTCTTCAGCTTCTAAATATCTTGTCTTTGTTATCTCACATTCTGACCTACCTGTCTCACCTTCCTTATTTCTGTTCACATCACTTCTCCATCTAGTCCACCAGCATTGCAAGATCCAGTACTGAAGGATTTAGCAATAGTTTCTAGAAGTGGGTACAAACACAATGACTATTTCTACTTTAACATTAGTTTCTCCTGATCAAGGTCTTTTGAAGGACTGATATGGCTAGAATTATGGAGATCTCACATTTGAGACCTTTTAAAAAACATTTCTTTTTTACATTGGCCTGTTGGTGGTGATGCAGTCTCATAGTTGTTCAAGTCTGAGAAAGTATTTTATCTTGTTTTTAATATATATTTTTCTTGGGTATAGAATTCTGAGTCAATTATATTTCTCTCAGCATTTTAAGATGTGGTGCCAGTGTCCTCTGGCTAACATTGTTTCATATGCCTAATCTGCTGTCTTTCCCATTTTTTCTTCTACTGTGTCTGTTTTTCATTCTGGTTACATTTCTTTGGTTGATTGTTTTAAACAATGAATTATCATGCACCTTTGAATAGTTGTCCTATTTCTTGTCTTTGAATTAATTGAACTTCTGTGTTAGTGGGTTTAAAGCTTTCATCATAGCTGGAACATTTTCAGCCAGTAATTATGAAGTTTTTTTCTCTATTCTCCTTCTTTCACTTCCTGTGGGATTCCATTTACATATATTTCAGTATTCTTAAAGTTGTTTCAAATTTCTGTGATGCACAATTAATTTTTCCCACAGTCTTTTCATTCCTATTTTCCATGTCTCTATTTAACATACTCAATATTCTTCAGCTTCATGAATGTAAAGATTATTATTCTAGGAAGCATTTTAATGTTCTTCCTGCTATTTGTGTGATGTATATTTTAACTGTGTTTTTACTAATTGATTTTTCCCTCATTATGGACATTTTCTTGCTTCTTTACACATTGGAAACTTTTTTTCTTTTGAAATTTATGTATTTACCTTAATTAGAGGATAATTACTTTACAATATTTTTATTTACCTAGGACAAATATTTTCACAATTCATATGGAAATTTTAAATGGATATTAGATATGGCAATTTTTCCCCTTTGGATGCTGGATACTCTTAATTTTTATAAACTATTCCTGGCACTGTTTGCAAACACTGTTAATTTCTTGGGAACAATGGTATTTTTTGAAGGCTTGCTGTTCAGGTTTTTTAGCTGATATAATACCAGCCTTTAGACCATGTTTAGTGTTCCCCACTAGTAAAGCAATATTTTCTTCAGGACTATACTGACATCATGTGAATTATGAGTAATTTCCATGCTGGTGACTGGGGACACCATTAGACTTGGCACAATTTGAGACTCAAGTATTGTTCCCTATAATCCTGACCAGTACTATCAACTCTCTGCTGAAAACTGGAAGGGTATCACTGTACACTCGTACAGTTCTCTGTGTGTAACTCTCTCCTATGAACTCTAACTATCTAGAGTCTCAAATCTCTCTTCTTGTGGAGACTGTTTGTCTCTGCTTAGATAGTCCATCCATGTATGTGTTGGAAACTATTTATAGAGTTGGGGCAATTGTAGAACTCACCTTGCTTGCTCTCTGCCTCAGGAATCCACTTTCTGCTGTCTGACATTTGATGTAAAAAACTGCTCTTTCATTTATGTCTTCTACTTTCAAGTTGTTTATGACAGGAGAATAAATGTGTCCTTTGCTCCTCTATGTCTACAAAAATGGAGGTCCCCCTGAAATCAGAACTCATTGAATGCCTTGTGAATGCTAAGCAGTGACTTCTGTGCATGGGTGCAGACTAACTAGGGATATGTGTTGGGGCTTTGGGGAGCCCTGTCTTGCTGGAGAAACTTGACAATTACAACTAGCATTTGCTATGGGGTATGTTCAGCTCAGTTCAGTCACTCAGTCATGTCCGACTCTTTGCAACCCCATGGACTGCAGCACGCCAGGCTTCTCTGTCCTTCACCAACTCCTTGATCTTGCTCAAACTCATGTCATTGAGTCAGTGATGCCATCCAACCATCTCACTCTCTGTCATCCTCTTTTCCTGCTGCCTTCAATCTTTCCCAGTAATAGGGTCTTTTCTAATGAGTAAGTTATTCACATCAGTTGGCTAAAGTATTGGAGTTTCAGCTTCAGCATCGCTCCTTCCAATTAATATTTAGGATTGATTTCCTTTAGCATGACTGGGTGGATCTCCTTGTAGTCCAAGGGACACTCAAGATTCTTGTCCAACACCACAGTTCAAAACCTTCAGTTCTTCATTTCTCACCATTCTTTATGCTACAACTGTCACATCCATACATGACAACTGGAAAAAAAATCATAGCTTTGTTTATACTGAACTTTTTTAACAAAGTAATGTCTCTGCTTTTAAAAATGCTGCTAGGCTTGTCATAGATTTTCTTCAAACAAGCAAGCATCTTTTAATTTCATGGCTGCAGTCATCATTTGCAGTGGTTTTGGAGCTCCCAAAAATAAAGTCTCTCACTGTTTCCATTGTTTCCCTGTCTATTTGCCATGAAGTGACGGGACCAAATGCCATGATCTTCATTTTGTGAATGTGGAGTTTAAGCCAGATGTTTCACTCTCCTCTTTCACTTTCATCAAGAGGCTCTTTAGTATCTCTTCATGTTCTGCCATGAGGGTGGTGTCATCTGCATATCTGAGGTTATTGATATTTCTCCCAGCAACAATGATTCCAGTTTGTGCTTCATCCAGTTGGACATTTTGCAGGATGTGATCAGCATATAATTTAAATAAGCAGGGTGACAGTATACAGCCTTTAATTACTCCTTTCCTGATTTGGAACCAGTCTGCTGTTCCATGTTCAGCTCTAACTGTTGCTTCTTGACCTGCATACAGATTTCTCAGAAGGCAGGTAAGATGGTCTGGTATTCCAATCTCAGTAAGTTTTTCACAGTTTGTTGTTATCCATACTGTCAAAGGTTTTTGCATGGTCAATAAAGCAGAAGTAGGTATATTTCTGGAATTCTCTTGCTTTTTCTATGATCCAAAGAATGATGGCAATTTGATCTCTGGTTCCTCTGCCTTTTCTAATTCCAGCTTGAACATATGGAAATTCACAGTTCATGTACTGTTGAAGACTTGCTTGGAGAAATTACTTTGGTAGTATGTGATATGAGTGCAACTGTGTAGTAATTGAACATTCTTTGAAATAGCCTTTCTTTGGGATTGCCACTGCTGAGTTTTCCAAATTGGCTAGCATATTAAGTGCAGCACCTTAACAGCATCATCTTTTAGGGTTTGAAATGGCTCAATTACAGTTCCATCAGCTCCACTAGCTTTACTAGTAGTGATGCTTCTTAAGGCCCTCTTGACTTCACATTTCAGGATGTCTAGCTCTATGTGAGTGATCACACCGTCACGGTTATCTGGGTCATTAATATCCTTTTTTATAGTTCTTCTATATATTCTTTCAAATTCTTCTTAATATATTCTGCTTCTATTATTTCCATGCCATTTCTGTCTTTTATTTGGCCCATCTTTGCATGAAATGATCCTTCGCTACCTCTAAATTTCTTGAGCAGATCTCTGGTCTTTCCCATTCTATTGTTTTCCTCTATATCTTTGCACTGATCACTTAGGAAGGCTTTTTTTTTTTTATCTGTTGTTGCTATCTTTGGAACTCTGCATTCAGATTGGTATGTGTTTCTTTTCTCTTTTGCCTTTTGCTTCTCTTCTTTTCTAAGTTATTTCTAAGGCATCCTCAGACAACTATTTTGCCTTTTTACATTTCATTCTCTTGAGGATGGTCTTCATGAGGTACATACGGATCAAAAAACAAGGATCACTGCATCCAGATCCATTATTTCATGGAAAATACATGGATAAACAATGAAAGCAGTGACAGACTTTATTTCCCTGGACTCCAAAATCACTGCAGATGGTGACTGCAGCTGTGGGAAAAAAAAAAAAAAAAGACACTTGGTCCTTGGAAGAAAAGCTATGAAAAACCTTGACATCATACTAAAAAGCAGAGACATTACTTTACCAACAAAGGTCTGTATCGTCAAACCTATGTTTTTTCCAGAAGTCATGAATGGATGTAAGAGTTGGACCATAAAGAACGTTGAGCACCAAAGAATTTATGCTTTTGAACTGTGGTGTTGGACAAGATTCTTGAGAGTTCCTTGGACTGCAATGGAGATCCAATCAGTCCATCCTAAAGGAAATCAGTCCTGAATATTCATTGGAAGGACTGATGCTGAAGCTTAACCTCCATTACTTTGGCCAATTGATGGGTAGAACTAACTCATTATAAAAGACCCCGATGCTGGGAAAAATTAAAGGCAGGAGATAAAGGGGAAAACAGAAGACAAAATTGTTGGGTGGCATCATCAACTTGATGAACATGAGTTTGAGCAAGCTCCATGAGTTGGTGATGGACAGGGAAACCTGGCATGCTGCACTCCATGATATAGCAAAGAGTTGGACATGACTGAGAGACTGAACTGAACTGATGTACAGAGGACAATCAGGGAGCAGGCAGAAGTCTTTAAGGAAGGAGGAAAGAACAATTTCTGGATAGCTGACAATTTTGGGTCAGCAGGCCATTTCAAGCTGGAGAATCTTTAGGGAAACAAGTCTATGCCAGGTGGAGAGAATGGTAAGAGAAAGGCAGGGCAGAAGTGCTGGGATTTCCCAGAGGACAAGATCTTTGTTCTACTAAACTTTATCAATGCTCAATATTGTTAAGTGTTTGGAAAAAAGAGTTTTGTTTTGGAAGTTGTAGAACAATATTCAATGGAAGGACTGATGCTGAAGATGAAGCTCCAACACTTAGGCCATCTGATGTGAAGATCCAGCTCATTGGAAGAGACCCTGATGCTGGGAAAGACTGTGGGCAGAAGGAGAGGGAATAAAAGAATGAGATTGCGAGATGACATGACAAACTCAAAGGACATGACTTTGAAGAAACTCCACAAATTAGTGAAAGACAGGGAAGCCTGCTTTTTTGCTGAACATGTAATCACAAAGAGTCAGACATGACTTAGCATCTGAACAATACCAATGAAGACACAGAGACCACTGAAGGCTCTGGTCCTGGTTGGAGTGGAGAAAGATTTAGGTGGAAGGGGAGGCTTCCCATCCTCTGGTGCAGGTCCTTGAATCCAAGGCAAAGCGAACAAGATTTTGAATGTGTTACCAAACATTGTTTTCTAAAAAAACACAAAAACAAAAAACAAAACAAAAAAACTGTTTTCTGCGGGAGAGAGAGCTTTGACTGAGTTTGTTCTCTAGATTTTACTGAGGGATTTAAAAGGGATTGGGGTCAGGCTGAGACTGCAAAAACCAGGTGACCAGCTGCTGGAGTGCGAGGCTTGTTGTAGGTATTTTGCACTAGGTGGGAAATGAATTCAGAAAAAGTGTCCCTTCTGGCGTGTGAATGCCAATGTATCACATTATTTCAGCAGATCACTTTAATGTTGTTTTGGGGCAAGTTAGAAATGTAGGATGGGTGGATTGCTTTTCTCCATTCCCATTGGTATTTAGATGACTAAATGTCAGGTTACTTTATTGCATAGTTGGAATCATGCTTGGGAAAGAAAACTAGATCAACTCCACACATATTTGTCCTTAAACAGCAATCATAGGAAGGTTTCTAAGGCAATGGTAGTTACTTTAAATGTGAGGGGATAAATGGGTGAGAGGGTAACAGGCAGGAAGGCCAGGGGTCTCCAAAGGGAGGAAATAGCCTGCAAGTGTCAGACATTTTTATCTGTCTTAAGCAACAGAGGGAAACAAACTAATGATATTTTTTCCTTCTCTATACAAATTTAAAAGGAGGTTTCTCTGGATAACCCGGTGTACGAGACAGCAAAAGAGACACTGATGTATAGAACAGTCTTATGGAGTCTGTGGGAGAGGGAGAGGGTGGGAAGATTTGGGAGAATGA
>NW_011494714.1:2015135-2016548 GCF_000754665.1 Bison bison bison
CTGAAAAGAGACCAAAAGCCTTACAACTCTCCTTACAGAGTGATTTCAGACTAGAAGCAGTTAACAAAGAAAGGCTGACTGGTAAGGCTGAGGATGGGAGTAATCTGAGCCAGTAATCATTAGCTCTGTGGGAGCATCAGCTCAGTCAGAGTTATGTGTCATGCTTCAGAGAGAGATGTCATTTGGCTTGAATCAATAGTTAGCCTTGGGGATGGCAGCCATAACCTCTAAACAGAAGATTTCCTTCTCCCCAGGTGGCAGAATAATTCATATTTGTTCCAGACTCAGGAACCCAGAAAGCCCTCTTGGGGCTACTTGCTCTTTGCAGGCACACACGCAATCTAGAAGGTGGAACTATCATCATGGTGCCCATTTTCCAGATGAGAAAACTGAGGTTAAGTGACTTGATCAAGCTCACACAGCTAAGTACGTGAAAGGCCAAGCACAAACCCAGGGTAACACTCCTCAAATTGTGTGTTTTTGCTCCACACCCACTGGGAGTGGTGGGTGGTCATCTGGCACCAATGCTTAGGCAGAAGCAAGCAGTATTCAGGCTTAAATTGAAGTAACTAAGGAAAACCACTAGACCATTAAGCTAAGACCTAAATCAAATACCTTATAATTTTATAGTGGAGATTAAAAAAGGATTCAAAGGATTAGGTATGGTAGCCTGAAGAACTAGGATGGAGGTTTGTTACATTGCACGGGAGGTGGTCACCAAAACCATCCCCAGGAAAACAATGTGAGAAGGAAAAGGGGTCGCCTGAGGAGGCTTAAAAACAGGTGAGAAAATAAAAGAAGTGAAAGGCAAAGGAGAAAGGGAAAGATATACTCAGTGGCATGCAGACTTCCAGAGAACAGCAAGGAGAGATAAGAAAGTCTTCGTTAAGTGCACACTGCAAGAATTAGAGGAAAATAATAGAATTGTAAAGATTATAAATCACTTCAGGAAAATTGGAGCTACCAGAGGAACACTTCATGCAAAGATGGGCACAATAAAGGACATAAAAGTCAAAGACCTAACAGAAGCAGATGAGATTAAGAAGAGGTAGCAAGAATGCACAGAAGAACTGTACAAAAATAGTCATAATGACTGGGATAGGGATGATGCTTGGGTCACTCATGTAAAGCCATATATCCTGGAGTATGAAGTCAGTGGGCCTTAGGAAGCATCACTACAAACAATGTTAGGAGAGCTGATGGAATTCCAGCTGAGCTGTTTAAAAATCCTAAAGAATGAGGCTGTAAAAGTGCTGCATTCAAAATGTCAGCAAATTTGGAAAATTCAGCAGTGTCCACAGTAACATGTATAATATCATATATGAAATGAGTCACCAGTCCAGGTTCGATGCATGATATGGGATGCTTGGGGCTGCTGCACTGGGATGACCCAGAGGGATGGTACGGGGAGGG
>NW_011494714.1:2016648-2017147 GCF_000754665.1 Bison bison bison
GGTTATTGTTACCATCTTTCTAAATTCCATATACATGCGTTAGTATACTGTATTGATGTTTTTCCTTCTGGCTTACTTCACTCTGTATAATAGGCAACATCCATTGGATCATAGAGAAAGCAAGGGAATCCCAGAAAACATTTCCATCTGCTTCATGGACTATGCTAAAGCCTTTCACTGTGTGGACCACAACAAACTGTGGAAAATTCTTAAGGAAATGGGAGTACCAGATCACCTTACCTGTCTCCTGAAAAGTCTGTACGTAGGTCAAAATGCGGCAGTTAGAATCATATACAGAAAAACTGAAAGATTTAAAAGTGGGAAAGAAGTGTGACAACGTGTACATTGTCACTCTGGTTACTTAACTTCTATATAGGATACACCATTCGATATGCAGGACTGCATAAATCCCAAGCTGGAATGAAGATTTCTGGGAGAAATATCAACATTCACAGATCTGAAGATGACACTGCCCTAGTGGCAGAGAGCAAAGAACTAA
>NW_011494714.1:2017247-2018513 GCF_000754665.1 Bison bison bison
ACATGTATACCTGTGGTGGATTCATTTTGATATTTGGCAAAACTAATACAATTATGTAAAGTTTAAAAATAAAATAAAATTAAAAATAAATAAATAAAAGGAGGTTTCTCTTAAAATACTGTGTTGCCATAATGACACCAGGTATCACCTGAAATTAACTATTCTCAAACCTAGAGATAACCAATGCCTTTTTCTTATGGAAATGTTTGTCTTAAGATATGCTAATATACTGTACATTTACCGCAAACTCTGTCTTCAAGTCGGTTCCACCTTTTGGCTCAGAACCTACTTGACAAACCAGTATGTTATACTCAGATATTGTTCCTCCAATCTGTGTAAATGAAACTATTTGTATGGTGATCTGCCCTTCTTCAAGTTCATCATTTTATGGCCCAAGATGAACCATTTGGTGCCAAGTTATCACAGAATGCATCTTATGGATGAGGGGCCTGGTGCCATTCCGAGTTATAAGACATTCCTTTCTGTCA
Source organism: Bison bison bison (assembly GCF_000754665.1). NCBI lineage: Eukaryota > Metazoa > Chordata > Mammalia > Artiodactyla > Bovidae > Bison > Bison bison. The sequence goes on from NW_011494714.1 coordinate 2,017,736, forward strand.
TTAACAGACTGCTAGTGACTATATAACATCCAGCTGAAGACTAGCAGGGGGACACTCTTTCTGTCCCCTTCTGATGCCTATGTCAGAAGCTTTCTCTATCTCCTTTATACTTTAATAAAACTTTATTACACAAAAGCTCTGAGCGATCAAGCCTCGTCTCTGGCCCGGATGGAATTCTTCTCCTTTGGGGCCAAGAATCCTGGTGTCATTATTCAACAACAACCTTTCATGCGGACAGTTTCATTTAACAGGCTGAGACTGGACTGTACCGGTTGCCATAGTTGTTGCTATGACAAGAAGCCATCACAGCTACTTGTTGCTATGCTGGAGATGTGGGAAACTGAAAAGAGACCAAAAGCCTTACAACTCTCCTTGCAGAGTGATTTCAGACTAGAAGTAGTTAACAAAGAAAGGCTGACTGGTAAGGCTGAGGATGGGAGTAATCTGAGCCAGTAATCATTAGCTCTGTGGGAGCATCAGCTCAGTCAGAGTTCTGTGTCGTGGTTCAGAGAGAGATGTCATTTGGCTTGAATCAATAGTTAGCCTTGGGGATGGCAGCCATAACCTCTAAACAGAAGATTTCCTTCTCCCCAGGTGGCAGAATAATTCATATTTGTTCCAGACTCAGGAACCCAGAAAGCCCTCTTGGGGCCACTTGCTCTGTGCAGGCACACACGCAATCTAGAAGGTGGAACTATCATCATGGTGCCCATTTTCCAGATGAGAAAACTGAGGTTAAGTGACTTGATCAAGCTCACACAGCTAAGTACGTGAAAGG
>NW_011494714.1:2018613-2021829 GCF_000754665.1 Bison bison bison
TTTTTTTTTTTTTTTTAATCTGTTGTTGCTATCTTTGGAATTCTGCATTCAGATTGGTATGTGTTTCTTTTCTCTTTTGCTTCTCTTCTTTTCTAAGTTATTTCTAAGGCATCCTCAGACAACCATTTTGCCTTTTTCCATTTAATTCTCTTGAGGATGGTCTTGATGAGGTACATACAGATCAAAAAACAAAGATAACTGCATCCAGATCCATTATTTCATGGAAAATACATGGATAAACAATGAAAGCAGTGACAGACTTTATTTCCCTGGACTCCAAAATCACTGCAGATAGTGACTGCAGCTGTGGGGGAAAAAAAAGACACTTGGTCCTTGGAAGAAAAGCTATGAAAAACCTTGACAGCATACTAAAAATCAGAGACATTACTTTACCAACAAAGGTCTGTATCGTCAAACCTATGGTTTTTCCAGAAGTCATGAGTGGATATGAGAGTTGGACCATAAAGAAAGTTCAGCACCAAAGAATTTATGCTTTTGAACTATGGTGTTGGACAAGATTCTTGAGAGTCCCTCGGATTGCAATGGAGATCCAATCAGTCCATCCTAAATGAAATCAGTCCTGAATATTCATTGGAAGGACTGATGCTGAAGCTTAACCTCCATTACTTTGGTCAATTGATGGGTAGAACTAACTCGTTATAAAAGACCCCGATGCTAGGAAAGATTAAAGGCAGGAGGCAAAGGGGAAAACAGAAGACAAAATTGTTGGGTGGCATCATCAACTTGATGAACATGAGTTTGAGCAAGCCCTGGGAGTTGGTAATGGACAAGGAAGCCTGGCATGCTGCACCCCATGATATAGCAAAGAGTGGACATGACTGAGAGACTGAACTGAACTAATGTACAGAGGACAGTCAGGGAGGAGGGAAAAGTCTTTAAGGAAGGAGGAAGGAACAATTCCTGGATAGCTGACAATTTTGGGTCAGCAGGTCATTTCAAGCTGGAGAAGCTCTAGGGAAGCAATTCTATGCCAGGTGGAGAGAATGGTAAGAGAAAGGCAGGGCGGCAGTGCTGGGATTTCCCAGAGGACAAGATCCTTGTTCTACTAAACTTTATCAATGCTCAATATTGTTAGGTGTTTGGAAAAAAGAGTTTTGTTTTGGAAGTGGTAGAGCAATATTCAATGGAAGGACTGATGCTGAAGATGAAGCTCCAACACTTAAGCCATCTAATGTGAAGATCCAGCTCATTGGAAGAGACCCTGATGCTGGGAAAGATTGTGGGCAGAAGGAGAGGGAATAAAAGAATGAGATTATGAGATGGCATCACCAACTCAAAGGACATGACTTTGAAGAAACTCCACGAAATAGTGAAAGACAGGGAAGCCTCCTTTGTTGCCAAACATGTAATCACAAAGAGTCAGACATGACTTAGCAACTGAACAATACCAATGAAGACACAGAGACCACTGAAGGCTCTGGTCCTGGTTGGAGTGGAGAAAGATTTAGGTGGAAGGGGAGGCTTCCCATCCTCTGGTGCAGGTCCTTGAATCCAAGGCAAGGAGCACAAGATTTTGAATCTGTTACCAAACATTGTTTTCTAAAAAAAAAAACAAAACTGTTTTCAGCAGGAGAGAGAGCTTTGACTGAGTTTGTCCTCTAGATTTTACTGAGGGATTTAAAAGGGATTGGGGTCGGGCTGAGACTGCAAAAACCAGGTGACCAGCTGCTGGAGGGCGAGGCTTGTGGTAGATATTTTGCACTAGGTGGAAAATAAATTCAGAAAAAGTGTCCCTTCTGGCATGTACATGCCAATGTATCACTTTATTTCAGCAGATCACTTTAATGTTGTTTGGGGGCAAGCTAGAAATGTAGGATGAGTGGTTTGCTTTTCTCCATTCCTGTTGGTATTTAGATGATTAAATGTCTGGTTACTTAATTGCATAGTTGGAATCATGCTTGGGAAAGAAAACTAGATCAACTCCACACATATTTTGTCTTTAAACAGCAATCATAGGAAGGTTTCTAAGGCAATGGTAGGTAATTTAAACATGAGGGGATAAATGGGTGAGAGGGTAACAGGCAGGAAGGCCAGGGGTCTCCAAAGGGAGGAAATAGCCTGCAAGTGTCAGACATTTTTATCTCTCTTAAGCAGCAGGAGGAAACAAACTAGCGATATTTTTTCCTTCTCTGCTGCTGCTGCTAAGTTGCCTCAGTCATGTCCGACTCTGTGCAACCCCATAGATGGCAGCCCACCAGGCTTCCCCGTCCCTGGGATTCTCCAGGCAAGAACACTGGAGTGGGTGGTTTCTCTTAAAATACTGTGTTGCCATAATGACAGCTGGTATCACCTGAAGTTAACTATTCTCAAACCTAGAGATAACCAATGCCTTTTTCTTATGGAAATGTTTGTCTTAAGCTATGCTAACATACTATACATTTATCCCAAACTCTGTCTTCAAGTTGGTTCCGCCTTTTGGCTCAGAACCTACTTGACAAACTAGTATGTTACACTCAGATATTGTTCCTCTAATCTATGTAAATGAAACTATTTGTATGGTGATCTGCCCTTCTTCAAGATTCAAGTTAATCATTTTATGGCCCAAGATGAACCATTTGGTGCCAAGTTATCACAGAATGCATCTTATGGGTGAGGGGCCTGGTGCCATTCAGTTTTAAGACATTCCTTTCTGTCATTAACAGGCTGCTAGTGACTATATAACATCCAGCTGAAGACTAGCAGGGGGGCACTCTTTCTGCCCCTTCAGAAGCTTTCTCTATCTCCTTTATACTTTAATAAAACTTTATTACACAAAAGCTCTGAGTGATCAAGCCTCGTCTCTGGCCCTGGATTGAATTCTTCTCCTTCGGGGCCAAGAATCCTGGCGTTGTGATTCAACAACAACCTTTCATGGGGACAGTTTCATTTAACAGGCTGAGACTGGACTGTACCGGTTGCCATAGTTGTTGCTATGACAAGAAGCCATCACAGCTAGTTGTTGCTATGCTGGAGATGTGGGAAACTGAAAAGAGACCAAAAGCCTTACAACTCTCCTTACAGAGTGATTTCAGACTAGAAGCAGTTAACAAAGAAAGGCTGACTGGTAAGGCTGAGGATGGGAGTAATCTGAGCCAGTAATCATTAGCTCTGTGGGAGCATCAGCTCAGTCAGAGTTATGTGTCATGCTTCAGAGAGAGATGTCATTTGGCTTGAATCAATAGTTAGCCTTGGGGATGGCAGCCATAACCTCTAAAC
>NW_011494714.1:2021929-2035463 GCF_000754665.1 Bison bison bison
TTAAGGAAATGGGAGTACCAGATCACCTTACCTGTCTCCTGAAAAAGTACTGTACGTAGGTCAAAATGCGGCAGTTAGAATCATATACAGAAAAACTGAAAGATTTAAAAGTGGGAAAGAAGTGTGACAATGTGTACATTGTCACTCTGGTTACTTAACTTCTATATAGGATACACCATTCGATATGCAGGACTGCATAAATCCCAAGCTGGAATGAAGATTGCTGGGAGAAATATCAACATTCACAGATCTGAAGATGACACTGCCCTAGTGGCAGAGAGCAAAGAACTAAAGAGCCTCTTCATGAGGAGAGGAGATGCAAAAACTGGTTAAAACTCAACATTCAAAAAAACTATTCACAAAAATATACTCAACATTCAGGGCATCTGGTCCCACCACATCATGGCATATAGATGAGGGAAAAGTGGAAACAGTGGCAGATTTTATTTTCTTGGGCTCCAAAACAACTGTGGACCTTGACTGCAGCCACAAAATTAAAACACACTTGCTCCTTGGAAGGAAGAAAGGCTATGAAAAACCTGCACTGTGTATTAAAAAGCAGACTCACTTTGCTACAGAGGTCTGTAGTGTCAAAACCATGATTTTCCAGTAATCATGTACAGATGTGCGATCTGGACCATAAGAAATGGTGAATGCCAAAGAATTGAGCTTTTGAACGTGGTGCTTGAGAAGATTCTTGAGAGTCCCTTATACAACAAGGAGATCAAACCAGTCAATCTGAAAGGAAATCAACCTGTGACCCCTGCTGGCTCAGCTGAGGCATCTACTAAGGGCCTCCAGGTGGAAAGAACGGATGCTTCCACTGAAAAAGTGCCTAACCATGGCAGTTCCAAGCAAATAGTTTATAGCTCCATCCCTGAAAGAAGCTCAGAAATGCTGAAGGCTCTGTGTTCCCTGGGTCCCCTGATGCATGAATTGCATTCTCCCCAGCAGCATTGGAGGCAAGGAAGGGGCATTCTGGGCCCTGGAGGAGGGGGATGGCTCAGGGATCCACTGGGGCCACCACTTACCAAGTAGGACTGGAAAGGACAGAGCAGGCATATGTGGCAGAGAGCTGGTGACTGGATGTGGGGCAAAAGGGAACCAGCTCTCAATGAAGTACCTCACCCAAAATCCCCTGGAGGACATGCCCAGTGATAAGAATATCTGAGATGGGACAAAGAGGGTCTATTTAATTATCCCTTATAATTCCTCTGAATGAGGAGGTGGTTGAGCTGGTGGGTCATCACAAGTTCTTCCATGGCCTAGACCATCTGCTAGCTGCTATCCTTGGGTCTGCCTCTCCCCAGCTTCAGTCATGTAGTTTTGGAGGAAATTGACAATCATATCCTGAGGGGTCAGGGCCAAAGACCATGTAAAGCCAGTCATAATACCCTATTTCCCTGCCAGGATGGCTGATCTAATGCTGTACAAGTGATCTGAGGTGGGTCATTCATAGAACATCCTTGAATTCTGATGTCTGCAATCTTCTTTCCTTACTAGGTGATGCCTTCGGGATTTAAAACCCTATGGCAGGTAGCTTGAACTCCCTCACTAGGTGTAGAAGCCTTAAGGAAGAAAGTTGCCAGGCTAAGACCATCAAAGAAGAGTGAAGGGAAAGAGTCAGGGTGAGAGAGAATTGATGACTTCTGATTTCTTGGGTCCAGTCACTGAGATATTTGTATTTGCTCTGATTCTTGTATCCTGGATTCTCAGAATCATTTCAATGAGTCTCCCTTTTCCTTGAAGCCAGTTGGAGTAGTGCTTCTCTCAATTTTGATTCAGATTTCACTCCCTGACACAAACAGAGGCAACATTTATTTCAGCACCATTAAGAGTGAAACCCTTTATTCTTTACTGAGAATAGGGTGTACAGACCACCAAATACAGTTCACCAGCATCCTGGGCTGGAGTGCCCAAAGTGTGAGTGAGTGTGTGTTAGGAGAGGCCTTACTGATTCCTGAACCACTCCAAGCATTTACACTGCCTGTGCCAGGCCAGTCCTGTCATTTCCTCAATCATAAACTAAGAAGTACTGCCTCAGGAAGACATCACCCAGGATCCAGGTCTCTGTAGATGGACTCAATTTGCTCTCTTTAAAGGCGGTATAGCAGTGGCCTCTAGAATCCTGGGGGAGTCAGAGACACACACCAGTCAGCATGAGCCCTTACCGGTGACTCCCCCCAATATCCAGACCCAGCTCAATTCTTTGTTTTATTTCCCTCTTTTGGTAAGCATCAAGGGGTTTTCTCAGCAGCAGGGGACATGAGAGTTTATCTAAAACCAAAGAGGGCCAAGACATGAGGTTGCCATGAGGAAGGGTGTGGGGGAGGGGCGGACTGGGAGTTGGGGAAACAGAGGAATGATAAACAACAAAGTCCTACTGTAGAGCATAAGGAACTATATTCAATATTCAGTGATAAACCACATGAAAAAGAATAAGAAGAAATATATAATTTTATATGTATAACTGAGTCACATTGCTCTGCAGCAGAACTTAATGCAACACTGAAGGCCAATGGCATCCCACTCCAGTACTCCTGTCTGGAAAATCCCATGGAGGGAGGAGCCTGGTAGGCTGCAGTCCATGGGGTTGCTAAGAGTTGGACACGACTGAGAGACTTCACTTTCACTTTTCACTTTCACTTTTTACTTTCATGCATTGGAGAAGGAAATGGCAACCCACTCCAGTGTTCTTGCCTGCAGAATCCCGGGAAGGGGGAGCCTGGTGGGCTGCCATCTATGGGGTCGCACAGAGTCGACCACTATGCAACTTCGGACACGACTGAAGCAACTTAGCAGCAGCAGCAGCAGATTAGCCACACTTCAATATAATTATTTAGAAAAGAACAAGTGTGTCCATAGCTCTCCTCACTCCCTGTTTCTTTCCTTCTGACTCCTGCTCTGTTTTCTCTGCAGAGACTGCTGGTTCTCCTCCTGTATCCCCACAATCCATACTTTATTATCAAGCTCTATTTTGTATTGGAGTATAGCTGATTAACAATAGTCTGAGTTTCAGGTGGATAGTAAAGGGGCTCAACTGTATGTATCCAGGTATCTTGGTCCCAAAGACACCCCTCCCATCCAAGCTGCCATATAACTGAGGGGAGTTCCCTGTGCTACAAAGAAACTCGTTGTTGGTTATCCATCTTAAATAGATCAGTGCCCACAATACGTTCTTGAAGACTTAACTCAGGAAATCTGAGAAGCCTCCTTCGGCCCACACTCACCCTCTTTGGCCACTCCAGGCTTGGGTGGGTAAGGTACTCTGGTTTCCCAGCCCCACCAGTCAGTCCGTAGCCCTCATCACCCCTAGTAAGTACCCAGTGTCCCAGTGCAGACCACCTTGAGATGCCATTTGCATGGAATCCAGTGCACTTTTGCCTAGAACCAAGCAACCCTCCATATGGCTCAGTGAGTTTCTGGTTTTAGAATTCCTGAAATTCCCTCTCCTCCTCAAAGCCTTCTTTGAGCCCATCAGCCTGCTCTGAACTCTTGCAGGGAGCTGACATGAAGCCTCCACCCTACGTGTGGGCTGAGCAGTCACTGAGCACCCTTTATTCACATTAGCATCCAACCTCCCCACAGTGGGGTCGGGTACCCCAACTCACAAAGGAGGCACCTGGCCAGAGCAAGGGGAAGATGCAGCCGAGAACTAGGCTGACCATGTAATTTATCACTCAAACCAGGAAAGCTTTGAGAAGGGAAGGGAGACTGTGAACTTATGCTAGGACATCACACTGGGACTGTCCCCAGCCATTCTCCTTGTAATATGGCCTATGTCAGGGACTGCTGTGCTGAATTTCATGTTCATGCACCTCTGAATTCAGATTGAATTGAAGTTCTTTGAGGACTGAGGAACTTAGTATTCCCCTCTGCCTGACTCCCACTATGCCATATGGTGTTGTATCTCCACATTTATATCAGGAAGATCAGTGTCCCACACAGCCCTTTACTTTCAAGTGATTGGTTTTGTGGGAGGCACCGGCCCAGCCACAGGGCTCAGCAGCATCTGCAATGGTGTGACATGGCCTCCAGAGGGCGCACTCCTCCCAGCAGTAGCCCAAGGGTTCCTACAAGCTCCAGTTTGAGAACCAACCCTCAATATTGTCCCCTCACCTTGAGGATGTAGGCTCGAGCTGGCACTGGGTAGTTGACGCCGTTGATGGTGAAGATAATAGAGGGAAGGGTATTGACCACAGAACAATAAACTTAGTGCAGTTAGAGAGAGAGGGTGAGAGATTGGCCCTGGAGTTCCTTGTTGTGTTTGGAGACTGGAAGTAACCCTGGGGCATGACCCTTCACCTTGGAACCCCATAGCCTGGCGCCGATGAGCTTCTGTATATTATTGACCAGTCTTCCTGAGGCTTCGCTTGTGATGTTCCAGTGTCCACAAGGGCCTCACAGCCATCAGAAAAAGCAATAACCTTTCTTTTCATGGAGATGCTGAGAGACAATGGAAGAAAGAGGGCATCAAGGTCACTCAGATTCTCCCCAGAATTTCCCCCTTCCTGACTGTCTCCTAAACAGCCCTTCGTCTCTTGCCCTCTTTTCCTTTGCTCTCGACACAGCACCTTTCTTGACATCCTCGAATGCAGTACTTGAATGCACCAGGATATTTTGTACCTTGACACAAGCTGGTCTTCCTTCCTAGAAGACTCCACTCCACTTTGACTAGCAAATTTCTTCTCATCTTCCATATTCCACCTTAATTGTATTGTTTTCGGGAAGTCTTTTCCCCAGTGTTTATCATTCTCCTGTCTTGGTCTCTCTCTGTAGACCCTTCCTCATGTCTGCTGCTGTTGCTCCTGCTGACTCACTTCAGTCGTGTCTGACTCTCGGAGAACTCATAGAGGGCAGCCCATGAGGCTCCACCGTCCCTGGGATTTTCCAGGCAAGAGTACTGGACTGGGTTGACATTGCCTTCTCCTTCTCATGTCTAGCATGTACCAAAGTCACAATTCACTTCTGGGCGAGTCACTTCATGTACATCTGCCTTCTTAAATGTGGGGGTGAGTTTTAATCTCCTTGTATCCCTAAAGTGTCTGGCACACAGTGAATGCTCAATGCTTGTCTGTTCAATGAGTGAACAAAGACTGAGAAATCAATAAGAAACATCCAGAGAGCTGTATGTGATGGGGAACAAATAACGGGTTGCACACAGAGTGAAGATGGAGATTTGCAGGGGCAGCAGATTCTCTTAGTAGGAGAGAGGGGCTCCTCTGGGAGAGGGTGTCTGCCAGCACTGCTCCTACAACCAGCTCAGACCCTGAGACCCTGGCCAGGAAATACATGACTAGCCCACAGAAACACCAAAGGACAGGTCAGCTTTTGTCTGAGGGTATCACACAGAATCCTATCAATTATGCCTCTTATCCTCATGTCACTCCTGGATCCCACCTTCCTGATTCTCTGTAATAGCCCCTGTCCCACTGTGTGCCCAAGAACATGGAATGTTTTTTTATTAGTTGCTTTCACGTCTTAAGCCTGCAGCCAACCTCTCTCCAGTGCTGGGTAGTTGCTCCCTAAGAAGACCAGTTTTCCCCATTTTCTCACTGTCCCTGTTTTTAAAATGACATTTATCTGTACTGAGAACTTCCTATGTCCTAGGTAGCCCTGGACAGTTGATCATCTTATCATAACTCTGTTCAGGCTGGAGAAATTCTCCCTGATCCTCTGTTCACCACACTCTAGAGTCCTCTAACCATGCTCCACGCCTCACAGGGCAGTGGGTGCAGCCCTCTCCCAGCTGCACAGACCTCTTGGACCCTTTTAGGACCATGGTCAGAGCCTTTCTCAGAAGGCCTGGGTATTATGAACCCATGGGTTGTTTGTGTATTTATGGGCTTGTGTGTTTGTTTGTATGTGTGCTTGTATGTGTCTCTGTGAGTGCTTGTGTGTCTCTGACTAGCTATGCATGTTCTTATGTGTCTCTGTGAAGGTTTATATGTGTCTGCTTGTGTGTTTCCATGTGTCTGTGTGTCTGTCTGTGTCGTTGTGGGTGGTGTATATGTCTGTGTGACTATATGTTTAAGAATGTATTTGTGTGTGTCTGCCTATGTCCATGTACAGTAGTGGGAACACCACTTAGGCTGACCCTCAGAGGGAGAGGCTTACCGGTCCATGTGTACACTCCACCACCTGCTTTGATCAATGGTACCCAGTTGAGCTCTCCCTTATAGTAGCGGTGGTCCACCCCACCAAACATCACCACACTGCCCTCCTGCTTGTCTCTGTAGAGAAGACAGGCTGGGATACTTGGAGGACAATAACCACAGCACTGTCTGAGAGCTGTGCTTGTTCACTCATCAAGGCCCTAATAAGGTCCCCATGTACAGATGCAGAAATAGCATTTAGGAGAGATTGAGATCCAGATTGAGGTCTGTTACTGACTAAGGAGTGGCACAGAGGAGGTTAGAAGTTAAATCACTTGGCTGGGCTCCACCCACTATGTCTTCTGAAGATGCCCTGGATCTCCTGTGACCTGAGTACTCAGACACCCTCAGAGGACAGGGTGCTGAAGTGTTTTGGCTTTCCCCTTGTCCACCTTGTCATTTTTCAGTAAAATCAAGGCCTGGGAGTTCTAAGGGTGTGGGTCCAGGTCACCCAGAGTTGGCTCCGCTGGCCTGTGAGCTCTACTGTCCAGAGGGTCCCACACTCAGAAGGGACCCCAACTCTGCTCTCCCTGTCTTGAAACACTTAATATTTCTTGAACAAGGGGTCCCACACTTTTGTGTCCCCCACTTTCATTTCGCACTGGCTCCACAAATTGTGTAGCTGGTCCTGGGCTCCCAGTGAAATGCTAATGAGGAAGGAAAGATATCCACCATCCTTCTCTTTCCTTCCTTATCAAATTCATAAGCAAATCCTAATGCCTTTTCCTTCAACTTGTTTCCTGTTGTCTTCCATTAGCCTTCCTCCTCACACACCCCCAGAGACCAATTTACTGATCTTGAGCCCAGGAGTAGGGTTGTGTTCCAATAATATTTTATTTATAAAAGCCAGTAGTGATGCCAGGTAGGGCCCAGGGGCCATAGTTATCCTGGGTTAGATTATCTCTCAGGATACTTCTTTAGCAAGTGTTCTATAATTTTCATGCAACTGAAAGCAACTTACAGCTTATTTGGATAAACTGATTGTCCATCTCAGACTTACTTGCTCAAGTAGAAGGCAAAAACAGGCTCAGAAATGGCACCTTGATTCTTTAGCTTGTCAAAGATGGGGATGGCTCCAGAGAAGGATATGTTGGGGTAGTTCAAGCCGAAGACACCATCATAAGTTCTGCCTTCAAACCCATATTCCGCCACGCTTAGACCGAATGGCTGGTCAGGACTTACGAGGTCCCCAACCTGTGGGAGAGAAGAGTGATCCCACTTACAGATATGTGAAGTGGGGCTAGGACTGGCCTGGGATGCTTTGCCATTAGATCCTCAGAGAAGAATTGAGGCTGGGCTCTATCTTTGGTGACCCACAGATGGTTAGACGAAGCTGGGAGGGGAATCTGGGTTCCACTTGAGAGAGGCTGTGAATTTTAAAACATCTGACCCTCTGAAAAACACCACCTGAGTGAGTCAAATTGGCCTCGTGGCTTCTGTACAAGTGGGGCAACCAAGAGTCAGGCCAGGTCCCATTGGTGCCACCTTATGGATAAAATGAATGAGAGCAAGGTAGCCTTCTCTTTGGCATCACTGTGACCTAATGACAGGAATAGACTGCATTCTCTGTAATGTACTGTGGATTCTGCATCTGTCCAGGAAGACAGAAGCTGAAAACACAATCTTGCTTCCAGTGTCTATGAAATTACTGCCTGAGGAATTCACTTTTGGGGATACGTGTATATTTCTGTGAATGTGTACGAGAGAGAGGGGAACTACTCAGGCATTTTGGGGGAGGCGGGCCATAGGTTTATTAGACTCTCAAGGGTCGTCTAGAGTGAGAACTCATTTATCAGGCCCCTTGACTTCTCAGGCCCCCAGTTTACCACTCTGGATACCTGAAGCCAATGACTGCCCCCAGGGTCCTCAGATAAGTTTTATCCTGTCCCCAAACATCCCACAGCAACTTCAGCCCTGAAAAGCCAGCCTAACTCCACATTTTACCACATGTGTGCCCTCAGCAAGGCCCTTGCGGTCTGTACTTCAGTTTCCTCATATGTCTCATGAGCTAATCAGAGTAACTGCTGTGTGGGGTTGTTGCAGGATTAAACCAGTTACCACCTGAAATTGCCTGGAACAGTCTGTTAATATAAAAGTGGGTGCTTTTATCCCTTCTTCTCACTCCCAGCAAAATGAACCTTGAACTGCTCATGGGCAGAGGAGCTTCAAGTCCACACCTCAAGCAAATCTCTGGGTTAGCTAATTTGTTTACTCCTGTGTCACCACAGGCACTGCCTCCCCAGAAACATATCCTATGGATATGATGGCCAATATATATGGGAATTAGGCTAGGAAGGGTCCTGCCAGATGGTCCTGCATCTGTTTTGCAAGCCGTGGTCACTCCATAGCCAGTCTTGACTCAGCATTTGTTACACTGTTAACCAAACTGTGTCATAAGCAACAACTCCGTTCATTCTCCTAGATCCATAATTGATGGTGATGGTCTTATGGGTAGGCCGGAAGGTGGAAGACTGAAGATGTCTGAACCTAATGTGTGTAGCTGCAGACACAAGAGATGAGTTTCATCAGGTGCCAAGGGTGGGAAACAGGGCAGCAGGGCAAGTGAAGGATGGTCCGGGTAGGGGGTGTCTGTACTCACAACAGGCTGGACTGGTGCAAAAGACAGGGGGCACCCACAAGTCAGATGAGGCTGTGTCAAAGATAACCTGGAATTCCTGAGGGGGTGTTCCAGTGGTGATGTTACCCACATAGACCAACTACAGGGAGAAGGAGGGAGTGGGTTAGTGCAGAACTGGCTATCCTCTATTCCCACACTGATGCCTCCCTCTGGGTGTCACATATCTCTTGAGATCACTTTCTAACCACTGTGCACCTCACAGACTTTGGTCACAGATGTATCTGCATTTGATATATTTTTCCTGTGCTACATTGTATGTAGGATATTAACTATATGACCAGGAGTTGAAGTGGTACCTCCTGCATGGGAAGCCCAGAGACATAACCACTGGGCCTCTAGGACCACTGGACACCCAAGGAGGTCCTGGTGCCTTCATTTGAGAAGCTCTGTAATCTCTTCAAACCCAGCCTTAGCAGCTGCTTCTCCAGGTGCTCCTTCTTGATCAACCCCAGTCACTCCCTCTAAACTCAGAACACATCCAATCAACACTGCACAGGTGACACTTTCATTTGACATGTATTTACCCTTTGCCTATGTCTCAGGCTGGCATGGGCATTCTTGAAGACAAAATAAGCCCTTTGTCTAATCTCAAAACAGTGACCACAGTGATCGTTATGGCCATACATGGAATACAGATTCAGTAACTTTTTACTGCTGTCATTCTTGCATCTGTGGAAACTGAATTCCTCTGCCTGGGGATTCACAATTGCTTTGCAGTTGGTTCTACCTTTTGATCAGTGATGGCTGACTCTTCATCTGTAGCTGAGTGGCTCACATAGTTCAGAAGGAACAATCGCCATCAAACTAATGACACATGCTTGACAGAGAAATGAATATGTACCTGCCACCTGGTAATTGCCAGGCCCAGTCACCAAGACCAACAGTTGAGGATGAGAGTGCCTTCTCCTCTGGGTGGGGTCCCTCTTTTCCACTGTCTCTGCCTCCTGCAGGAACCCCACCCTCAACATCCCACCTGGCACCTCCAAATGAGCCCCATGCCTGGCTAGAGAACAAGGGGGCGCTGTGGAGCACCATCCTCCCAAAATACTCACATCCATGTTTCTCAGCGGGTAAATAGTTAGTTTTGAGCCACGAAAAGAAATCTGGGACCGTCTGTAAGGATGCTCCTTTAAGAAATCCTTCAGCATGTTTTTCCCACTGAGGGTTTTTCTCATGGTCTTCACTCTCCTTAGAGGTATTCTTTCACCGAGCATTTGACAAAGAAAACAAAGAAGATGCTACAATTAGCTGTCAGTGTTAAGGTATAACTGTCATTGTAATGGCCCTGTGTATTTTCTAATCATTTTTATGAGGTACATTATTATCAGAATTTTATGCCTATACCATGGCAAAGACATAGATTTGAATACAGGTTCTTATCTTTTGGATAAGCCATATGACCATGTGGTGTCTCAGTCTCCCCTTCGGTAAAATGGTGGAATGTAACAATACAAACCCTCCAAATAGAATATCTTGGGGATAAGAGAAGTGATGGATATAAGGTACCTGATAAATAAGAAGTCTCAACAATGACAGCCATTAACATTGTTGTTGCCATCCCACACTATCCTTCTCATAGAACCTCAAGGAAGGAGGTAGATGGGGAACTCTTACTCTCTTTTACAAGGGAGGAATTTGAAATGCAAGAGGTTTCTGAGTTGGCTGTGGTCACACTGCTTGTCAGATATAAAACAGTGTATCTTTCTCCAAGTTGTCAGAGAAGAGAGAGTTGAAAGAAGAATCCAAGATATAGGGAACAAGTAAGGGAAATCCAGAGGCTTGAGAAGGAAGGACAAGTCAAATGAAAAATTAAAAGAAACAACAGAAAGAGAAATACACTCCCAGTGACTTCCAAAGAGATGGAGAGATAAATGACAGTGATACAGAGATGCAGACATAGGCATATACACACTGAAGTTGACAGGGAAAAAAGAGGACATGTTGAATAAAATGTAGAAAAGTGCTATTCCACAGGACCACATCGACATCTGCATAGACTGTGCACTGAACAGTTGCAAGGAGTTGCATTTTCAATAGGTCATGACATGATTGGACCCCAAGATTTGTGCAACCATGCAAATCTACACCAAGACCTTGGGATCCACAGTTCCTATAGTAAGTTACTTATCAGTAAGTAAGAGTTGAACTTTAAGACTCTTAGGGAAATATTCCATTCCCTTCTAAACCTGATGGGTGGAAGAATAATCAGATGAAAAGAAAAGTCTGAGAAAAGAATATGATGTGACATACAGTCCCCATACTTACTTGACTATGCACTCTGAGAAGGCCACCAGCCCGAGGAGCACAAGCCACTTCATGCTTCTTTCCTGGCTCCAAGTACTCAGGGAAATTTGGGTTCTTAGCATGTAGTGGTGACCAGGAGCCCCTAATTATACATGCTCTACGCTACCCTAGTTTTCCCCTTTAGACCACTAAAAATTCTGGAAAAAAGAAAAAAAGCTCTTGATAAAATCTTTACCTTCATCAGTGGCCTTGGTGAGTGGACTTTGCAGCTTTTCAGAATACAGAGAATGGAAACATAATCTCTTCCTTGAAGCTTGGTTGGAAAGTCAAACTGATCTGCATGGACATCTAATAAGATGGAGAATCTTGCCTACTTGGAGAAAAAATGGCTAAGAACGTCATGAAAATGGATACTAGGGGCCATACTCTACACGTGTGGTTTCATGTCATCTTCCTAGCCACTTCATGAGATATTCATTGCTGTGTTCGCTGGAGAGGAGATTCCTAGGAGGATAAGTTGTCAAATGGCAAAGTGAAGACTTCAGGGACAGCCCAGGGAAATACACCTTGCCTTAGGTAGTGGGTCTAATGGCAGACATCAGGGGCCCCTATGATGCCAGTCTGCATCAAAAATTTAGGGCAGAGCAGTACTTCAATTGCATGGTTTCAGTATTGGAAGAAATGTCATATGCATCCACAAGATATTTTATATCATCCAACAACTGTACAAGGAAGAAATGTGTGCTAGGTTCTGGGCTAAAGGCTTCAAAGTCAAAGTTGATCAAGACAAAAGTAGTCTTTATCTTAAGAGAGCTAGAAATCTAGTCTCACAAACTCATGGCCCCAAGAGGCAGGAGATATGATACTAAGACTAGGTGGCCATGTAGGAATCTGGGCAGCACAGGCCTTACCACTGGGAGCAGCCTTTCCTCCACTTCAGTCATGCTGGAAAGCAGGCCAGTTGGCCATGTTTTCAAGAGAATCAGAAGTTTGGATATTTGTGTACAATCTACTGATTTTAATGTTAGCAACTAATTCTTTTTTTCCCGAAAAGAAAGTGGGAACAAATCTCCACAGTGGTGTGCTGGTTTCAGCCTTCAGTCTCTGCAGTTTTTTGTTTCTGGCCTAGAGTTGGGAGTGCAGTGGGGACAGAGAGAAATTTAATTCATGTTGGTTGATTTTAAAAGAGACTGAATGCATACTAAACATGCTGACTCATTGGAAAAGACCCTGATATTAGGAAAGATTGAAGGCAAGAGGAGAACTGGAAGACAGCAGATGAGATGGTTCGATACCATCACCAAGTTGAAGGACATGAGCTTGAGCAAGCTCCGGGAGTTGGTGATGGATAGCGAAGCCTAGCATGCTGCAGTCTATGGCGCTGCAAAGAGACGGACACAACTAAAGGGCTGAACTGAACTGAACAAATTGAAAACAAAGACTAATAAATCTAATTGCATCAAGTTGTTGACTAGTTACCTGTAACAATACACTGCTTAAGTGGCTTCAAAATTCAGACTTATGACTCTACATTCAGAGGGGAATATCTTCTGGAGAAAAACAAAAATACTGCCCATCAAAAACAAAACCAAAGAAAACCAAAAGAAAAAAAGGAAAGAAATGTGGCACTATATTCAACAAATTCAGTTCAGTTCAGTTGCTCAGTCGTGTTCAACTCTTTGTGAGCCCATGAATGGCAGCACACAAGGCCTCCTTGTCCATCACCAACTCCCGGAGTCCACAAGTACTCATGTCCATTGAGTTGGTGATGCCATCCATCCATCTCATCTTCTGTCATCCCCTTCTCCTCCTACCCTCAATCTTTCCCAACATTAGGGAATTTTCTTTTTTTTTTTCTTTTTTTAATGTAAGTTTATTTATTTTAATTGGAGGTTAATTACTTTACAATATTGTATTGGTTTTGCCATACATCAACATGTATCCGCCACAGGTATACACATGTTCCCCATCCTTACCCCCCCTCCCTCCTCCCTGTACCATATGGGTCAGCTCTTCACATCAGGTGGCCAAATTATTGGAGTTTCAGCTTCAGCATCAATCCTTCCAGTGAATATTCAGGACTGATTTCCTTTAGGATGGGCTGGTTGGATCTCCTTGTAGTCCAAGAGACACTCAAGAGTCTTCTCCAACACCACATTTCAAAAGCATCAATTCTTCGGGGCTCAGCTTTCTTTATAGTACAACTCTCACTTCCATACATGACCACTGGAAAAACAATAGCCTTGACTACACAGAACTTTTTTGACATAGTAATGTCTCTGCTTTTCAATATGCTGTCTAGATTAGCCTCAACTTTCCTTCCAAGGTGTGTCATTTAATTTCATGTCTGCAATCACCATCTGCAGTGATTTTGCAGCCAAGAAAAATGAAGTCAACCACTGTCTCCACTGTTTCCCCATCTATTGGCTATGAAGTGATGGGACTGGATGCCATGATCTTAGTTTTCTAAATGTTGAGCTTTTTTTTTTTTTTTTTT
>NW_011494714.1:2035563-2036092 GCF_000754665.1 Bison bison bison
GTCTAGTATTGTCTATGTATGTCAAGTATGTCTAGTGTTGAAGAGATGTAAGTCCTGTCTTTTTATCTGCTCCTTCCTGGGCTTAATTAGAGTTGTAAAAGAGGGAAGGTCCACACTATGCTAGCACCTTATTCTTCTTCTGTCCAGTGAACATTGATTCCTAGTGCCATCTCTTTATAAACAGAGAATGTACTTTGTATGATTGAAGTCTTCTAATTTACCATTCAGTATAAACTTTTGGTGCTGTTCTGTGCCCTGGGGCCTGGTAGGCTCTGTTTCGGCTGCAGACTGCAGTGTATGGGGATCTACTATTGTCTGGGCCCTGAATTACATCAATAAATAGAACACAAGGGGATTCCCATAAGGATAATAGCTGTTCTTTGAATAGAAACTCTTCAGGCCAGGAGGGGATGGCAGGGCATACTTAAAGTGATGAAAGAAAAAAAACCTACAGCCCAGATTACTGTACCCAGCAAGAATCTCATTCAAATATGAAGGAGAAATCAAAAGCTTTACAGACAAGCAAAAG
>NW_011494714.1:2036192-2037054 GCF_000754665.1 Bison bison bison
ATACTGTATTGATGTTTTTCCTTCTGGCTTACTTCACTCTGTATAATAGGCTCCAGTTTCATCCACCTCATTAGAACTGATTCAAATGTATTCTTTTTAATGGCTGAGTAATACTCCCTTGTGTATGTGTACCACAGCTTTCTTATCCATTCATCTGCTGATGGACATCTAGGTTGCTTCCATGTCCTGGCTATTATAAACAGTGCTGCGATGAACATTGGGGTACACGTGTCTCTTTCCCTTCTGGTTTCCTCAGTGTGTATGCCCAGCCTCATAAATGTTGAGCTTTAAGCCAACTTTTAACTCTGCACTTTGACCTTAATCAAGAAGTTCTTTACTCTTCTTCAATTTCTGCAGTAGGGTGGTGTCATTTGCATATCTGAGGTTATTGATAACTTCTCCCGGCAATCTTGATTCCCACCTGTGCTTCCTCCAGCCCAGCGTTTTCATCATGTACTCTGCATATAAGTTAAATAAGCAGGGTGACAATATACAGCCTTGACGTACTCCTTGCCTGTTTGGAACCAGTCTGTCGTTCTATGTCCAGTTCTAACTGTTGCCTCCAGACCTGCATACAGGTTTCTCAAGAGGCAGGTCAGGTGGTCTGGTATTCCCATCTCTCAGAATTTTCCAGTTTATTGTGATTCACATAGTCTAACGCTTTGGCATAGTCAATAAAGCAGAAATAGATGTTTTTCTGGAATTTTCTTGCCTTTTTGATGATCCAGCGGATGTTGGCAATTTGATCTCTGGTTCCTCTGCCTTTTCTAAAACCAGCTTGAACATCTGGATTTCACGGTTCACATATTGCTGAAGCCTGGCTTGGAGAATTTTGAGCATTACTTTACTAGCGTGTGTAGAT
>NW_011494714.1:2037154-2037482 GCF_000754665.1 Bison bison bison
TGGATCTCCTTTTTCTCCACCAGGTAGCCTCTATCTCCTCGCTCTCCCTTCTCTTCTCTACCCAATTCTGTGAATGTCTTTGTGTGTTCCAGACTGTGGAGAGCACTTAGGGAACTGATTACTGGCTGGAACTGTCTCTCTCTGTTTGATTCCCCCCTTTATCCCCCTGGCCACCTCTGTCTCCTTCCTCTCTCTTCTCTTCTCTGTGTAACTCTGTGGACATCTCTGAAGGATCCAGACTGTGCAGAGCACATAGGGAAGTGATTACTGTCTAGCTTGCTCGCTCCCCTTTCTATTCCCCCTCTTCTACTCCTGGTCACCTCTATCT
>NW_011494714.1:2037582-2048363 GCF_000754665.1 Bison bison bison
GCGTGTGAGATAAGTGCAATTGTGTTATAGATTGCGCATTATTTGGAACTGCCTTTCTTTGGGATTGGAATGAAAATGAACTTTTCCAGTCCTGTGGCCACTGCTGAGTTTTCCAAATTTGCTGGCATATTGAGTGCAGCACTTTCACAGCATCATCTATCAGGAGTTGAAATAGCTCACCCAAATCCCATCACCTCCACTAGCTTTGTTCATAGTGATGCTTCCTAAGGCCCATTTGACTTCACATTCCAGGATGTCTGGCTCTAGGTGAGTGATCACACCATCGTGATTATCTGAGTCGTGAAGATGTTTTTGGTACAGTTCCTCTGTATATGCTTGGCACCTCTTCTTAATATCTTCTTCTTCTGTTAGGTCTGTACCATTTCTGTCCTTTATTGAACTCATCTTTGCATGAAATATTCCCTTGGTATCTCTAATTTTCTTGAAGAAATCTCTAGTCTTTCCCATTCTACTGTTTTCCTCTTATTTCTCTGCATTGATCACTGAGGAAGGCTTTCTTATCTCTCCTTGCTATTCTTTGGAACTCTGCATTCAAATGGGTATATCTTTGCTTTTGTCCTTTGCTTTTTTCTTCCCTTCTTTTCACAGCAATCTGTAAGGCCTCCTCAGACAGCCATTTTGCTTTTTTGCATTTCTTTTACTTGGGGATGGTCTTGATTCCTGTCTTCTGTACAATGTCATGAACCTCTGTCCATAGTTCATCAGGCATTCTGTCCATTATATCTAGTCCCTTAAATCTATTTCTCACTTTCTCTGTATAGTCCTAAGGGATTTGATTTAGGTCATACCTGAATGGCCTAGTGCTCTTCTCCACTTTCTTAAATTTCAGTCTGAATTTGGCAATAAGGTGTTCATGATCTGAGCCACCGTCAGCTCCCAGTCTTGTTTTTGCTGATTGTATAGAGCTTCTCCATCTTTGGCTGCAAAGTATATAATCAATCTGATTTTGGTACCGACCATCTGGTGATGTCCATATGTAGAGTCTTCTCTTGTGTTGTTGGAATTGGGTGTTTGCTATGACCAGTGCATTCTCTTGGCAGAACTCTATTAGCCTTTGCCCTCCTTCATTCTGTATTCCATTCCAAATTTGCATGTTACTTCTGGTGTTTCTTGACTCCTACTTTTGCATTCCAGTCCATTATAATGAAAATTACATCTTTTGGGGGTGTTAGTTCTAAAAGGTCTTGTAGGTCTTCATAGAACTGTTCAACTTCAGCTTCTTCAGCATTACTGATCGGGGCATAGACTTGTATTACCATGGTATTGAATGGTTTGCCTTGGAAATGAACAGAGGTCATACTGTCATTTTTGAGATTGCATCCAAGTACTGCATTTCAGAATCTTTTGTTGACTATGATGTCTACTCCATTTCTTCTAAGGGATTCCTGCCCACAGTAGTAGATATAATGGTCATTTGAGTTAAATTCACCCATTTCAGTCTATCTTAGTTCTCTGAATCCTCAAATGTCTATGTTCACTCTTGTCATCTCCTGTTTTACCACTTCCAAATTGCCTTCATTCATGGACCTAACAATCCAAGTTAACATGCAATATTGCTCTCTACAGCATTGAATATGGCTTCTATCACCAGTCCCACCCTCAACTGGGTGTTGTCTTTACTTTGGCTCCATTCCTTCATTCTTTCTGAAGTTATTTCTCCACTGATCTCCAGTAGCATATTGGGCATCTACCGACCTGGGGAGTTCATCTTTCAGTGTCCTATCTTTTTGCCTTATCATACTGTTCATGAGGTTCTTAAGGCAAGAACGCTGAAGTGGTTTGCCATTCCCTTCTCCAGGGGACCACATTCTGTCAGACCTCTTCACCATGACTGATCCATCTTGGGTGGCCCCACATGGCACGGCTTAATTTCATTGAGATAGACAAGGCTGTGGTCCATGTGATTGGCTAGTTGTCTGTGAGTGTGGTTTCAGTCTGTCTGCCCTCTGATGCCCTCTTTCAACGCCTACCATCTTACTTGGGTTTCTCTTACCTTGGACGTGGGGTATCTCTTCACAGCTGCTCCAGCAAAGTGCAGCTGCTGCTCCTTACCTTGGAAGTAGGGTAGCTCCACTCGGCTGCTGCCCCTGATTTGGACGTGGGGTAGTTCCTCTCTGCCAGGCTTCTGCACTGCCATTGCAGTCGCCATGCATCTGCACTGCCATTGCAGCTGTGGGGGGCAATAATTCAACAACTTATTGTTCCTCATATTGTTTCTGTTATTGTGACAGAATCATATGTATGTTAACAGGTAAAAGTAAGAAAATAATTAAAACTAATGTTTTGAAGTAAGCCTTTCAGCGGCTAGAAAAAGAGGTTCACACATAACATAAAGAGATTTAATTCAAATTCTCCTGTCTTAAATCTTGAACTGAAAGCATAAGTTTGTACCAACTAATTATATTGCTTTTATTTTAATAATTGCTTTTTATTTTATTATAAAAATATAAAATAATTTTAATTTTATATTGCTTTTAATTTTATTTTATTTTAACACATATTCTAATGAAAATGTGTACTTCCTCCTCCGACCACTGTAAAGCCTAGAAACAGTGACAACTTGATAACAGTGACTATTCTGAGGTCTAACATGTAGCTTCTAAATACATTTCCCATCTGACAATCTTAAAGAGATGGCTGATTTCAAGACTGGGTAAAGAAATGCACAAAATAATCTTGGAAATCAGGAAGGAAAAGAAACCTGAGGGACTTAAAAGACCAATGGGGACTGGACAGAAAGTTTAGGAATCCAAATGATAAGGGCAAATATCTACCAGTTTGTAGGGCAGAATGATGTTTCTGCTTCTCAACAAACTGTTTATGTTTCTCATAGCTTTCCTGCCAAGAAGCAAATGTTTTCTGATTTCATGGCTGCAGGCACCATCCACAATGGTTTTAGAGGCTAAGATGAATAAATCTGTCACTACTTCCACATTTTCTCCTTCTATTTGCCATGAAGGATGTGGCTGGATCCCATGGCATTAGTTTTTGTTTGTTTGTTTGTTTGTTTTGTTTTGTTTTGTTTTGTTTTAGTATTGAATTTTAAGCTGGCAGAATGTGTCCAAATGTTAATAGGCATCATCTAATTTGTCACTGTGATAGACTGCTAAGGCACCAACTTACCATTCTGAGAACTGAGAAAGGAAAACAGTCAACAATATTTAAGCTGTTTTTGTTTCTATTAAGCATATGTTATGTAACTACAAAGAGTTCCAGGAAAACAAGCTAGACTGTCCCTTCTGGGGGTGATGAGACAGTGATGGGGAGCAGCTATAATACAGATGAAGCCTCACTCACTGGCCTGCAGCTCAGATCCTGTTATGGAGGTCTGGTTCCTAATAGACTAAGGACTGGTACTGGTCCTGGCCCACTGTGCTGGTGTTGTGGACTCCTGCTCTAAACCCAAGAGTGGGACATTCTGTAAGACAAACCACCCTGCTTCCTCCCTGTTTCTGAACAAATAAATGGCATTAAAATTGGGAGAGAAACAGCTATTTTTTCTTAAAGGAGAATGACCAGTGCAACATATGACTACATTCTTCAATAAACTGTGAAAAGACATCTGCTTTTTGAGAATCAGGGAAATTTGCACATGGACTGGATATAAAATGTTCATTTTCTTGGGAACAAAAGAGCATTTTTTTCATATCCAATTATTCTACCACAAATACTCATTATGTACATTTGGTGAAATGAGCGTCTGTCTTGATTTAAAAACAGATCTGCATAACTGCTTTGGATTGAATTGTGTCTACCCTTGACTCCCAATGTGATAATATTAGGAAGTAGGGCCTTTGGGAGGTACCCGGGTTGACATGGGGTGTTGATGGTGGTTCCTCATGATGAGATTAGCCTCTCCTTATTTTTCCCTCTTATTCTCCCTCTTCTTCCTTCCCATCAGCCACCACATGTGAGAACATAGCAAGAAGAGAAAGACTGACGTGCAAGTCAAGAATGTCTTCCCTGGGAACTCAATTGTCCACCACCTTGATGTTGCATAGTCTCCAGTCTATGACACCCTGTGGGACTAAGAGGTTAGTTTTGTAGTTATTGTAGCCAAATGGTGAAATATAGGGTTCATGACACTCTTCTTTCTTGTATTTGTTGTTTGAAATTGTTTTGCAGTAAGTTTATAGAAAGTCCATTTTGAAGTTTCTGTCTTACTGATACTCTGAGCAGCCCAAGATAACAGATTCTGGCAGATCCCCAATGTATGAATGGTTGGAAGACCACATGCTCCTTATTCCAACTCATCTATTGTCATCTGAAAACTGTCCCCCACACCTGACACCCTTACCGCCCCCCTCCCTATCTGCATCTCCATTCCTCTGCTAAGCTGAGTCATCTAGCTGGAGATGTGGATGATTCAGGACAGGGTCCGGAAGCAGGAGGAATGCAGACATTTTTAGAAAGAATGAACTTGGAAGACCAGTCTAGGTTCTCCCTTCTTTAGTGCCATCTGCAGGTGAGGGATTGGGCCTGGGTAGGGAGGGAGCCACAGGTGGGACTGCCTAGATATCTACAAGTGAAGAGAGAAGGAACGCAGAACCAAGTAGCCAGGAGGTGGGCAGCTAGCACAGAACCCAGGAGGGAAGGAAGAAGCACTGGGAAAAGAATAGGGCCCACCTGAGGGCCAGACCTTCTTGAGTCTTCTGGTTAAAATTGGAGGTAACGTCCTTCCTGCTGGAATCCCTGTTCCAGATGTGGAGTTGAGAGAGATGTATTCACTGCTAATGAGTCACAGGGAGAGGGACAGCCTCCCCCAGAGGCCCTTTGATTCCACTCTAACTGTGGGTATTATCCCAAGCCAGAGAGTAAATGGCAGGTCATCCAAAAGATGACCTACTTTAGATGATATTTATAATACTACAAAATTTATCTAAGAGTCCTGGCATATCTAGGTCCCAGATTTTTTTGGAGAGATGATTCATCAGCTTAATTTGGGTTTCTGCTTAGGAATCTACAAGCTTTCCAATTGGTAATTTCTGACTTATAACTACATGATCTCATCCCACAGAACCCAAATGAAGGTAAGTTCCAATGGGCAAGGCCTCTAAGGTCCTCGGTATCACAGCAGCTGTGTGCCAAGTGGTCTACCACTCCCAGTCCTGAGCCCAGGACCCATGAACATCATCAGAGAGTTACATCCCCTTGCCCACCAGAGGAAACCTCAGCATCCTCAGCAACACCCACCTCTGATCCACTTGTCCACTGATTGGCTTTTAGCCTCAGTTTGGAACAAATGCTCTGGAAGAAGTCCAGTCTCCCTCATCCAAGAGATGGGAAACTAAACCGTGAGGGGTATGACTCACCTTAGCTGCAGGTAAGTTAGTGAAGACTTGGGACCCAGGAACTCTGGTTCCCAGGATAGGAGACTTCCAGGAAGGGAAAGATGAGAGAAAGCTCAATTGCATCCACTGCTGGGTAGCTCTCAGATGTCTGCAAACACCAGAATGGAAGTTTCTTTCCCGTTGCCCCTCAAGTTTGGTTCTGATTATATCAGCAAACCTACCTCCATGTAGCAGCAGGAAAGCAATATTCAGGGCTGTTTCTTCTTGGTTCCAGGCACAGTGGGAGAGGCCCAGCTGTAGTGACCCTAGGATGCCCTCATGCAGCTGGTGACTGACTCACTCCCAACTCAGATCCCCAGAGCTCCTGCTCCTCATTCACACAAGACAGACCCTTGGCTGACTGGGTAACATGAACCTGCATTCACAGTGAGAAGTTGTCTCTTCTCAGCCTTCTGGCAACTTAGATATGTGCCTTATGTTTCCTCAGGGAACCACTGGCTGAGTGAGGTCAGGGCCTGAGACTAGCCTGGATGCCAGGATGTGTTCCCTCTTTGATGCTCCAAATAGACCTTGGAGATTCAAAGGCCATGAAAGAATTACAATCACCTTTATATTTTGTAAGGACTTTGCTTTATGAATCCAGTTGGAGAAAAAGGACAGAAACACAGGACAAGGTTGGACATCTCTGGGTCCCAGATAACTGTGAGTTCATTTCCAGCCACCAGGCTTCACAGTAAGGTGCTGATATTATTCACAAGCCACCTTTGAAGAAACAAAAGAGGAAAGAGTTTGGAGCAGAAAGCAGTGTGGTCAAAGGGCTGTGGGAATCACACAGGGCAAGATGAAAAAGAGTCATTGCTTGTTTCTTCCTCTATCTGTTCCTTGGTGTTTCTCCTCCTGAGAACACGTATATGGAGATAGTCAGAGGCATTGGTGGTGCCCCTAGCACTTGATGCTCCAGGTGATAACCAGTTTGTGGACATGTCCCTGAGTCCAGAGCATATTCAGCCTCGTGATAGTCCCAGATTCTCCCTTCTTGGGAAGGCTGAAATGCCTCATTGCTGCTAACTCACAACTGAAGCATGGGATGAGGTCATGGTGGTTGACCTATAGGCCAAGTTCCAAGCATGGAAGGAAGGTTTAACAGTGGAAGGGTAGCCATTCATTAAACTTGGTTACCTTGGTCTTAGCAGGGTCTACGTCCCACATCTAGAATGTTTTTCTCCCAGCTTTTTGCATGGCCAGGTCTTTCTCAACATTTACCATCATCTCAAATGTGTCTTTCTCGGGCTTGATTTCCCTGGCAACTGCACACTCACAAACACAGACCCTCATCCAAAAAGTGCCTAGACCCTTCCCTGTATCAAAACAATTATAGTTACCAAAGTGGAAAGGTGGGAATGGGATAAATTGAAAGTTTGAGTTTATATATGTATACTACTTTATTTAGTAGATAATCAACAAAGACCTAATGTACAGCACAGGAATTCTGCTCAATAGTCTATAATATCCTATATTGGAAAAGAATCTAAGAAACAATGGATACATGTGTATGTATATGGAAATTAATTTCCCATAAAACTAATATTAATACAATGCTGTAAATCAACTACACTCGTATATAATTTAAACCTGAATTTTTTTTTTTTAAAGCTTACATGTATAGACCCATGGAGTTCTTTAGACTCGCAGAATTTCAGATATGATGCTGAAGATGGCAGACTGGGTGCAGAAATCTAGACATTATCTGAGGTTGCATTTTCTGAGCTTTGGTGTTTTTTGATTCTAGTGTCACCTTTGATTTGTCTTTGTAGGATCTAATACAAAGGCTTGGAGACACCAGCTGGGTTTTGTTGAAGGATGAGAGGGATGCACTAGTGGGAGCATGAAATCCCAGCTCCCAACCTTGGGTTGGGGCACGTTTGAGGCACAACTTATATCCCAAGTTCCCTATGAAAACAGGCTGTAGTTTCCCTCTCCATGACTTGCATGATATAAGACCCAGACTGGTTTGATCCTTTTTCATGTCCTGCTTCCCCTGAGACCTCACTGGTTTCTCTGGGAGAATTTTTTTTTTTTTTTTTGTCAGCACTAGGTCTTCATTGCAGAGAAAGCAATGGCACTCCATTCCATTAATCTTGCCTGGAAAATCCCATTAATGGAGGAGTCTGGATGGCTGCAGTGCATGGGGTCACTGAGGGTCAGACATGACTGAGCAACTTCACTTTCACTTTTCACTTTTACGCATTGGAGAAGGAAATGGCAACCCACTCCACTGTTCTTAACTGGAGAATCCCAGGGACAGGGGAGCCTGGTGGGCTGCGGTCTATGGAGACACACAGAGTTGGACATGACTAAAGTGACTTCGTGGCAGCAGCAGGTCTTCATTGCTGCTCAGGACTTCTCTATTATCAGCGAGCAGGGGCTACTCTGTAATTTCAGTGCACTGGCTTTTCAATCCTGTGCTTCTCTTGATGTAGATCATAGGCTCTAGGGCACTCAGGCTCAGTAGTTGTGGCCCACCGGCTTAGTTGCCCTGGGGCATTTGCAATCTTCCTAAACCAGGTCTCAAACGCATATCTTAAGCACTGGATCAAAAGGGAAAACTCTGGAAGGAATTTGAAATAAATCACTTTTACATGAAACTTGGCACCATGGCCTATTTAGGAGGAGTCTGAAAGAGAATTGTCCCTGCTTCAAGCAACCTCCTGAGATCAGGACTGATTGAGGTTCCCCTCCCAAGGGTTCCTACAGGATCTTGAAGCTGTCCTGCCATGTGGCTTTGTTCTTGCTTCAGTTTCTGAATCCCACACTAGAGCACAGCTTCCAGAGGGCAGGGCTGTCACTTGACTCACTTCTAAGTATATGTCAGTATATATTGTCTCATTCAGACCCTAATGTCAAGACAAGGCTAACACAAAGATCAGTTATTCTATTATGAGTGTAATCATAACCTAAAAAACATTGTCTTAAATGCAATACAATTTCAATTCTCTGTCATATAATGTTAGTGCAGGTCTCTCCATAGAGATGAGGGCCCACTTCTTTCTTGGCACATCTTCCACTTTTGCTACTTACCTCTGGTCTAACATGGCTGCTCCAGCACCTGTCATTATATCTGCATTCCAGCTAGTGGGACAGAAAATAACAGTTCCATTTGGAAGTGACATATCATCTCTACTCAAATTCCACTGGCCAAAATATCTTCCATGGTCATGGCAAACCTGGCAGTGATGGGCACATGGTAGGGCAGGAGAATGTGATCCTACTGAAGAACATTCACGATGAGTAACAAGGGCCACCACTCTTCTTTCATATCCCTGTATTCATTCTTCTTTGGTCCCCTCCACACAGCTCTCGGTCTGTTTTGGCCTGCAGGTATAGATATGGATGAGGTTATAAGAGAGGACATGGCCCAGGCTGTACAAATATGGAATAAACAAGAAAGAAAAGAAGATAAGAAAGTATAAAAATTCAAAATAAATTGATGAATCAATTTATGAAATAAAAAACTAGAGAAATATAAAACATAAATATATTCACTAAACCCAACAAAATAATAAGGCTATATCATATCAAACACATAGTAGTATCAGGATTAGTTTGGATGCACATTGCAAAAAACTAAAACAACTATAATTTAGCAAGATAAACTTGATTTTTCTCTCCCACTGAAACAAAGCTGGAGGTGGGCCAGCCAGAGCTTGGGTGGTATCCATCTCCAAGGATACATAATTGTTCAATACAACTGCAGGAGTTTCAGCCATCACAACCAAAATCCAAGGAGCAGTTAAGAAGAAAGTAGGGAAGGGAAGAGTCACACCTCTCAGCTAAATCAGCTTCTTGAAAGCAATCTTCCAAGAAATCCCTCTTACAGATCTGTATGCATCTCTAAGTCTCCACTCATGACTAAGAGCACCGGTGGGCAGGAAATGCAGTCCTGTAGCTACTGGGCTCATGGCCATATAACAAACTATTTTCAGTTTTGAAAGAGAAGCAGACAATAGATCATTTTGTAGGTAGCCCGCAGTGTCTGTCTTAAAGAACAACAACAACAAACAAACAAACAAAAAGAATGGAATAAGCTGAACGGCTGGGCATAGTGTGGGAGCCAGGAGAAAGGAGCAGCAATGAGAAACAGCTAGCTGGATCTGAACTTTGCTCCAGAAAATAGAAGCAGACTGGTCAGTAGAGATCTTCTAATGAATGAAGTGAGGATTACACATACCACATCATCCAATTTGTTTTGAAAACTGCTTTTCCAACTCAGGTCCCAAATCTCTCTCAATTCTTCAGCTTCTAAATATCTGTCTGTGTTACCTCACATTCTGACCTACCTGTCTCACCTTCCTTATTTCTGTTCACATCACTTCTCCATCTAGTCCACCAGCATTACAAGATCCAGTATTGAGAACTTAGCAACACTTTGTAGAAGTGGGTAGAAACACAATGACTATTTCTACTTTACTATTTGTTTGTCCTGATCAAGATCTTTTGAAAAGACTGAAATGGCTAGAATTATGGAGATCTCATGTTTCCTCTAAAATCCCAACCAAGAATGTAACTTCCTTGGACCTGGAGGGGATGCATTCACTTTTGGATCCACAGGTTTAGAAGAACAGTAAGTGCCCTGTATATGAACAAGTTACATTTGAAAAGGGTGTTCAAAAATCCCAATTTCTTCATAAATCCAGCAAATTTACTTAGGTAGCAAACTAAGACAATTGTCTATGTATTAATGTAGTTTAATAGTTTTATGATACTTTCCACACAAATAATACATAGAAAACAAACACAAACAATAAAATAAATATTTTTAATCTTGCAGTACCTGGATAGGGCATGGCAACCCACTCCAGTATTCTTGTCTGGAGAATCCCCATGGCAAGAGGAGCCTGGAGGACTGCAGGCAATATGTTGAAATTTCGGACACAGCTGAGCAACAAAGCACACCTTTAAAAATAGAATAGTAGTACCTTCAACATTACCACTGCATTTATGCTTCCTTTCATACAGCTTAAGCTTGAAATAAAAGTCCTGCACTATTGTACTCCATACCGTTCTGTACAGTAAAGTACACAAATGCACACCAATTTGTCTTAGATATGCCCACGACAATGTGTGTCAGATCTGTGAACTAACTGATGTGATGGCACATGCAAATGCACTTTTACATGTTTGAAAGTTTTCTACTTGAACGTTTGTATGTAACAAACTTGCTACACAGGTTTTCAGTGAATGTACGTAGTGAAGGAACAAGAGAGGAGAGTAAGGCGCTGCCTGTTCTTTCCATTTTTGCCTCTATTATGGCCACCCTGAATAGGAATTTCATTGGGTGTAATTGAGGCCTGGTGTATGGGAACATGGCTGCAAGTGACAGAGGACCAGGACCCCAGGAGTTAGGACAAGAGTCGTGGTTGGTTGAAAAGAGCCAAGAGTGCGAAATAGGAGGAAACAAGTTTTCACTGG
>NW_011494714.1:2048463-2048860 GCF_000754665.1 Bison bison bison
AAAAAAAACCTACAGCCCAGATTACTGTACCCAGCAAGAATCTCATTCAAATATGAAGGAGAAATCAAAAGCTTTACAGACAAGCAAAAGCTGAGAGAATTCAGCACCACCAAACCAGCTCTCCAACAAATGCTAAAGGATCTTCTCTAGATAGGAAACACAGAAACTTAAACGGTGTATAAACTTTAAACAGTGTATAAACTCGAACCCAAAACAATAAAGTAAATGGCAACGGGATCATACTTAACAATAATTACCTTAAATGTAAATGGGTTGAATGCCCCAAACAAAAGGCAAAGACTGGCTGAATGGATACAAAACCAAGACCCCTATATATGTTGTCTACAAGAGACTCACCTCAAAACAAGGGACACATATAGACTGAAACTGAAGGGCT
>NW_011494714.1:2048960-2050813 GCF_000754665.1 Bison bison bison
CATGGCTGCAAGTGACAGAGGACCAGGACCCCAGGAGTTAGGACAAGAGTCGTGGTTGGTTGAAAAGAGCCAAGAGTGCGAAATAGGAGGAAACAAGTTTTCACTGGTTTATGTGAAAGACTCGGCAAATATCATCTGGCTTTGTGTGTAGTGATTGAGCTGTGGTTTAGAGGAGCAGTCCCTGTTGCCCAGGATGAGCAAGAGAGGAGAAGAGAGAAGAGATTGAACCATGAAAATCAAACATGAACGTCTAGTATTGTCTATGTATGTCAAGTATGTCTAGTGTTGAAGAGATATATGTCCTGTCAATTTATCTGCTCCTTCCTGGGCTTAATTAGAGTTGTAAACGAGGGCAGGTCCACACTATGCTAGCACCTTCTTCTTCTTCTGTCCAGTGAACATTGATTTCTAATGCCATTTCTTTACAGAGAATGTACTTTGTATGATTGAAGTCTTCTTATTTACCGTTCGGTATAAACTTTTGGTTCTGTTCTGTGCCCTGGGGCCTGGTAGGCTCTGTTTTGGCTGCAGAGTGCAGTGTATGGGGATCTACTATTATCTGGGCCCTGAGTTACATCTTAACTCTGGCTTCACATCTGAAGGGTTAACTCTAGTTGGGTTTAATTCTATCATCTTGCTCTTTGTCTTCAGTTTGTCCCATGTTCTTTCTTTTCATGTCTCTTTTTATCCCTGACTTCTTTGTGATTGAGTAATTTTTCTGATTCCCTTTTATGTCCTTTGTCACTTTATTAACTGTAACTGTTTTTTAAGTAGTTTTAAGATCCATGGGATGCATCTTTAACTTGCCAGTCTATCATTATTAACTATGACAATTATTAAATTATTTATTCATTTATCATTTCTTCATACTGGGTCTTAGTGTGGCATGTAGGATCTTCCTATTGGTAGGGACTCTGTTTGAGGAGGGAAAGCTCAGTAATTGCAGCGTGTAAACCCTATTTGAGACATGCAGGCTTAGTTGCTCAGTGGCATGTGGGAACTTAGTTCTCTGGCAAAGGAACAAACCTATGCCATTTGCAAATGCTTTGCATTGCAAAGCAGATCCTTAACCACTGGACCACCAAGGAAGTCCCTATATTAACATTTTAATACATATTACATGTTTATCATTTTGGTACTGTTCATTCGCCCTGTAGATACAGATTTCCACTTCGTTTTAAATTCCTTCTGACTTGAGACCTTTTAAAAATCATTTATTACATTGGTCTGTTGGTGGTGATGCACTCTTGTAGTTGTTGTATGTCTGAGAAAGTACTCTATCTTGTTTTTGATGTGTATTTTTCTTGGGTATAGAATTCTGTGTCAATTATATTTCTTTTAGCATATAAGATGTGGTGCCAGTGTCCCCTGGCTAACATTGTTTCATTTGCCTAATCTGCTGTCATTCCCATTTTTTGTTCTATGGTGACTGTTTTTCCTTCTGGTTACATTTCTTTGGTTGATTGTCTTAAACCATGCATTATGATGTGCCTTTGTATAGTTGTCATATTTCTTGTCCTTGAATTAATTGAGCTTCTGTGTAAACAGTTTTCAAGCTTTCATCAGACCTGGAAATTTTTCAGCCAGTAATTATGAAGTTCTTTTCTCTATTCTCTTGTCTTTCACTTCCTGGGGGATTCCATTTACATATATTTTAGCACATTTAAATTTACTTCAAAGCACTCTGATGCACAATTAATATTTTTCCCACAGTCTTTGCATTTCTATTTTACATGTTAACATACTCAGTATTCTTCAGCTTCATGAATAAAAGCATTATTGATGTAGTAAGCATTTTAATGTCCTTCCCTGCTAATTATGTAATATGTGTTTTTACTAATTGATTTTTCCCT
>NW_011494714.1:2050913-2051698 GCF_000754665.1 Bison bison bison
TAAATATAAATGCACCCAACATAAGAGCACCAAAATATGTAAGACAAATGCTAACAAGTATGAAAGGGAAAATTAACAATAACACAATAACAATGGGAGACGTTTAATACCCTACTCACATCTATGGCTAGATGAACTAAACAGAAAATTAACAAGGAAACACAAACTTTAAATGATACAATAGACCAGTTAGACCTAATTGATATCTTAGGACATTTCACCTCAAAACAATGAATTTCACCTTTTTCTCAAGTGCACATGGAACCTTCTCCATGATAGATCACATCTGGGCCACAAATCTAGTCTTGGTAAATGAAAAAAAAAATTGAAATCATTCCCAGCATCTTTTCTGACCACAATGCAGTAAAATTAGATCTCAATCACAGGAGGAAAACTATTAAAAATTCCAACATATGGAGGCTAAACAACACGCTGATGCATAATCAACAAATCACAGAAGAAATTTTTAAAAAATCAAAATATGCATAGAAATGAGTAAAAATGAAAACAAAACAACCCAAACCCTGTGGGACACTGTAAAAGCAGTGCTAAGGGGAAGGTTCATAGCAATACAGGCATACCTCAAGAAACAAGAAACAAGTCAAATAAATAACCTAACTCTACACCTAAAGCAACTAGAAAAGGAAGAAATGAAGAACACCAGTGTTAGCAGAAGGAAAGAAATCTCAAAATTCGGGCAGAAATAAATGCAAAAGAAACAAAAGAGACCATAGCAAAAATCAACAAAGCCAAAAGCTGGTTCTTTGAGAGGATAAATAAAATTG
>NW_011494714.1:2051798-2053725 GCF_000754665.1 Bison bison bison
CATTTTAATGTCCTTCCCTGCTAATTATGTAATATGTGTTTTTACTAATTGATTTTTCCCTCGTCATGGATATTTTCTTGCTTATTTACACATCTGGATTTTTTTCTTTTTAAATTTATTTATTTATCTTAATCAGAGGATAATAACCTTATAATATTGAGATGAACCTAGGACAAATACTTTCACAATTTATATGGAAATTTTCAATTGGATTGTGGATGTGGTCACTTTACCTGTGGATGATGGATATTTTTTAATTTTTATAATTTATTCCTTTCACTGTTTGCAAACACAGTTAATTTCTTGGAAAACTGTTGCCTTTTTTGAATGCTTGCTGTAACATTTTTTAAGCTGAGATGAAACCAGCTTTGAGACCAGGTTTACTATTCCCCACTAGAAAGGCAATATTGTCTTCAGGGCCCTATTGATCTCAGGGTAATTATGAGTAATTTCAGGGGCAGTTGCAAGATGGTGGAGGAATAGGACAAGGAGACCACTTTCTCCCCCAACAAATTCATCAAAAAAACATTTGAACGCTGAGTAAATGCCACAAAACAACTTCTGAATGCAGGCAGAAGACATCAGGCACCCAGAAAAGCAGCCCATTGTCTTCAAAAGGAGGTAGGAAAAATATAAAAGATAAAAAGAGAGACAAAAGAGGTAGGGACGAAGATCCGTCCCAGGGAGGGAGTCTTAAAAAAGAGAGAAGTTTCCAAACACCAGGAAACACTCTCACTGGTGAGTCTGTGGCGAGCCTTGGAACCTCAGAGGGCAACATAAATGGGAGGACAAATAAATAAATAATTTAAACCCACAGATTACGTGCCCAAAGGTGACTCCCAGTGGAGAAGCAGTGCAGACGCCTGCATCCGCCACTAGCAAGCGGGGGCTGGGCAGGGAGGTGCGGGCTTCATTGCTTAGAGTAAGGATTGGGCCTGAATGCCCCGAGGGCAATCTGAGGGAAGTAACTTGAAATAACAAACCAGACCCAGGGTAGCTACCCCAGTGAAAAAACCCTAAACGAAGACACTGCCAGGTGTGCTCACAGAACACAGGCATGAACAGAGGTAGCTGGCTGCAGACCGGCCCATCACCTGCCAGAGAGAGGAAAGCTAGGGCAGCCAGAGCCAGAAGGGGGCAATCACAGCCCCAGAGAGGCATCATCTACCAAAATGCAAGCAGGCTTCAATGCTAACCAAGACGTGTTGGGATTATGAATGGTCAAAATCCATCTGAGAAAGTGCGCCAGTTGTAAATCCAGAAAACCGAGCGGCAGGGACGGGAGAGGCGATAAGTAGGAGCAACCATGCTTGCCAAACACCTGGTCACCTGAGCGGCTCAGACCTGGGAAGGGCACAAAACGCAGGCCCAACTAAGTCTGCACCTTTGAGGAGTACCCGAGTACCTGAACCTAAGCAGCTTAGACCTGGGAAGTGCATGCAACCCAGGGCCCGCCTCAGACAGTTCCCAGCAGAGCAACCTAAAGCCTGAGCAGTGTAGACAGGGAAAGCACACACTTCATGAGCAGGGCAAACCCAATGTGCCCGAGACACTGGGAGCATTCCCCACACACACCAGTGATATTTGTTTGCAGCCTTCCTCCCTCCCCACAGCACAACTGAACAAGTGAGCCTAATAAATTGTCCACCACCACCCACATCAGTCAGGGCAGAAATTAGAAACTGAAGAGACCAGCAAACATAAGAAGCTAAAACAGAGGGAACTGACCCGGAAGTGACAGGTGCAATAGACTAAAACCCTCCAGTTAGCACTGACTACATAGGAAGGGGCCTATAGATCTTGAGAATTATAAACTGGATCAAGGAACTATCTGAAAGTGAACTGACCCCACATAGTCCACAACAACATCAGAGAAAGACCTATATATATATTTTTACTATTTTCATTCTTTAAATTTATTATTTTT
>NW_011494714.1:2053825-2063608 GCF_000754665.1 Bison bison bison
GGCTAGCTTGCTCGCTCCCCTTTTGATTCCCCCTCTTCTACTCCTGGTCACCTCTATCTCCTTTGTCCCTCTTTTCTTCTCCATGTAACTCTGTGAACATCTCTGGGTGTCCCTCACTGTAGAGAAACTTTTCATCTTTAACCTAGATGTTTTGTCATTGGTGCTGCATAGATGGAGAAGTCTTGAGGCTACTGTAAGAATAAGACTGAAAATCAGAGGCAGAAGGCTTAAGTCCAAATCCTGAGAACAACAGAGAACTCCTGACTTCAGGGAACATTAATCGATAGGAGCTCATTAAATGCCTCCATACCTACACTGAAACCAAGCACCACCCAAGGACCAACAAGTTCCAGAGCAAGACATACCACACAAATTCTCCAGCAACACAGGAACATAGCCCTGAGCTTCAATATGCAGGCTGCCCAAAGTCACTCCAAACCCATTGACATCTCATAACTCATTACTGGACACTTCATTGCACTTCAGAGAGAAGAAATCCAGCTCCACCCCGCAGAACACCAACACAAACTTCCCTAACCAGGAAACCTTCACAAGCCACCCATCCAACCCCACCCACAATGAGGAAACTCCACAATAAAGAGAACTCCACAAACTACCAGAATATGGAAAGGCGACCCAAAACACAGCAATATAAAGAAGATGAAGAGGCAGAGAAACACCCAGCAGGTAAAGGAGCAGAATAAATATCCACCAAACCAAACAAAAGAGGAAGAGATAGGGAATCTACCTAATAAAGTATTCCAAATAATGATCGTGAAAATGATCCAAAATCTTGAAAACAAAAAGGAATTACAGACAAATAGCCTGGAGACAAGGATTGAGAAGATTCAAGAAAGGTTTAACAAGGACTTGGAAGAAATAAAAAAGAGTCAATATATAATGAATAATGCAATAAATGAGATCAAAAATAATCTGGAGGGAACCAACAGTAGATAATGGAGTCAGAAGATAGGATAAGTGAGGTAGAAGATAGAATGGTAGAAGTAAATGAAACAGAGAGGGGGAAAAAAATGAATTAAAAGAAATGGGACAATCTCAGAGACCTCTGGGACAATGTTAAATGCCCCAACATTTGAATCATACGAGCCCCAGAAGAAGAAGACAGAAAAAAAAGACCATGAGAAAATACTTGAGATAATAGTTGAAAACTTCCCTAAATTGGGGAAGGAAATAATCACACAAGTCCAAGAAACCCAGAGAGTCCAAAACAGGATAAAACCGAGGTGAAACACCCCAAGACACATATTAATCAAATTAACAAAGATCAAACACAAAGAACAAATATTAGAAGCAGCAAGGGAAAAACAACAAATAGAACACAAGGAAATTCCCATAAGGATGACAGCTGATCTTTGAATAGAAACTCTTCAGGCCAGGAGGGAATGGCAGGGCATACTTAAAGTGATGAAAGAAAAAAAACCTACAGCCCAGATTACTGTACCCAGCAAGGATCTCATTCAAATATGAAGGAGAAATCAAAAGCTTTACAGAGAAGCAAAAGCTGAGAGAATTGAGCACCACCAAACCAGCTCTCCAACAAATGCCAAAGGATCTTCTCTAGATAGGAAACATAGAAACTTAAATGGTGTATAAACTTTAAATGGTGTATAAACTCGAACCCAAAACAATAAAGTAAATGGCAACAGGATCATACTTAACAGTAATTACCTTAAATGTAAATGGATTGAATGCCCCAGACAAAAGACAAAAACTGGCTGAATGGATCCAAAAACAAAACCCCTATATATGTTGTCTACAAGAGACCCACCTCAAAACAAGGGACACATACAGACTGAAAGTGAAGGGCTGGAAAAAGATATTCCATGCAAATAGAAACCAAAAGAAAGCAGGAGTAGCAATCCTCATATCAGATGAAATAAACTTAAAAAAAAAGGCTGTGAATAGAGACAAAGAAGGACACTACATAATGATCAAAATATCAATCCAAGAAGATGATATAACAATTATAAATATAAATGCATCCAACATAAGAGCACCACAATATGTAAGACAAATGCTAACAAGTATGAAAGGGGTAATTAACAATAACACAGTAATAATGGGAGACTTTAATACCCTATTCACATCTATGGCTAGATGAACTAAACAGAAAATTAACAAGGAAACACAAACTTTAAATGATACAATAGACCAGTTAGACCTAATTGATATCTATAGGACATTTCACCTCAAAACAATGAATTTCACCTTTTTCTCAAGTGCACATGGAACCTTCTCCATGATAGATCACATCTGGGCCACAAATCTAGCCTTGGTAAATGAAAAAGAAAAAAAAAATTGACATCATTCCCAGCATCTTTTCTGACCACAATGCAGTAAAATTAGATCTTAGTCACAGGAGGAAAACTATTAAAAATTCCAACATATGGAGGCTGAACAACACGCTGATGCATAATCAACAAATCACAGAAGAAATTTTTAAAAAATCAAAATATGCATAGAAACGAATAAAAATGAAAACAAAACAACCCAAACCCAGTGGGACGCTGTAAAAGCAGTGCTAAGGGGAAGGTTCATAGCAATACAGGCATACCTCAAGAAACAAGAAAATAGTCAAATAAATAACCTAACTCTACACCTAAAGCAACTAGAAAAGGAAGAAATGAAGAACCCCAGGGTTAGTAGAAGGAAAGAAATCTTAAAAATTAGGGCAGAAATAAATGCAAAAGAAACAAAAGAGACCATAGCAAAAATCAACAAAGCCAGAAACTCGTTCTTTGAAAGGATAAATAAAATTGACAAACCATTAGCCAGACTCATCAAGAAACAAAGGGAGAAAAATCAAATCAATAAAATTAGAAATGAAAATGGAGAGATCACAACAGACAACACAGAAATACAAAGGATCATAAGAGACTACCATCAGCAATTATATGCCAAAAAAATGGACAACTTGGAAGAAATGGACAAATTCTTAGAAAATTACAACTTTCCAAAACTGAACCAGGAAGAAATACAAAATCTTAACAGACCAATCACAAGCACAGAAATTGAAACT
The DNA here is from genome assembly GCF_000754665.1 of Bison bison bison. Taxonomy (NCBI): domain Eukaryota; kingdom Metazoa; phylum Chordata; class Mammalia; order Artiodactyla; family Bovidae; genus Bison; species Bison bison. The sequence goes on from NW_011494714.1 coordinate 2,056,866, forward strand.
GTAATCTGAAATCTTCCAGCAAACAAAAGCTCAGGACCAGACGGTTTCATAGCTGAATTCTACCACACTGGGACGACCCAGAGGGATGGTATGGAGAAGGAGGAGGGAGGAGGGTTCGGGTTGGGGAACACATGTATACCTGTGGAGGATTCATTTTGATATATGGCAAAACCAATATAATATTGTAAAGTTAAAAAATAAAATAAAAATTAAAAACATTTTAGAGAAGAGCTAACACCTATCCTACTCAAACTCTGCCAGAAAATTGCAGAGGAAGGTAAACTGTCAAACTCATTCTATGAAGCCACCATCACCTTAATAACAACACCTGACAAAGATGCCACACAAATAAAGAAAACTACAGGCCAATATCACTGATGAACATAGATGTAAAAATCCTTAACAAAATTCTAGCAATCAGAATCCAACAACACATTAAAAAGATCATACATCATGACCAAGTGGGCTTTATTCCAGGGATGCAAGGATTCTTCAATATCCGCAAATCAATCAATGTAATACACCACATTTAAAAATTGAAAAATAAAAGCCATATTATTATCTCAATAGATGCAGAGAAAGCCTTGGACAAAATTCAACATCCATTTGTGATAAAAACGATCCAGAAAGCAGGAATAGAAGGAACATACCTCAACATAATCAAAGCTATATATGACAAACCCACAGCAAACATTATCCTCAATGGTGAAAAATTGAAAGCATTTCCCCTAAAGTCAGGAACAAGACAAGGGTGCTAATTCTCACCACTACTATTCAACATAGTTTGGGAAGTATTAGCCACAGCAACCAGAACAGAAAAAGAAATAAAAGGAATCCAAATTGGAAAAGAAGTAAAACTCTCACTGTTTGCAGATGACATGATCCTCTACATAGAAAACCCTAAAGACTCCACCATAAAATTACTAGAGCCAATCAATGAATATAGTAATGTTGCAGGAAATAAAATCAACACACAGAAATCCCTTGCATTCCTATACACTAATAATGAGAAAACAGAAAGAGAAATTAAGGAAACAATTCCATTCACCATTGCAATGAAAGAATAAAATACTTAGAACTATATCTACCAAAAGAACCTAAAGACCTATATATATAAAACTATAAAACACTGGTGAAAGAAATCAAAGAGGACACTAATAGACGGAGAAATATACTGTGTTCGTGGATTGGAACTATCATATAGTGAAAATGAGTATACTACTCAAAACAATTTATAGATTGAATGCAATCCCTATCAAGCTACCAGTGGTATTTTTCACAGAGGTAGAACAAATAATTTCACAATTTGTATGGAAATAAAATAAACCTCGAATAGCCAAAGCAATCTTGAGAAAGAAGAATGGAACTGGAGGAATCAACCTGCCTGACTTCAGGCTCTACTACAAAGCCACAGCCATCAAGAAAGTATGGTACTGTCACAAAGACAGAAATATAAATCAATGGAACAAAATGGAAAGCCCAGAGGTAAATCCATGCCTCTATGGACACCTTATCTTTGACAAAGGAGGCAAGGATATACAATGGAGAAAAGACAATCTCTTTAACAAGTGGTGCTGGGAAAACTGGTCAACCACCTGTAAAAGAATGAAACTAGAACACTTTCTAACACCATACACAGAAATAAACTCAAAATGGATTAAAGACCTAAATGTACAACCAGAAACTATAAAACATATAGAGGAGAACATAGGCAAAATACTCTCTGACATAAATCGCAGCAGGATCCTCTATGACCCACCTCCCAGAATATTGGAAATAAAAGCAAAAAGAAAACAAATGGTACCTAATCAAAATTAAAAGCTTCTTCACAACAAAGGAAACTATAAGCAGGTGAAAATACAGCCTTCAGAATGGGAGAAAATAATAGCAAATGAAGCATCTCACAATTAATCTCAAAAATATACAAGCAACTCCTGCAGCTCAATTCCAGGAAAATAAACGACCCAATCAAAAAATGGGCCAAAGAACTAAATAGACATTTCTCCAAAGAAGACATACAGATGGCTAACAAACACATGAAAAGATGCTCAACATTACTCATTATCAGAGAAATGCAAATCAAAACCACAATGAGGTACCATTTCACGCCAGTCAGAATGGCTGCTATCCAAAAGTCTAGAAGCAGTAAATGCTGGAGAGGGTGTTGAGAAAAAAGAATCCTCTTACACTGTTGGTGGGAATGCAAACTAGTACACCCACTCTGGAGAACAGTGTGGAGATTCCTTTAAAAACGGGAAATTGAACTGCCATATGACCCAGCAATCCCACTGCTGGGCATACACACCAAAGAAACCAGAATTGAAAGAGACACGTGTTCGTTATCCATCTGTATATCTTCATTGGAGAAATGTCTGTTTAGTTCTTTGGCCCATTTTTTTTATTGGGTCGTTTATTTTTCTGTAATTGAGCTGCACGAGTTGCTTGTATAGTTTTGAGAATAGTTCTTTTCAGTTGAATCAGTTGTTATTATTTTCTCCAATTCTTAAGGCTGTCTTTTCACCTTGCTTATAGTTTCCATTGTTGTGAAGCTTTTAATTTTGTCCCATTTGCTTATTTTTGCTTTTATTTCCAATATTCTGGGAGGTGGGTCATAGAGGATCCTGCTGTGATTTATGTCAGAGAGTGTTTTGCCTATGTTATCCTCTAGGTGTTTTATTGTATCTGGTTGTACGTTTAGGTCTTTAATCCATTTTGAGTTTATTTTTGTGTGTGGTGTTAGAAAGTGTTCTTGTTTCATTCTTTTACAGGTGGTTGACCAGTTTTCCCAGCACCACGTGTTAAAGAGATTGTGTTTTCTCCATTGTATATCCTTGCCTCCTTTGTCAAAGATAAGGTGTCCATAGGTGTGTGGATTTATCTCTTGCCTTTCTATTTTGTTCCATTGATCTATAATTCTGCTTTGTGCAAGTACCATACTGTCTTGATGACTGTGGCTTTGTAGTAGAGCCTGAAGTCAGGCAGGTTGATTCCTCCAGTTCCATTCTTCTTTCTCAAGATTGCTTTGGCTATTCGAGGTTTATTTTAGTTCCATACAAATTGTGAAATTATTTGGTCTAGTTCTGTGAAAAATACCATTGGTAGCTTGATAGGGGTTGCATTGAATCTAACAAACACATGAAAAGATGCTCAACATCACTCATTATCAGAAAAATGCAAATCCAAACCACAATGAGATATCATTTCACGCCAGTCAGAATGGCTGCTATCCAAAAGTCTACAAGCAGTAAATGCTGGAGAGGGTGTGGAGAAAAGGGAACCCTCTTACACTGTTGGTGGGAATGCAAACTAGTATACCCGCTATGGGGAACAGTGTGGAGATTCTTTAAAAAACTGGAAATATAACTGCCTTGTGACCCAGCAATCCCACTGCTGGGCATACACACTGAGGAAACTAGAATTGAAAGAGACATGTTTACCCCAATATTCATCGCAGCTGTTTATACCAGGACATGGAAACAACCTAGATGTCCATCAGCAGATGAATGGATAAGAAAGCTGTGGTACATATACACAATGGAGTATTACTCAGCCATTAAAAAGAATATATTTGAATCCGTTCTAATGAGGTGGATGAAACTGGGTGAAGTTTCATACAGAGTGAAGCAAGCCAGAAAGAAAAACACCAATACAGTATACTAATGCATATATATACGGAATTTAGAAAGATGGTAACAATAACCCTGTATGCGAGACAACAGAAGAGACACAGATGTATAGAACAGTCTTTTGGACTCTGTGGCAGAGGGAGAGGGTGGAATGATTTGGGAGAATGACATTGAAACATGCATATTATCATATGTGAAACGAATCAGCAGTCCAGGTTCAATGCATGATACAGGATGCTTAGGACTGGTGCACTGGAATGACCCAGAGAGATGCTGTAGGGAGGAAGGTGGGAGGGGGGTTCAGGATGAGAAACACGTGTACACCCGTGGTGGATTCATGTCAGTGTATGGCAAAACCAATACAATATTGTAAAGTAATTAGCCTCCAATTAAAATAAATAAATTTATATTTTTAAAATTAGTAATTTTCACTCTGGTGGATGGGGACACAATTAGACTTGTGCAATTTGAGACTCAAGGATTGTTCCCTATAATTCAAATCAGTACTATCAACTCTCTGCAGAAAACTGGAAGGGTATCACCTTTACCTTCCTACAGTTATCTGTATGTAGCTCTCTCCTGTGAACTCTAACTATATAGAGTCATAAATCTCTCTTCTCAGGGAGACTGTTTGTCTCCGCCTAGGTACACCTTCCATGTATGTGCTGGAAACTATTTCTAGAGTTAGGGCAATTGTAGAACTCTCCTTGTTTGCTCCCCGCTTCAGGAATCCATTCTCTGCTGCCAGATGTTTGATGTAAAACAATGCTCTTTCATTGTCTTTTCTACTTTGGAGTTATTTGAGACAGGAGGATAAATGTGTCCTTTACTCCTTTATGTCGACTAAAATGGAGGTCCCTCTGCAATCAGAACTCACTGAATGCCTTGTGAATGCTAGGCAGTGACTTCTGTGCATGGGTGCAAACTTGATTGATCGGGGATATGTGTTGGGGCCTTAGGGAGCCCCCAGTCTTGCTGGAGGAACATGCCCATTACAAATAGTATTTGCTATGTGATATGCTCAGTTCAGTTCAGTCGCTCAGTCATGTCCGACTCTTTGAAACCCCATGGACTGCAGCACGCCAGGGCTCACTGTTCTTCACCAACTCCTGGAGTTTGGGCAAACTCATGTCCATCGAGTTGGTGATTTCATGCAACCATCTCATCCTCTGTCATCCTCTTTTTCTCCTGCCTTCAATCTTTCCCAGTAACAGGGTCTTTTCTAATGAGTCAGTTCTTCACATCAGTTGGCCAAAGTATTGGAGGTTCAATTTCAGGATTGGTCCTTCCAATGAATATTCAGGATTGATTTCTTTTAGGATGATTGGGTGGATCTCCTTGCAGTCCAAGGGACACTTAAGAGTCTTGTCCAACACCACAGGTCAAAACCATCAATTGTTTATCACTCACCATTCTTTATGGTGCAACTGTCACATCCATACATGACAACTGGAAAAATCATAGCTTTGATTATACTGAACTTTTTCAGGAAAGTAATGTCTCTACTTTAAAAAAAAAATTTTTGTATAGGTTTGTCATAGTTTTTCTTCAAACGAGCAAGCATCTTTTAATTTCACGGCTGCAGTCATCATCTGCAGTGATTTTGGAGCCCCCAAAAATAAAGTCTCTCACTGTTTCCATTGTTTCTCCATCTATTTGCCATGAAGTGATGGGACCAAATGCCATGATCTTCATTTTCTGAATGTGAAGTTTAAACCAGATGTTTCACTCTCCTCTTTCACTTTCATCAAGAGGCTCTTTAGTTCCTCTTCAATTTCTGCCTTGAGGGTGGTGTCCTCTGCATACCTGAGGCTATCGATATTTCTCCCAGAAATCTTGATTTCAACTTGTGCTTCATCCAGTTGTGCATTTCACATCATGTACTCTGCATATAAGTTAAATAAGCAAGGTGACAGTATACAGCCTTTACATACTCCTTTCCCGAATTAGAACCAGTCTGTTGTTCCATGTTCAGTTCTAACTGTTGCTTCTTGACCTGCATGCAGATTTCTCAGAAGGCAGGTAAGATGGTCTGGTATTCCCATCTCTGTAAGTTTTCCACAGATTGTTGTGATCAACATAGTCAAAGGCTTTTGCATGGTCAATAAAGCAGAAGTAGGTGTTTTTCTAGAATCTTCTTGCTTTTTCTATCATCCAACGAATGTTGGCAATTTGATCTCTGGTTCCTCTGCCTTTTCTAAATCCAGCTTGAACATATGGAATTTCACAGTTCATGTACTGTTGAAGACTTGCTTTGAGAAATTATTTTGGTAGAATGTGAAATGAGTGCAACTGTGTGGTAGTTGAACTTACTTTGAAATCACCTTTTTTGGGGATTGCAAGGAAAACGACCTTTCCATTCCTGTGGCCACTGCTGAGTTTTCCACATTTGTTGGCATACTGAGTGCAGCACTTTAAGAGCATCATCTTTTAAGATCTGATATAGCTGTACTGCAATGCCATCACCTCCACTAGCTTTGCTCTTAGTGATGCTTCTGAAGACCCATTTCACTTCGCATTTCAGGATTGTCTAGCTCTAGGTGAGTGATCACACCATCGTTGTTATCTGGGTCATTAATATCTTTTTTGTGCAGTTCTTCTATATATTCTTTCAACCTCTTCTTAATATATTCTGCTTCTGTTAGGTCCATCCCATGTCTCTCTTTTATTGTGCCCATCTTTGCCTGAAACATGCCCTCCCTATCTCTAATTTTCTTAAAGAGATCTCTGGTCTTTACCTTTCTAATGTTTTCCTCTATTTCTTTGCACTGATCACTTAGGAAGGCTTTTTTTAAAATCTCTTCTTGCTATTCTTTGGAAATCTGCATTCAGATGGATATGTCTTTCTTTTCTCCTTTGCCTTTTGCTTCTCTTCTTTTCTAAGTTATTTGTAAGGCCTCCTCAGGCAACCATTTAGCCTTTTTGCACTTCTTTTTCTTTGGGATGGTCTTGATGTGGTATGTACAGATCAATAAGTGAAGATCATGGCATCCAGTTCCCTGACTTCATGGCAAATACCTGGAAAAACAATGAAAACAGTGACAGGCTTTATTTTCCTGGGCTCCAAAATCACTGTGGATAGTGACCACATTTGTGAAAAAAAAAAAAAAAAAAAAA
>NW_011494714.1:2063890-2068261 GCF_000754665.1 Bison bison bison
GAAGAGTTGACTCATTGGAAAAGACTCTGATACTGGGAGGGATTGGGGGCAGGAGGAGAAGCGGACGACAGAGGATGAGATGGCTGGATGGCATCACTGACTCGATGGACGTGAGTCTGAGTGAGCTCCGGGAGTTGGTGATTAACAGGGACGCCTGGGTGCTGAGATTCATGGGGTAGCAAAGCGTCGGACACGACTGAGCGACTGAAATGAACTGAACTGAGAGACTGAACTGAAGTGAGGTATAGAGGACACCAGGGAGCAGGCAGAAGTCTTTGGGGTCCAGTCAAGCCTGTGGCCCTGGTGGGAGTGGTGAAAGATTTAGGTGGAAGGGGAGGCTTCCCATCCTCTGGTGCAGGTCCTTGAATCCAAGGCAAGGAGCACAAGATTTTGAATGTATTACCAAATATTGTTTTCTAAAAAAAACAAAAAACTGTTTTCTGCAGGAGTGAGAACTTTGACTGAGTCTGTTCTCTAGATTTTACTGAGGGATGAGGAAGGTTTCTGGAGTGGGCTGAGTCTGCAAAAATTAGGTGACCAGCTGCTGGAGGGCCAGGATTATGGTAGACATTCTGCACTAGACGGAAAACAAATCCAGAGAAAAAGTGTCCCTTCTGGAGTATACATGCCAATGTATCACATTCTTTCAGCAGATCACTTCAATGGTTTTTTGGGGCAAGCAAGAAATGCATAATGGGTGGCTTGCTTTTGTCAATTCCTGTGGGTAGTTAGATGACTAAATGTTTGGTTACTTAATTGCATGGCTGGAATTATGCTTGGGAAAGAAAACTAGATGAGGTCCACATATATTTCATCATTAAACAGCAAGCATAGGAGGTTACTAAGGCAACTGTAGGTAATTTAAACATGAAGGGCCAAATGGGGAAGGATTCATTTAACAGGCTGAGATTGGATGTGCAGATCGCCATAGTTGTTGCTGTGACAAGTAGCCATAACAGCTACTTGCTGCTATGCTGGAGATGTGGGAAACTGACAAGAGACCAAGAGCCTTTATGACTTTCCTTGCAGTGTGATTTCAGGGGAGAAGTAGATGACAAGGAAAGGATGACTGGTAAGGCTGAGGAAGGGAGTAATCTGAGCCAGCAATCAGTAGCTCTTGTGGGAGCCCAGAAAAAAGAAGCATCGGCTCAGTCAGAGTTCTGGGTCAGGGTTCAGAAATAGATGTCATTTGGCTTGAATCAATCTTTAGCCTTGGGGATGGCAGCCATAGCGTCTACACAGAAGACTTTCTTCTCCTGGGTGGCAGAATAATTCATATTTGTTCTAGACTCAGGAACCCAGAAAGCCCTCTCAGGGTCATTTGCTCTTTGCAGGCACATATGCAATCTAGAAGGTGGAATTGTCATCATGTGCCCATTTTCCAGATGAGAAAACTGTGGTTAAGAGACTTGATCAAGCTCGCACAGCTAAGCATGTGAAAAGCCAAGCACAAACCCAAGGTAACAGTCCTCAAATTGTGTGTTTTTGTTCCACACCCACTGGGAGTGGTAGGTGGTGATCTGGAAACAATGCTTAGGCAGAAACAAACAATATTCACGTTTAAATTAAAGAAAGTAAGGAAAACCACTAGAACATTCAGCTATGACCTAAATCAAATCCCTTATGATGATATAGTGGAGATGAAAAATAGATTCAAAGGATTAGCTCTGTTAGCCTGAAGAACTATGGATGGAGGTTTGTAACATTGTATGGGAGGTGGTCATCAAAACCATACTCAAGAAAAACATATGTGAGGAGGCAAAGTGGCTGCCTGAGGAGGCCTTAAAAATAGCTAAGAAAATAAGAGAAGTGAAAGGCAAAGGAGAAAGGGTAAGATATAACAAATGGAATGCAGACTTCCACAGAATAGCAAAGAGAGATAAGAAAGGCTTCATAAGTGAATAGTGCAAGAATTAGATGAAAACAATAGAATTGTAAAGACTATAGAACTCTTCAAGAAAAGTGGAGATACCAGAGGAACACTTATACAAAGATGGGTGCAACAAAGGACATAAAAGTCAAAGACCTAACAGAAGCAGATGAGATTAAGAAGAGGTGGCAAGAATACACAGAAGAACTGTATAAAAATGGTCATAATGACCAGGATAAGGATGATGTTGGGGTCACTCACGTAAAGCCAGATATACTGGAGTATGAAGTCAAGTGGGCTTTAGGAAGCATCACTACAACTAAAGCTAGGGAAGGTGATGAAATTCCAGCTGAGCTGTTTAAAATTCCTGAAGAATGAGCCTGTAAATGTGCTGCATTCAATATGTCAGCAAATTTGGAAAACTCAACACTGGCCACAGTGCTGGAAAAGGTCAGTTTTCATTCCAATCCAAATGAAAGGCAATTCCAAAGAATGTTCAACCTATCCTGCCATTGTGCTCATCTCACTTGCTAGCAAGGTAATGCTCAAAATCCTTCAAGCTAAGTTTCAACAGTACATGAACTGAGAACTTCCAGATATACAAACTCGTTTGAGGAAATAAAGATCAAATTGACAATATCCATTGGATCATAGAGAAAGCAAGGGAATTGCAGAAAAACATTTCCATCTGCTTCACTGACTATGCTAAAGCCTTTCACTGTGTGGACCACAACAAACTGTGGAAAATTCTTAAGGAAATTGGAGTACCAGATCACCTTACCTTTCTCCTAGCAAGACTCTATGTAGGTCAAAAAGTAGCAGTTAGAATCAGACATGGAACAACTGAAAGATTTAAAACTGGGAAAGGAGAATGACAAGGTATACATTGTCACTTTGGTTATTTAACTTATATGTAAGCTACATAATTCAATATGCTGGACTGGATAAATCCCAAGCTGGAATCAAGATTGCTGGGACAAGTATCAACATCCATAGATATAAAGATGACACTACCCTAACAGCAGGAAGCAAAATAGAGCTAAAGAGCCTCTCGATGAGGAGAGGAGATGAAGAAACTAGCTTAAGGTCAATATTCAAAAAAACGATTCACAAAAAGACACTCAACATTCATGGCATCCAGTCCCAACACTTCATGGCATATAGATGAGGGAAAAGTGGAAACAGTGGCAGATTTTATTTTCTTGGGCTTCAAAATCACTATGGACCTTGACTGCAGCCACAAAATTAAAAGACACTTGCTCCTTGGAAGGAAGAAAGGCTATGAAACACCTGCACAGTGTATCAAAAAGCAGAGACTCACTTTGCTACAGAGGTCTGTACTGTCAAAGCTATGGTTTTTCCAGTAATCAGGTACAGATGTGCGATCTGGACCATAAGAAACAGTGAATGCCAAAGAATTGAGCTTTTGAACTGTGGTACTTGAAAAGACTCTTGAGAGTCCCTTATACAGCAAGGAGATCAAACCAGTCAATCTGAAAGGAAATCAACCTCTGACCCCTGCTGTCTCAGCTGAGGCATCAACTGAGGGCCTCCAGGTGGACAGAACAGATGCTTCCACTGAGAGAGTACCTAACCATGGCAGCTCCAAGCAAATAGTTTGTAGCCTCACCCATGGAGAAGCTCAGAAATGCTGAAGGCTCTGTGTTCCCTGGGTCTCCTGATAACATGGTTGCATTCTCCCCAGCAGCACTGGAGGCCAAGGAAGGGGCATTCTGGGCCCTGGAGGAGGGGGATGGCTCAGGGATCCACTGGGGCCACCGCTTACCAAGTAGGACTGGAAAGGACAGAGCAGGCATATGTGGCAGAGACCTGGTGACTGGGTGTTGGACAAAAGGGAACCAGCTCTCCATTAAGTACCTCATCCAAACTCCCCTGGAGGAGAAGCCCAGTGATAAGTTCCTCTGAGATGGGATGAAGAGAGTCTATTTCATTACCCCCTTATAATTTCTCTGAATGAGGAGGTGGTGGAGTTGGTGGGTAATCACAAACTGTTCCATGGCCTGGACTATCTCCCAGTTGCTTTCTTTGGGGCTGCCTCTCCCCAGCTTCAGTCATGTAGTTCTGGAGGAAATTGACAATCATGTGTGCTACTGGGTCAGGGCCACAAAACCGTGTAAAGTCAATCATAGGACCCCATGGCCCTGCCAGGATGGCTAATCTAGGACTGTACATGTGATCTGAGGTGGGTCATTCAGAGAACACCCTCGAACTCTGATGTCTTCAATCTTTTCTTTCCTTATTGGAGATGCCTTCAGGATATAAAACCCTAGGGCAGGTAGCTTGGACTCCCTCACTAGGTGTAGAAGCTTTAAGGAAGAAAGTTGTCAGGCTAAGACCGTCAGAGAAGAGGGAAGGGAAAGAGCGAGGGTGTGAAATAGAGAATTGATGACTTCTGATTTCTTGGGTCCAGTCACATAGACCTTTGCATTTGCTCCAAGTCTTGTGTCCTGGATTCCCAGAATCATTTCAATGAGTCTCCC
>NW_011494714.1:2068587-2068693 GCF_000754665.1 Bison bison bison
GATCCTATTTGAGAACCACCCTTCAGGGTTCTCCCCTCACCTTGAGGATGTAGGCTCGACCTGGCACTGGGTAGTTGATGCCGTTGATGGTGAAGATAATAGAGGG
>NW_011494714.1:2068962-2071991 GCF_000754665.1 Bison bison bison
AAAATAATAGAAAAAGAATATGTATTTCTGTATGTGTATAACTGAGTCACATTGCTGTGCAGCAGAACTTAATGCAACACTGAAGATTAGCCACACTTCAATGGCAGAAAGTGAAGAGGAATTAAAAAGCCTCTTGATGAAAGTGAAAGAGGAGAGTGAAAATGTTGGCTTAAAGCTCAACACTCAAAAAACGAAGATCATGGCATCTGGTCCCATCAGCTCATGGGAAATAGATGGGGAAACAGTGGAAACAGTATCAGACTTTATTTTTGGGGGGCTCCAAAATCACTTCAGGCTTGAAACTAAAAGACGTTTACTCCTTGGAAGGAAAGTTATGACCAATCTAGATAGCATATTCACTTTACCAACAAAGGTCCATCTAGTCAAGGCTATGGTTTTTCCACTGGCCATGTATGGATGTAAGAGTTAGACTGTGAAGAAAGCTGAGCACCGAAGTATTGATGCTTTTGAACTGTGGTGTTGGAGAAGACTCTTGAGAGTCCCTTGGACTGCAAGGAGATCCAACCAGTCCATTCTAAAGGAGATCAGCCCTGGGTGTTCTCTGGAAGGACTGATGCTAAAGCTGAAACTCCAGTACTTTGGCCACCTGATGCGAAGAATTGACTCATTGGAAAAGTCTCTGATGCTGGGAGGGATTGGGGGCAGGAGGAAGAGGGGATGACAGAGGATGAGATGCCTGGATGGCATCACCAACTCGATGGACATGAGTTTAAGTGAACTCCGGGAGATGGTGATGGACAAGGAGGCCTGGCATGCTGCAATTCATGGGGTCGCAAGAGTCGGACATGACTGAGCGACTGAACTGAACTGAACTGAACTGAATAAAATTTTTACAAAAGGAAAACAATGTCCATAGTTCTCCTCTCTCCCTGTTTCTTTCCTTCTGACTCCTGCTCTTTGTTTTCTCTGCAGAGAATGCTGGTTCTCCTCCTGCATCCCCACAATCCATACTTTATTTAAAAACTTTATTTTGTATTGGAGCATAGCTGATTAACAATATCCTGAGTTTCAGGTGGGCAGTAAATGGACTCAACCATATATATCCATGTGTCCTGGTCCCAAAAATACCCCTCCCATCCAGGTTGTCATATAATTAAGCAGAATTCCCAGTGCTCACAGTAACTCATTGTTGGTTATTCATCTTAAATAGAGCAGTGCCCACAACACGTTCTTGGAAACTTAACTCAAGAACTCTGGGAAGCCTCCTTCGGCCTACACTCACCCTCTTTGGCCACTCCAGGCTTGGGTGGGTAATGTACTCTTGTTCCCCATCCCCACCATCTGTCCGTAGCCCTCATCACCCCGGGTAATTACCCAGTGCCCCAGTGCAGAGCACCTTGGGATGCCATTTGCATGGAATCCAGTGCAATTTTTCCTAGAACCGAGATTTCCTAGAATCCAGTGCAATTTTTCCTCTACATGGCTCCATGAGTTTACAGTTTTAGAATTCTTGAAATTCCCTCCCTTCCTCAAAGCCTTCTTTCAGCCCATCAGCCAGCTCTGAACTCCCACAGGGAGCTGACATGAAGCCTCCACCCTCTGCCGGGGCTGAACAGTTACTGTGCACACTTTATTCACATTAGCATCCAGCCTCCCCACAGAGGGGTCAGGTATCCCAACTCACAAAGGGGGCACCCGACCAGAGCTAGGAGAAGATGCATCCGAGAACTAGGGTGACCATGTAATTTATCATCCAAACCAGGAAAACTGCGAGAAGGAAAGGGAGACTGTTAATCCCTATGGTGGGAGGGCACACTGGGAGTGTCCCCAGTCATTCTCCTTGTCACATGACTTGTTTCAAGGACCGCTAGAGCTGACTTTCTTTGTTCATCCGTCTGAGAATTCAGATTGAACTGAAGCTTTTTGAACATTGAGGACCTGAGTGTTCCCCTCTCCTTGTGACTCCCACCATGCAGGCATGACGTGGTGTCTCCACATTTATTTCAGGATGATCAGTGTCCCAGACTGCCCTTTACTCTTAAGTGGTTCATCTTGTGGGAGGCTCTGGCCAGCCCCTGGGCTCAGCAGCATCTGTAATAGTGCGAGATGGCCTGAGAGGGTGCCCTCCTTCCAGCAGCAGCCCAAGGGTTCCTGCAAGATCCTATTTGAGAACCACCCTTCAGGGTACTCCCCTCAAATTGAGGATGTAGGCTTGAACTGGGACTGGGTAGTTGATGCCGTTGATGGTGAAGATAATAGAGGGCAGGGTACTGACCACAAAACATGAAACGTAGTGCTGTTATACAGAGAGGGAGAGAAGTTGGCCCTGGAGATGCTTCTTGTGTGTGGAGACTGGGAGTGACCCTGGGGCATGACCCTTCACCTCAGAACCCCGTGGCATGGCGCTAATGAGCTTCTGGATGTTATTGACCAGTCTTCTTGGGCCAATGATCAGTGATGTCCCGGTATCCACAAGTGCCTCCCGGCCGCCAGAACAAACAGTAATCTTTCTTTTCATGGAGATGCTGAGAGACAGTGTGACAAAGCGGGCATCAAGGCCACTCTGAGTCTCCCCAGAGCTGCCTCCTTCCCGACTATCTTCTAAACAGCCCTTTGTCTCTTGCTGTCTTTTCCTTTGCTCCCAACATAACACCTTCCTTCACATTCTTGAATGTGGTACTTGATTACACCAGGCTCTTTTGCACCTTGACACAAGCTGGTCTTCCTTCCTAGAGGAGCCCCCTCCCCTTTGACTAGCAAATTTCTTCTCATCTTCCAGATTTCAGCTTAATTGTCATGGTTTCAGGGAAGTCTTTCCCCTGGTGTTTATCAGTCTCCTTTCTTGACAGTCTCTTTATAAACACTTCCTCATGTCTAGCATGTACCAAAGTCACAATTCACTATATGTGTGTCTCATTTCTGTGTATCTGCCTTCTTAGATGGGAGGGCGAGTTTTATTCTCTTTACCTCCCTAAAGTGCCTGGCACACTGTGTATGCCCAAGGCTTCTCTGTTCAGTGAGTGAATGAAGACAGTGTGAATAATGAATGAGAAACATCCAGAGAGCTG
>NW_011494714.1:2074985-2076959 GCF_000754665.1 Bison bison bison
TAGAGCAGCTGCAAGTCCACACCTCAAGCCACTCTCTGTGTTAGGTAATCCAATGCTCGTGTGTCACCATGGGCACTGCCTCCCCAGGGACAGGATCCTGTGGGTAAGATGGCCAATATCTATGGGAGTTAGGCTAGGAAGGGTCCTGCCAGATGGTCCTGCATCTGTTTTGCAAGCAGAGGTCACTCCATAGCCAGTCCTGATTCAGCATTTGTTACACTGTTACCCGAACTGTGTCATGAGCAACAATTCCTTTCATCCTGCCAGAAGATATCCACAAGATATTTTATATCATCCAACAACTGTACAAGGAAGAACTGTGTGCTAGGCTCTGGGTTAAAGGCTTCAAAGTCAAAGTTGATCAAGATAAAAGTAGACTTTATCTTAAGAGTGCTAGAAGTCAAGTTCTCACAAACTCATGGCTCCAGGAGGCAGGAGATATGATACTAGGACTAGGTGGCCTTGTTGGAATCTGGGCAGCACAGGCCTTACCTCTCTGGTAAGGCTTACCTTACCAGAGCAGGCTTACCTCTGGGAGCAGCCTTTCCTCCACTTCACCCATGCTGGAAAGCAGGCCAGTTAGCCATGTTTTCAAGAGAATTGGAAGTTTGGATATTTATGTGCAATCTACTGATTTTAATGTTAGCAACTAATTTTTTCCCCAAAAAACAGTGGGAATGAAATCTCCGCAGTGATGTGCTGGAATCAGCCTTCAGTCTCTGCAGGTTTTTATTTCTGGCCTAGATTTGGGAGTGTAGTGGGGAAAGAGAGGAATTTAATTCATGTTGGTTCATTTACAAAGAGACTGAATGCATACTGAACATGTGTGTTTCCTTTCTATTTATAAAGAAAGATCATCAGGGACACACAAACCAACAAAATTTAGCTGCTGAAGATAAAGGAATATATTTCTGATATAATTTCCCCATATGGCCTGTGTCATGAAAAATTTTGTCTGCCAAACCAAACATACAAAAAAAATAATTTTGAAATGTCTTCCCAAAGAAGACAAAACAATTGTGGCAGCCAAGTAAAGACAATCATATTTAAAGACTCATCTAGGATTCCCAGGGCCTATTCCTGCATGAGATCTATCAATGACTGTCCCTTGAATACAATAGGAGCCTCTCCTGTTACCCGGTGTGTATAGATTGGGCCCTGTGACTTAATCCTCATTTTTGCATGTTGTTTAAATTCAGTTCTGGTGGTTAAATCCAAACAGGGGGAATATGACATCACTGACAAATGACACACACATATGCCCTTTGAACTCTGGTGTTGGAGAAGACTCTTGAGAGTCCCTTGGATAGCAAGGAGATCAAACCAGTCCATCCTAAAGAAAAATCAGTCCTGAATATTCACTGGAAAAACTGATGCTGAAGCTGAAGCTCCAATTATTTGTGCACCTGATGGGAAGAACGGACTCATTGGAGAAGACCCTGATATTATGAAAGATAGAAGGCAAGAAGAGAAGAAGACACGATGAGATGGTTGGATGGCATCACCAACTCGATGGACATGAGCTTGAGTAAGCTCCGGGAGTTGGTGATGGATAGGGAAGCCTGGCATGCTGCAGTCCATGGCATTGCAAAGAGATAGACATGACTGAAAGGACTGAACAAATTGAGAACAAAGAGACTGATAAATCTAATTGCATCAAGTTGGTGACTAGCTGCCCATAACAACACATTACTTAAGTGGCTTTAAAATTCAGAATTATGACTACATTCAGAGTGGAATATCTTCTAAGGAAAAAACAAAAATCCTGCCCATCCAAAAGAAAACCAAAGAAAATCAAAGAAAAATAGGAAAGAAATCTGAAACTATATTCAACAACTTATTGTTCCTCATAACTTCTGTTATTATGACAGAATCATATGTATATTAACAGGTAAAAGCAAGACAATACTTAAAACTAATGTTACAAAGTAAGCCTTTCAGTGGCTAAAAAAAAAAGTTCACACAAAAAAAAAA
>NW_011494714.1:2080045-2082339 GCF_000754665.1 Bison bison bison
GTGTGGTCAAAGAGCCATGGGAATCACATGGGGCAAGATGAAACAAGAGTCATTACTTGTTTCTTTGCTATATCATTTCCGTGGCATTTCTACTCCTGAGAACAAGTACATGGAGATAGTCAGAGGCATTGGTGGTGCCCCTAGCACCTGATGCTCCTGGTGAAAATCAGTTTGTGGACACGTCCCTGAGTCCAGAGCGTATTTAGCCACATGATAGCCCCAGGTTCTCCCTTCTTGGGAAAGCTGACGTGGCTCATTGCTGCTAACTCACAACTGAAGCATGGGATGAGGTCATGGTGGTTCACCTGTAGGCCAAGTTCCAAGCATGGAAGGAAGGTTGGCAGTGGAAGGGTTGCCATTTATTAAGCTTGGTTACCTTGGTCCTTAGCAGGGACTACTTCCTACACCTACAATTTTTTTTCTGCCAGCTTTTTGTTTGGCCAGGTCCTTCTCAACCTTTACCATCATCTCAAATGAGTCTCTCTCAGGCTTGCTTTTCCTGGCCACTCCATGCTTACAAGCACAGACCCAGATCGAAAAAGTGTCTATGGATACTTCCCTCCATCAAAACAATAAATTATAGTTACCAATGTGGAAATGTGGGAGAGGGATAAATTGAGAGTTTGAGATTAATATCTGTATACTACTTTATTTAATAGATAATAAACAAAGACCTACTCTACAGTACAGGAATTCTGCTCAATAGTCTTAATAACCTGTACGAGAAAAGAACCTAAAAACAAATGGATACATGTGTATGTATAAAGGAATTAATTTCCCATACAACCAATATTAATACAAGACTGTAAATTAACTATACTCCTATTAAATTAAAAGCTGAATTTTGAAAAATGCTTATGTCTAGAGACTCATGGAGTTCTTTAGACTCTCAGGATTCCAGATATGATGCTGGAGATGGCAGAGTAGGTACAGAAATAGAGACATTATCTGAGGTTGCATTTTCCTGAGCTTTGGTGTCTTTTTGCTCCTAGTGTCACCTTTGATTTGTCTTGGAGGATCTAATATAAAGGCTCTGAGGCACCAGTTCGGTTTTAGTTGAAGGATGAGAGGGAGGTGCTATTGGGAGAGTGAAATCCCAGCTCCCTAGTCTTGGGTTGGGGCACTTTTGAGGCATAACTTATGTCCCAAGTTCCCTATGAAAACAGGCTGTATCTTCCCCCTCCAAGACTGGCATGATATCAGACCCAGACTGTTTCATCCTTTTTCATGTCCTGCTTCCCCTGAGACCTCACTGATTTCTCTATGAGAATGTTTTTTAATATAAATTGATTTACTTTAATTGGAGGCTAGTTACTTTAAAATATGGTAGTGGTTTTACCATACATTGACATGAATTGCCACAGGTGTACATGTGTTCCCCATCCTTAACCCCCCTTCCACCCACCTCCCCATCACATCCCTCTGGGTCATCCCAGTACACCATTCCCAAGCACCCTGTCTCATTCATCAAACGTGGACTGGCAATCCATTTCACATATGATAATATACATGTTTCAATGCCATTCTCCGAAATCATCCCACCCTCACCCTCTCCCACAGAGACCAAAAAACTATATATCTGTGTCTCTTTTGCTGTCTTGCATATAGGGTTATCGTTACCATCTTTCTAAATGTCATATATATGTGTTAGTATACTCTATTGGTGTTTTTCTTTCTGGCTTACTTCACTCTAAAATAGGCTGCAGTTTCACCCATCTCATTAGAACTGATTCAAATGTATTCTTTTTAATGGCTGAATAATATTCCATTGTGTATATGTGCCAAAGCTTTCTTATCCACTCATCTGCTGATGGACATCTAGGTTGCTTCCATGTCCTGGCTATTACAGACAGTGCTGTGTTGAATATTGGAATACATGTGTCTCTTTCAATTCTGGTTTCCTCAGTGTGTATGCCCAGCAGTGGGATTGCTGGGTTATATGGTAGTTCTAGTTCCAGTTTTTTAAGGAATCTCCACACTGGTCTCCAGAGTGCCTGTGCTATTGTGTACTCCCACCAACAGTGTAAGAGGGTTCCCTTTTCTCCACACCCTCTCCAGCATTTATTGTTTGTAGACTTTTGGATAGCAACCATTCTGACTGGCATGAAATGGTACCTCATTGTGGTTTTGATTTGCATTTCTCTGATAATGAGCCATGTTGAGCAACTTTTCATGTGTTTGTTAGCCATCTGTATGTCTTCTTTGGAGAAATGTCTGTTTAGTTCTTTGGCCCACTTTTGGATTGGGTCGTTTATTTTTCTGAAATTGAGCTGAAGGAGCTGCTTGTATATTTT
>NW_011494714.1:2085200-2086009 GCF_000754665.1 Bison bison bison
CTGCCGTCTGTAAATATTTCCATGTCAGGATTGGCTAATGGGGTATCCTTTAGATCCTCCTGAGCTGCATAGTTCAAAGTTAGGGAATTGAGAACAATCGTGATCAGGTGTTTCATTTTCCTTCTCAGGAAGGAAAGTGGCAGGATTTAAATTTCCACAAACTTTAAGCTTAGTTACTGGTCCTTCTAACAACAATGACTGATACTTAAGAAGCCTACTGTCTGTCATCCAAATATTAACCTTAGAATTTAAGATTCCACTCACATCATGAGAAGTCAGTACAGTAAGGTTTCGTCCATTAATTATTTTTAAAGCTTCAGGTGCTAATAAAGCCGCTGCCCCAATTACGCTTAGGCAGTGGGGCCACCCACATGAAACTACATCTAATTCTCTGCTTAGATAAGCAATAGGTTGCTGGTGAGGCCCTCGGGGTTGTGTCAAAACTCCCAATGTCACACCTTTTCTTTCAGAGACAAACAAATTAAATTCTGACCCTGTGGGCAAGCTCAGAGCTGGAGCTTGCAGGAGAGCACTCTGAAGAACCTTAAGAGCCTTTTGAGTTTCTGGAGACCAAACCAGTTGGTCAATTTGGGCCTGCTGAGTTTCAGCTATAAGTTTATATAAAGGCCAAGCAAGTTCCCCATAACCCAGAATCCAAATGTGACAGTAACCTGTGATTCCCAAAAATCCTCTCAATTGTCTTAAAGTCATAGGTAGGGGGTGATTTAGTATAGGTTTAATTCTCTCAGGGCCTATGGCCCTAGTCCCTTCTGATACGATTAGGCCCAGATATCTAACCGATTGTTGAC
>NW_011494714.1:2086109-2087302 GCF_000754665.1 Bison bison bison
TTGTAGATCCCATGACAAACTTTGTCCGAATAAGTGAGGACTGTCACGAAATCCCTGGGGCAAAACTGTCCAGGTTAACTGAGAAGCTGGCTGCGTAGGGTCTTCAAAGGCAAATAGGAATTGACTTTCTTCCGCCAAAGGCACTGAATAGAAGGCATCCTTTAAATCAATTACTGAGAAATATTTGGCCCGTTCAGGAATTTCAGACAATAGAGTATAAGGATTAGGCACCACGGGGTGTAAAGGAACTACAGCCTCATTTATTATTCGTAAGTCTTGAACTAGTCTCCATTTACCATTCGATTTCTTTATACCCAAAATAGGAGTGTTGCAAGGACTGTTACAGGGAATTAATAGTCTCTGCTCCTTTAAATTTTCGATGATGGGTTTTAACCCTTCCTTAACTTCAGGTTTCAGTGGATACTGCTTCTTATGTGGAAATACGTGTGGGTCTTTGAGCTTAACAACTACAGGAATAGCATTTTGTGCTCGACCCACAGATTTTCCATCAGCCCATACTCTAGGATTTACATTTTGTTCAACTAAAGGGAGAGAAAGGGAGGGCTCCATATTCATGAAAACAGAGGCATGGACCTTGCTCAGTATATCCCTTCCCAAAAGGGGTGAGGGAGATTCTGGCACAATCAGAAACTCGTGTGAAAACAGCACAGAATCCCAGTTGCAAGATAAAGAATAACTGAAATAATATCTTTTGGCTCGTCCAGACAGTCCCATTACGGAAACGCATCGGGAAGAAAGTGGGCCAGGGGCTTCAGTAAGCACAGAATAAGTTGCCCCAGTATCTAAAAGGAAATCGACGGATTGGCCCCCCACAACTATTAATACCCGGGGTTCCTCAGGTGTAATTAGGACGGGAGCTTGTGTGGGGACCCCCGGGCACCTTCAGTCCTGATTGTCTTGAGAGTCCGACCCTGGAGACCTACACCTCTGGGGGCAGTCTCTCTTCCAGTGTGGTCCTTTGCAGACCGGACATGGAGCCGGGGGCGGCTTAGATGCCTGAGGGCAATCCCGCTTGAGGTGCCCCTCCTTTCCACAGCAGTAGCAAGCCCATCCCTTTTCACCTGGGCCCCTCTGGGCATTTTTCTCAGGCTGTTTAAGAACGTTTTTCATAGCCATGGCGAAGGCTTCCGCCTTTTCCTTTGTCTTTTTTTGCCTTTCTTTCTTTTCCTCAT
>NW_011494714.1:2089058-2089503 GCF_000754665.1 Bison bison bison
CGTCACCTGAGTGCCTGTGCACGACCCTGAGTATTTCCTGACCACAATAAGACCGACGCGAACATAAAACTGAGATGTTCTTTCCAAGCATCACCACACCAGTATAACAGCCTCTTCTGATCCACTAAGAGCTGGCATTACCAAAGAAAAAAAAACCCATCGCAGTCCCAATCTGAGTAACCTTTAACCTCAGAGATGTTCTGGGAGCTAGAGCTCCATCTAGCTTCCGAACTTTCGATTCCTAGCGAGGCTAGACACTTTCTTGACTACGAATCCAAGTTTGGGACCTAAGCCACAGTACACAATAACAGTATAGATCACAAGTCCCTTGAAAGTCTATGATCCGATAGATTAGGTTAGTACTTCTAATTCCCAAGGAGTTATGAAATGGTCAAAGAGACCGAAAAGTTTGACCGAGAAAGGAGAGTTCGGTCCACACGCTTTG
>NW_011494714.1:2089603-2102771 GCF_000754665.1 Bison bison bison
ATGTTCGCCAAGAGAACAAAGAACTAAAGCTCCAAGCATCCTTACCTTGTCCTGAAGGATCCCGGACGAGCCCCCAAGATGAAAGGTTGTTGTTGAATCACGAGAATACACCGGGATTCTTGGCCCCCGGAGGAGAAGAATTCAATCCGGGGCCAGAGATGAGGCTTGATCGCTCAGAGCTTTTGTGTAATAAAGTTTTATTAAAGTATAAAGGAGATAGAGAAAGCTTCTGACATAGGCATCAGAAGGGGGCAGAAAGAGTACCCGCTTGCTAGTGTTAATAATGAGGTTATATAATCCAAAGAATGTCTGGAGGTTGTAAAGACCTCCTCCGACCTACTCCCATAATTTACATTTTAAGATAACACTGTCCTCAGGCAAGATACATCCTTGTAAAAACCAGGTATATTCCCATAATTAACATTTTAAAATAACAGAAGGTTGAATCCAAAGACTGTCCTTAGGCAGGATACATTATTGGTATATAATCCTAAGGAATGTGGAGAAAGAAAAAAGTTTGTCCTTTCTTCCTCCTTGAGAATTTCAGACCCCTCTCTCCTTGGGGACCCCTAGACTCCCTATCAACCTGTCTAGGAACTGACTCTATCAGTCTCATTCTTTTACAAGTGGTTGTCCAGTTTTCCCAGAAACACTTGTTAAGGAGTTTGTCTTTCCTCCATTGTGTATTCTTGCCTCCTTTGTCAAAGAAAATGTGTCCATAGGTGTGTTTATTTATCTCTGGGCTTTCTATTTTGTTTCACTGATCTATATTTCTGTCTTTGTGACACTACCATACTGTCTTGATGACTGTGGCTTTGTAGTAGAGCCTGAAGTCAGGCCGGTTGATTGCTCCAGTTCCATTCTTCTTTCGCAAGATTGCTTTGGCTATTCAAGGTTTTGTGTATTTCCATACAAATTGTGAAATTTTTTGTTCTAGCTCTGTGAAAAATACCGCTGGTAGCTTGATAGGGATTGCATTGAATCTATAGATTGCTTTCGGTAGTATTCTCATTTTCACTATATTGATTCTTCTGATGCATGAACATGGTATATTTCTCCATCTATTAGTGCCCTCTTTGATTTCTTTCACCTGTGTTTTATAGTTTTCTATATATAAGTATTTTGTTTCTTTCGGTAGATATATTCCTACATATTTTATTCTTTCCATTGCAATGGTGAATGGAATTGTTTCCTTAATTTATTTTTTTTATTTTCTCATTATTAGTATATAGGAATGAAAGGGATTTCTGTGTATTGATTTTACATCCTGCATCTTTACTATATGCATTGATTAGCTCTAGTAATTTTCTGGTAGAGTCTTTAGGGTTTTCTATGTAGAGGATCATGTCATCTGCAAACAGTGAGAGTTTTACTTCTTCTTTTCCAGTCTGGATTCCTTTTATTTCTTTTTCTGCTCTGATTGATGTGGCCAAAACTTACAAAACTATGTGGAATAGTAATAATGAGAGTGGGCACCCTTGACTTATTCCTGACTTTAGGGAAAATGCTTTCAATTTCTCACCATTGATGATAATGTTTGTTGTGGGTTTGTCATATATAGCTTTTATTATGTTGAGGTATGTTCCTTCTATTCCTGCTTTCTGGAGGGTTTAATCATAAATGGATGTTGAATTTTGTCAAAGGCTTTCTCTGCATCTATTGAGATAATCATATAGTTCTTATCTTTCCATTTATTAATGTGGTGTACTATGTTGATTGATTTGTGGATATTGAAGAATCCTTGCATCCCTCAGATAAAGCCCATTTGGTTATGATGTATGATCTTTTTAATATGTTGTTGGATTCTGTTCGCTAGAATTTTGTTAAGGGTTTTTGCATCTATGTTCATCAGTGATATTGGCCTATATGTGGCATTTTGTCTGGGTTTGGTATTAGGTGATGATGGCCTCATAGAATGAGTTTGGCAGTTTGTCATTGTCTGCAATTTTCTGGAAGAGCTTGAGTAGGATAGGTGTTAGCTCTTCTCTAAATTTTTGGTAGAATTCAGCTGTGAAGCCATCTGGTCCTGGGCATTTGTTTGCTGGAAGATTTCTGATTACAGTTTCAATTTCCGTGCTTGTGATGGGTCTGTTAAGATTTTGTATTTCTTCCTGGTTCAGTTTCAGAAGTTTATTTTTCTAAGAATTTGTCCATTTCTTCCAAGTTGTCCATTTTTTTTGGCATATAGATGCTGACAGTAGTTTCTTATGATCCTTTGTATTTCTGTGTTGTCTTTTGTGATCTCTCCATTTTCATTTCTAATTTTGTTGATTTGATTTTTCTCCCTTTGTTTCTTGATGAGTCTGGCTAATGGTTTGTCAATTTTATTTATCCTCGCAAAGAATCAGCTTTTGGCTATGTTGATTTTTTTATTGTCTCCTTTGCTTCTTTTGCATTTATTTATGCCCTAATTTTTAAAGTTTTCTTTCCTTCTACTAACCCTGAGGTTCTTCATTTCTTCCTTTTCTAGTTGCTTTAGGTGTAGAGTTAGGTTATTTATTTTACTTTTTTCTTGTTTCTTGAGGTAAGCCTGTATTGCTATGAACCTTCCCCTTAACACTGCTTTTACAGTGTCCCATAGTTTTGGGGTTGTTGTGTTTTCACTTTTATTCATTTCTATGCATATTTTAATTTCTTTTTTTATTTCTTCTGTGGATTGTTGATTATTCAGCAGCGTGTTGTTCAGCCTCCATATGTTGGAATTTTTAATAGTTTTTCTCCTGTAATTGACATCTAATCTTACTGCATTGTGGCCAGAAAAGATGCTTGGAATTATTTCAATTATTTTGAATTGCCAAGGCTAGATTTATGGCCCAGGATGTGATCTATCCTTAAGTAGGTTCCATGTGCACCTCTGAAAAAGGTGAAGTTCATTGTTTGGGGGTGAAATGTCCTTTAGATATCGACTAGGTCTAACTGGTCTATTTTATCATTTAAAGTTTGTGTGTCCTTATTATTTACCTGTTTAGTTGATCTATCTATAGGTGTGAGTGGGATATTAAACTCTCCCACAATTCTTGGTTTATTGTTAATTTCCCCCCCCCCCCTTTTTTTTTAAATTTTGGCTGCAATAGGTCTTCATTGCTGCTCAGGACTTCTCTATTGGCAGCGAGTTGGGGCTACTCTGTAATTGTAGTACACTGGCTTTTCGATCCTGTGTTTCTCTTGATGCAGATCACAGGCTCTAGGGCACTCAGTCTCAGTAGTTGTGGCCCGCCGGTTTTGTTGCCCTGGGGAATTTGAAATCTTCCCAAGCCAGGTCTCAAAAGCATATCTTAAGCACTGGATCAAAAGGGAAAACACTCTGGAAGGAATCTGAAATACATAACTTTTACATGAAGCTTGGCACCATGGCCTATTTTTAAGGAGACCAATAGAGGATTGTCCCTCTACTTCAAGCAACCTCCTGAGGCCAGGACTGATTTAGGTTCCCCTCCCAAGTGTTTCTACCGCATCTTGAAGCTGTCCCCGCCACGTCGCTTTGTTCTTGCTTGAGTTTCTGAAACCCACACTAGACCACAGCTTCCAGAGGGCAGGCCTGTCACTTGACTCACTTGTAAGTATACGTCAGTAGATCTTGTCTCATTATACCAGACTCTAATGTCAACTCAAGGCTAATACAAACATCAGTTATTCTATTATGAGTGATAGGTTACAAGTTCAATGACTGTAATCAAGCCTTAAATAACATTGTCTTAAATACAATACCATTTCAATTCTCATTCGTATAATATTAGTGTAGGTCTCTCCACAGAAATGGGGACCCACTTCTTTCTTGTCACATCTTCTACCTGTGCTACTTACCCCTGGTCTAATATGGCTGTTCCAGCCCCTGTCATTACATGTGTATTCCAGCTAGTGGGACATAAAATAATACTTTCATTTGGAAGTGACATATCATCTCTACTCAAATTCCACTGGCTGAAGTATCTTCTATGGTCATGGAAAACCTGGGGGTGGTGGGTCCACAGAAGAGCAGGGTAATGTGATCCTACTATAGAACATTCATGATGAGTAACAAGGGCCACCACCCTTCATTCATGTGCCTGTTATTCATTCTTCTTTGGTTCTCCCCAAACAGCTTTCAGCCTATTTTTGTCTGCAGATATGGATATGGATGAGGTTATAAGAGAGGAAATGGCCCTGGCTGTACAAATATGGAGAAAATAAGAAAGGAAAGAAGATTAGAAAGTATAAAAATGCGAAATCTATAGGAAAGTATGCTTATAATCATAATTTTGAAGTTATACAATTTAGGCATACCTGTGGTTGATGAATCAATTATAAAATAAAAAATAAGAGAAATGCAAAATATAAATAAATTCACTAAATCCAATAAAATAATAAGGCTATATCACATTAAACACATAGTAGTATCATAATTAGTTTGGATGCACATTGCAAAAAACTAAAACAACCATAACTTTAGCAAAATAAACGTGATTTTTTTTTCTCTTCCACTGAAATAAAGCTGGAGGTGGGCCAGTGAAAGCTTGGATGGTATCCATCTCCAAGGTTACATGATTGTCCAATACAATTGCAGGAGTTCCAGCCATCACAACTAAAATCCAGGGAGCAGTTAGGAAGAAGGTAGGGAAGGGAAGAGACTCATCTCTCAGCTAAATCAGCTCCTTGAAAGCAGTCTTCCAAGAAATCCCTCTTACAGGTCTGCTTGCATCTCAGGCACCAGTCATGACCAAGAGCATGGGTGGGCAGGAAATGCAATCCTGTAGCTACTGGGCTCATGGATATACAACAAACTATTTTCAGTTTTGAAAGAAGCAGAGAATAGATCATTTTGTAGGCAGCCAGCAGAGTCTGCCTTAAAGAACAAACCTGTCTGAATATATTAGGCTGAAGAGCTGGTCAGAGTGTGGGAGCCAGGAGGAAAGAGCAGCAATGAGAGACAGTTGGATGGATCTGAACTGTGCTCCAGAAAAAAAAGCCAGGCTGGTCAGTAGAGATCTTCTAAGGACTGAAGTGAGGATTATACATACCTCATGACCCAATTTGTTTTGAAAACTGCTTTTCCAACTCAGGTCCCAAATCTCTCTCAATTCTTCAGCTTCTAAACACCTTGTCTTTGTTACCTCACATTCTGACCTACCTGTCTCACCTTCCTTAATTCTGTTCACATCACTTCACCATCCAGTCACTAGCATTACAAGATCCAGTACTGAGGAGTTAGCAACACTTTCTAGAGGTGTGTAGAAACACAATGACTATTTCTACTTAAATATTAGTTTCTCCTGATCAAGGTCTTTTGAATGACTGATATGGCTAGAATTATGGAGATCTCACGTTTCCTCTAAAATCTCAACCAAGAATGTGACTTCCTTGGACCTGGAGGGGATGCACTCACATTTGGATCCACAGGTCTCAGCAGGACAGTAAGTCCCCTGTGTATGAACAAGTTACATTTCAAAAGGGTGTTCAAAAATCCCAATTTCTTCATAAGTCCAGCAAAGTTTCTTAGACAGTCAACTAATCAAATGGCTATATATTACTGTAGTTTAAATTCTTTATGATACTTCTCACGCAAATAATACTTTAAAAAAAACACAAACAATAAAAGACTTGAGACCTTTTTTAAAACATTTATTACATTGGTCTGTTGATGGTGATGCAGTCTAGTAGTTGTCGTACATCTGAGAAAGTATTTTATCTTGTTTTTGATATGTATTTTTCTTGGGTATAGAATCCTGAGTCAATTATATTTCTCTCAACACTCTAAGATGTGGTGCCAGTGTCCTCTGGCTAACATTGTTTCATATGCCTAATCTGCTGTCATTCCCATTTTTTGTTCTGCTGTGTCTGTTTTTCTCTCTGGTTATATTTCTTTGGTTGATTATTTTAAGCAATGAATTATGATGTGCCTTGGTACAGTTGTCATACTTCTTGTCCTTGAGTTAATTGAGCTTCCATGTTTATGGGTTTAAAGCTTTCATCATATCTGGAAAATTTTTCAGCTAGTAATTATGAAGTTCTTTTCTCTATTCTCCTGTCTCTAACTTTCTGTTGTATTCCATCTACATATATTTTAATATTCTTAAAGTTGTTTCAAAGTTCTGTGATGGACACTTAATTTTTTCCCACATTCTTTCCAGTCCTATTTTCATGTCTCTATTTAACATACTCAGTACTCTTCAGCTTCATGAATATAAGGATTATTGTTGTAGTAAGCATTTTAATGTCCTTCCCAGCTAATTATGTAATGTATATGTTTAACTGTGTTTTTACTAATTTATTTTTCCATCATTATGGATATTTTCTTGCTTTTTTGCACATCCGGAAATTTTTTCCTTTTTAAATTTATTTATTTTAATTTGAGGATAATTAATTTACAATATACTGATGGAACTAGGACATCACTGCAAGTGACAGAGGACCAAGATTCCAGGATGTGGCACAAGAGTCATGGTTGGTTGAAAAGAGCCAGAAGTGCAAAAGAAGAGGAAACAATTTTTGACTGGTGTATGTGAAAGACTCGGCAAATATCATCCGAATTTTTTTGTAGTGATTGAGTGTGTTTTTACTGATTGATTTTTCCCTCATTTTGGATATTTTCTTGCTTCTTTGCACATTTGGAAATTTTCTTTTTAAATTTATATATCTTAATTAGAGGATAATTACTTTACAATATTGTGAAGGAACTAGGACAAATACTTTCACAGTTTATATGGAAATTTTAAATTGGATGTTGAATGTGGTCATTTTTACCCTTTGGATGCTGGATTTTTTTTAATTTTATAAATTATTCTTGGCACTGTTTGCAAACACTGTTAATTTCTTTGAAACAGTTGTATTTTTGGAAGGCTTGCTGTTCAGTTTTTTAAGCTGAGATGAAACCAGTCTTTAGACCAGGTTTATTATTCCCCACTAGCAAGGCAATATTGTCTTCAAGGCCCTACTGATGTCATTGGAATTATGAATAATTTCCACTCTGATGGGTGAGGACACAATTAGACTTGGCTCAATTTGAGGCTCAAGGATTGTTCCCTATAATTTTGACCAGTACTATCAACTCTCCACTGAAAACTGGAGGGGTATCATCTGTACCTTCCCATAGTTCTATCTGTATAGCTTTCTCCTGTGAACTCTTAACTATCTAAAGTCTCAAATCTCTATTCTTGGGGAGGCTGTTTGTCTCTGCCTAGATACCCCTTCCACGTATGTGTTGGAAACTATTTCCAGAGTTGGGGCAATTTTAGAACTCACCTTGCTTGCTCCCCACAAGCAAGGGGAGTTCTAAATGGTTCTGCCACCCAGGAATAGATTCTCTGCTACCAGGTGTTTGATGTAAAAAAGTACTCTTTCATTTATCTTGTCTATTTTGGAGTTGTTTGAGACAGGAGGATAAATGTGTCCCTTGCTCCTCTATGTCTACCAAAATGGAGGTCCCCCTGCAATCAGAACTCACTGAATGCCTTGTGAGTGCTAGGCACTGACTGCTCTGCATGGGTGCAGACTTGATTGGGGATAAGTGTTGGGGCCTTAGAGAGCCCCAGGCTTGCTGGAGAAATATGCCAATTACAAATAGTCATGGCATTTCATCCATCCCTTCTTGGCAAATAGATGGGGAAACAATGGAAACAGTGAGAGACTTTATTTTGGGGGGGCTCCAAAATCACTGCAGATGGTGACTGCAGCCATGAAATTAAAAGACGCTTACTCCTTGGAAGGAAAGTTATAACCAACCTAGATAGAATATTTAAAAGCAGAGACATTACTTTGCCAACAAAGGTTCGTCTAGTCAAGGCTATGGTTTTTCCTTTGGTCATGTATGGATGTGAGAGTTGGACTGTGAAGAAGGCTGAGCACCGAAGAATTGATGCTTTTGAACTGTGGTGTTGGAGAAGACTCTTGAGAGTCCCTTGGACTGCAAGGAGATCCAACCACTTCATTCTGAAAGAGATCAGCCCTGTGATTGCTTTGGAAGGAATGATGCTAAAGCTGAAACTCCAGTATTTTGGCCACCTCATGCAAAGAGTTGATTCGTTGGAAAGGACTCTCATGCTGGGAGGGATTGGGGGCAGGAGGAGAAGGGGACGACAGAGGATGAGATGGTTGGGTGGCATCACTGACTTGATGGACGTGAATCTGAGTGAACTCCGGGAGTTGGTGATGGACAGGGAGGCCTGGTGTACTGCGATTCATGGGGTCGCAAAGAGTCGGACACGACTGAGCGACTGATCTGATCTGATGTTCAATTCAGTTCAATCGCTCCGTCATGTCTGACTCTTTGCAACCCCATGGACTGTAGCATGCCAGGCCTCCCTGTCCTTTACCAACTCCAGAAGTTTGCTCAAACTCATGTCCATCAAGTCAGTGATGCCATCCAACCATCTCATCCTCTGTCCTCTTCTCCTCCTGCCTTCAATGTTTCCCAGAAACAGGGTCTTTCCTAATAAGTCTGTTCTTTACATCAGTTGGCCAAAGTATTAGGGCTTCGGGTTCAGATTCAGTCCTTCCAATGAATATTCAGGATTGATTTCCTTTAGCATTGGCTGGTTGGAGCTCCTTGCAGTCCAAGGGACTCTCAAGACTCTTGTCCAACACCACAGTTCAAAAGCAGCAATTCTTCATTGCTCACCACTCTTTATGGTGCAACTGTCACATCCATACATGACAACTGGAAAAATCATAGCTTTGATTATGCTGAACTTTTTCAGCAAAGTAATGTCTCTGCTTTTAAAAATGCTGTCTAGGTTTGTCATAGCTTTTCTTCAAACAAGCAAGCATCTTTTAATTTCATAGCTGCAGTCATCATCTGCAGTGATTTTGGAGTCCCCCAAAATAAAGTCTCTCACTGTTTCCCTTGTTTCCCCATCTATTTGCCATGAAGGGATGGATGAAATGCCATGATCTTCATTTTCTGGATGGATAGTTTAAGCCAGATGTTTCACTCTCCTCTTTCACCTTCATCACGAGGCTCTTTAGTTCCTCTTCACTTTCTGCAATGAGGGTGGTGTCATCTGCATATCCGAGGTTATTGATATTTCTCCCAGAAATCTTGATTCCAGTTTGTGCTTCATCCAATTGGGCAGAGTACATCATACATTCTCATGATGTACTCTGCATATAAGTTAAGTAATCAGGGTGAAAATATACAGCCTTGACATACTCTTTCCTGATTTGGAACCAGTCTGTTGTTCCATTTCCAGTTCTGTTACTTCCTGACCTTGAGAAAGCATACAGCTTTCTCAAGAGGCAGGTCAGGTGGTCTGGTACTCCCATCTCTTTCAGAATTTTCCACAGTTTATTGTGATCCACACAGTTAAAGGCTTTGGCATAGTCAATAAAGCAGAAATATATGTTTTCCTGGAACTCTCTTGCTTTTTCTATGATCCAGCAGATGTTTTCAATTTGATCTGGTTCCTCTGCCTTTTCTAAAACCAGCTTGAACATATGGAAGGTCACTGTTCATGTACTGCTGAAGCCTGGCTTGGAGAATTTTGAGCATTACCTTACTAGTGTGTGAGATGAGTGCAATTGCGCAGTAGTTTGAGCATTCTTTGGCATTAACTGCTCTGGGATTAGAATGAAAACTGAACTTTTCCAGTACTGTGGCCACTGCTGAGTTTCCAAATTTGCTGGCATATTGAGTGCAGCACTTTCACAGCATCATCTTTCAGGATTTGAAATGCTAAACTGGAATTCCATCACCTCCCTTAGCTTTGTCTGTAGTGATACTTTCTAAGGCCCACTTGACTTCACATTCCAGGATGTCTGGCTCTAGGTGAGTGATCACACCATTGTGATTATCTGGGTCATGAAGCTTTTTTGTACAGTTCTTCTGTGTATTCTTGCCACCTCTTCTTAATATCTTCTGCTTCTGTTAGGTCCATGCCATTTCTGTCCTTTATCAAGCCCATCTTTGCATGAAATGTTCCCTTGGCATCTCTAATTTTCTTGAAGACTAGTCTTTCCCATTCTGTTGTTTTCCTCTATTATTTGCATTGATCACTGAGGAAGGCTTTCTTATATCTCCTTGCTATTCTTCGGAACTCTACATTCCGATGCCTATATCTTTCCTTTTCTCCTTTGTTTTTCACTTGTCTTCTTTTCACAGCTATTTGTAAGGTCTCCTCAGACAGCCATTTTGTTTTTTGCATTTCTTTTCCATGGGCATGGTCCTGATCCTTGTCTCCTGTACAATGTCATGAACCTCTGTCCATAGTTCATCAGGCACTCTGTATATCAGATCTAGTCTCTTAAATCTATTTCTCACTTCCACTGTATAGTCCTTGAATTGTGTTTTTTGCTCCATACCCACTGGGAGTGATGGGTGGTAATCTGGCACTATTGCTTAGCAGAAGCATGCAATATTCAGGCTTCAGTTGAAGAAAATAAGGAAAAGCACTAGACCATTAAGCTATGACCTAAATCAAATCCCTTATGATTATACAGTGGAGATTAAAAATAGATTCAAGGGATTAGGTCTGGTAGCCTGTAGAACTATGGATAGAGGTTTGTAACATTGTACGGGAAGTGGTGATGAAAACCACCCCCAAGAAAAACAACTGTGAGAAGGCAAAGTGGTTGCCTGAGGAGGCCTTCAAAACAGCTGAGAAAATAAGAGAACTGAACAGCAAACAAGAAAGGGAAAGATTAACTAGTGAAATACAGACTTCCAGAAAATAGCAAGGAGAGATAAGAAAGTCTTTGTAAGTGAAAAGTGCAAGAATTACAGGAAAATAATAAATTGTAAAGAATATAGATCTCTTCAGGAAAATTGGAGACACCATAGGAATACTTCATGCAAAGATAGGCACAATAAAGGACAGAAAAGTCAAAGACCTAACAGAAGCAGATGAGATTAAGAAGAGATAGCAAGAATGCACAGAAGACATAT
Source organism: Bison bison bison (assembly GCF_000754665.1). NCBI lineage: Eukaryota > Metazoa > Chordata > Mammalia > Artiodactyla > Bovidae > Bison > Bison bison. The sequence continues at coordinate 2,100,459 of NW_011494714.1, forward strand.
ACAAAAATGGTCATAATGACCCAGATAGAGATGATGTTGGGGTCACTCATGTGAAGCCAGATATACCAGAGCATGAAGTCAAGTGGGCCTTAGGAAGCATCACTACAAGCAAAGCTAGTGTAGGTGATGGAATTCCAGCTGAGCTGTTTTAAACATCCTAAAGAATGAGACTGTAAAAGTGCTGCATTCAATATGTCAGCAAATTTGGAAAACTCAGCAGTGGCCACAGTGCTGGAAAAGGTCTGTTTTCATTCCAATCCAAAAGAAAGGCAATTCCAAAGAATGTTCAACCTATCATGCCTTTGTGTTCATCTCACTTGCTAGCAAGGTAATGCTCAAAATCCTTCAAGCTAAGCATCACAATACCTGAACTGAGAACTTGCAGATCTGCAAACTGGTTTGAGGAACCAGAGATCAAGTTGCCAGCATCCATTGGACCATAGAGAAAGCAAGGGAATTCCAGAAAAACTTCTACATCTGCTTCACTGACTATGCTAAAGCCTTTCACTGTTTGGCCACAACAAACTGTGGGAAATTCTTAGGAGAATGGGAATAGCAGATCACCTTACCTGTCTCCGGAAACTCCGTATGTAGATCAAAAAGTGGCAGTTAGAATCAGACACGGAACAACTAAGTGATTTAAAATTGGGAAAGGAGTATGACAAGGTATACATTGTCACTCTGGGTATTGAATTTGTATGTAGGAAAGATGATTTGATATGCTGGACTGCATAAATCCCAAGATGGAATCAAGATTGCTGGGAAATCAACATCCACAGATATGATTATGACACAACACAAATAGCAGAAAGCAAACAACTAAAGACCAATTGATAAGGAGAGGAGATGAAAAAAAGCTGGCTTAAAACTCAACATTCAAAAAACTATTCACAAAAAGATACTCAATATTTATGGCATCCAGTCCCACCACTTCATGGCATATAGATGAGGGAGAAGTGGAAACAGTGGCAGATTTTATTTTCTTGGGCTTCAAAATCACTATGGACCTTGACCGCAGCCACAAAATTAAAAGACACTGGCTCCTTGGAAGGAAGAAAGGCTATGAAAAACCTGCACCGTGTATCAAAAAGCAGAGACTCACTTTGCTACAGAGGTCTGTAGTGTCAAAGCTATGGTTTTTTCAGTAATCAGGTACAGATGTGATATCTGGACCATAAGAAACGGTGAATGCCAAAGAATTGAGCTTTTGAACTGTGGTGCTTGAGAAGATTCTTCAGAGTCCCTTATACAACAAGGAGATCAAACCAGTCAATCTGAAAGGAAATCAACATCTGACCCCTGCTGTCTTAGCTTAGGCATATACTGAGAGTCTCCAAGTGGAAAGAACAGATGCTTCCACTGCAAAAGTGCCTAACCATGGCAGTCCCAAGCAAATAGTTTGTAGCTCCACCATTGGAGGAAGCTCAGAAAGGCTGAAGTCTCAGTGTACCCTGGGTCTCCCGATACAGGCGTTGCATTCTCCCCAGCTGCATTGGAGGCCAAGGAAGAAGCATTCTGGGCCCTGGAGTAGGGGGATGGCTCAGAGATCCACTGGGGCCACCACTTACCAAGTAAGACTGGAAAGGATGGGCAGGCTATGTGGCAGAGAGCTGGTGACTGGGGTGTGGGAACAAAAGGGAACCAGCTCTGCATGAAGTACCTCACCCAAAATCCCCTGGAGGAGAAGCCAAGCAATAGATCATCTGAGATGGGATGAAGAGAGTCTATTTCATTACCCCTTATAATTCTCCTGAATGAGGAGGTGGTGGAGTTGGTGGGTAATCACAAACTCTTCCATGGCCTAGACCATCTGCCAGTCACTATCTGCCGGGGACCAGCCCCGGCTGATCCAGGGTATTCGAAGGAGAGACGGCGTAGGCGAAGATCAGGAAACAATTGCTTAATTAAATGTTAATTAGGGATATAAAGAGTAATAGAATGAGGATAGCTCAGTAAAATTCAGTGAAGAAAAGAGGCTGAAAAAGGATAGCTCAGTGAGGAAATTCAGTGGAGAAAAGAGGCTGAGTAGCTTGGTTTACACGGGAGACCAATAAAATTTCAAGACAAGAAGTTTGCACCACTTACATAGGCCGCAGGCGTCCTTCCGTTCTCCCGAAGGAGAGGAGACACTGAGGCCTCCCCGGTCGGATCTTAGAAGCCCAGGCATAATTAGTAAGGATGGCAGGTTCCGCGTTCCAGATGGAGACTCAGCCAGAGTGAGAGAGAGAGCGACATGGGGAGACCAGTATTTCGAGAAACTGATCCCAATTCTTTATTTTCCATGGTCTACTTTTATACACTGAGATGTTATGC
>NW_011494714.1:2102879-2128259 GCF_000754665.1 Bison bison bison
CGAATGTATACAGAGGTCTTAGGGGTGTTACATCATCTTCTGGCCAGGGGGACCTGCTGACAATTTACGACCCTCTCCTTGTGACAGGGGTCAGTCAATCAGGACACTTATTTCTCCAGGGCTGATTATTCTCAAAACAGACGCCACCCAAATAAAGTTACATTCCTACAGGGTGACGGTGTAGTGGGTTTTAGTTAAGGAAAGAATTTACTTAGCCTAAGGTCTAACGTGATTAATATCAAAGGTTAATACTTATTTCTTCTATATATTCATTAATGTGTGTAAGGGCAGGGGATGTGGAGACTTAGCAACAAACGTTGGCTCAACAAATGAAAAACACTTCACCAACACAATTTCTAATTAGCCCACTATACTTATAGTTTTCTAACTTCTCTAAAGAACCTGTTTTTAGAGGGTTTAAAGCATCTCGTGCCTCTCACGGTTGGGAGGCTGTGAGCCCGATGAGCCTGTCAGGCAGGCTAGAGAACCTTCAGAGGAGTTTGTAGGTTAAAACACTCTTGTCACACCCAAGAGTTTTTATTGACTGGAGCTCTAGGTTAACTCCTTCTCCGAAAGAGGTGGTGGGGGACAGCCCCCCGTAAAGTCAGAGGTGTAGGTAAGAGCACAAAGTAGTAAAGTAGGCAGGCTCTGGTTATGGGGGTAGACGCTCGAGGATTTCCAGGGGGACTCCTGAGGCTCGATCCCGCCTTTGCGTATGTCGAGCCTCCTTCCTCATGACCTTTGCCATGGGCGGAGTACCTCACTCTGGCCCCCAACAACTATCCTTGGGGCTGCCTCTCCACATCTTCAGTCATGTAGTTCTGGAGGAAACTGACAATCATGTGTGCTGCTGTGTCAGGCCAATGACCATGTAAAGCCAATCATAGGACCCCATGGCCCTGCCAGGATGGCTGATCTAGGGCTGTACATGTGCACTGAGATACATCATTCAGAGAATACCCTTGAACTCTAATGGCTCCAAGCTTCTTTCTTTACTAGGAAATGCCTTCAGGATATAATACCCTAGGACAGGTAGCTTGGACTCCCTCATTAGGTGTAGAAGCCTTAAGGAAGAAATTTGTCATGCTAAGACCATCAAAGAAGAGGGAAGGGAAAGGCCGAGAGAGAGAAAGAGAGAACTGATGACTTCTGATTTATTGGGTCCAGTCACAGAGATCTTTGTATTTGCTCTGAGTCTTGTGTCCTGGATTCCCAGAATCATTTCAATGAGTCTCCCTTTTCCTTGAGGGCAGGTGGAGGTGGGCTCCTCTCAATTTTGATTCAGACTTGGTTCTAGATACTTCAATCCCAGACACAAACAGAGGCAACCATTTGTTTCAGCACCATTAAGAGTGATACCCTTTATTCTTTACTGAGAATAGGGTGTGCAGACCACCAAACACAGTTCACCAGCATCCTGGGCAACAGTGCCCAAAGTGTGAGTGAGTGTGTGTTAGGAGCGGCCTCATTGATTCCTGAGCCACTCCAAGCATTTATACTGCCCTTGCCAGGCCAATCCTATCATTTCCTCGATCAAAGACTGAGAAATACCGCCTCAGGAAGACGTCACCCAGGATCCAGAACTCTTTAGGTAGACTCAATCGGTGCTCTTTAAAGGCAGTATAGCAGTGGCCTCTAGAATCCTGGGGGAATCAGAGACATACACCAGTCAGCGTGAGCCCTTACCAGTGACTCCCCCCAATATCCAGACCCAGCACAATTCTTTGTTTTATCTCCCTCTTTTGGTAAGTATCAAGGGGTTTTCTCAGCAGCCGGGGATATGAGAGTTCATCCAAAATCAAAGAGGTCCAAGACATGAGGTTGCCATGAGGAAGGATGTAGGGTAGGGGAGGAGTGGTAGTTCAGAAACAGAGGAATGAAAAACAACAAAGTCCCACTGTAGAGCACAAGAAACTATATTCAACATTCAGTGATAAATCACATGAAAAAGAATAAGAAAATATATTTTTTATGTGTATAACTGAGTCACATTGCTGTGCAGCAGAACTTAATGCCACAATGAAGATTAGCCACGTTTCAATATAATTTTTTTTGAAAAGAACAAGTGTGTCCATAGCTCTCCTCACTCCCTGTTTCTTTCCTTCTGACTCTTGCTCCTTGTTTTCTCTGCAGAGAATGCTGGTTCTCCTTCTGCGTCCCCACAATCTGTACTTTATTTAAAAAAACTTTATTTTGTATTGGAGTATAGCTGATTAACAATATTCTGAGTTTCAGGTGGACAGTAAAGGGACTCAACCATATGTATCCAGGTATCCTGGTCCCAAAGACACCCCTCCCATCCAGGCTGTCATATAACTGAGTGGAGTTCCCTGTGCTACACAGCAACTCATTGTTGGTTATCCATCTTAAATAGAGCAGTGCCCACAACATGTTCTTGAAGCTTTAACTCAGGAAATCTGCGAAGCTTCCTTCAGCCCACACTCACCCTCTCTGGCCACTCCAGGCTTGGTTGGGTTAACTACTCTTGTTTCCCATTTGCACTGGTCAGTCTGTAGCCCTCATCACCCCTAGTAAGTCCCCAGTGTCCCAGTGCAGATCATCTTGAGATGCCATTTGCATGGAATCCAGTGCAGTTTTGCCTAGAATCAAGCAACTCTCCATATGGCTCAATGAGTTTGTGGTTTTAGAATTCCTGAAATTCCCTCTCTTCCTCAAAGCCTTCTTTGAGCCCATCAGCCTGCTCTGAACTCCCGCAGGGAGCTGACATGAAGCCTCCACCCTGTGCCGGGGCAGAGGAGTCACTCTGCACCCAGTATTCACCTTAGTATCCAACCTCCCCACAGAGGGGTATCCCAACTCACAAAGGAGGCACCTGGCCGGAGCAAGGGAAAATACAGCCGAGAACTAGGCTGACCATGTAATTTATCATCCAAACCAGGAAAACTTTGAGAAGGGAAGGGAGCCTGTTAACTTATGCTGGGACATCACACTGGGACTATCCCCAGATATTCTCCTTGTAACATGGCCCATTTCAGGGACTGCTAGTGCTGAATTTCATGTTCATGCACCTAAGGGTTCAGATTGAATTGAAGCTCTTTGAGGACTGAGAATCTTAGTGTTCCCCTCTCCCTGACTCCCACCATGCCATATGGTGTGGCCTCTCCACATTTATTTCAGGAAGATCAGTGTCCCACACGGCCATTTACTCTGAAGTGATTGGTTTTGTGGGAGTCACTGGCCCAGCCACCGGGTTCAGCAGCATCTGCAATGGTTTGACATGGCCTCCAGAGGGCGCCCTCCTCCAAGCAGCACCCCAAGGGTTCCTGCAAGCTCCAGTTTGAGAACTAACCCTCAGTATTGTCCTCTCACCTTGAGGATGTAGGCTCGAGCTGGCAGTCGGTAGTTGATGCTGTTGATGGTGAAGATAATAGACGGCAGGGTACTGACCGCAGAACATGAAACATAATACTATTAAAGAGAGAGGGTGAGAGGTTGGCCCTGGTGATACTTGTTGTGTGTGAAGACTGGGAGTGACCCTGGGGCATGACCCTTCACCTTGGAACCCCGTGGCGTGGCGCCGATGAGCTTCTGTATGTTATCGACCAGTGGTTTTGGGCCATCAATCAATGGTGCCCCGGTGTCCACAAGGGCCTCGCAGCCTCCAGAACAAGCAATAACCTTTCTTTCAAAGGAGATGCTGAGAAACAATGGAAGAAAGTGGGCATCAGGGTAACTCTGAGCCTCCCCAGAGTTGCCCCCTTCCTGACTGTCTCCTAAACAGCCCTTTGTCTCTTGCCCTCTTTTCCTTTGCTATCGACACAGTACTTTTCTTGACACCCTTGAATGTAGTACTTGAATACACCAGGATTTTTGTACCTTGACACAATCTGGTCTTCCTTCCTAGAAGACTCCACTGCACTTTGACTAGGAAATTTCTCCTCATCTTCCAGATTCCAGCTTAATTTTATTGTTTTTGGGAAGTCTTTCCCCAAGTGTTTATGAGTCTCCTGTCTTAGTCATTCTCTGTACACCCTTCCTCATGTCTGTCGCTGCTACTGCTGCTAACTCACTTCAGTCATATCCGACTCTGTGCGACCTCATAGAGGGCAGCCCACCAGGCTCTGCCATCCCTGGGATTGTCCAGGCAAGAGTACTGGAGTGAGTTGCCATTGCCTTCTCCTCCTCATGTCTAGCATGTACCAAAGTCATAATTCACTATGTAGGCGAGTCACTTCATGTACATCTGCCTTCTTAGATGTGAGGGCGAGTTTTATTCTCCTTGCCTCCCTAAAGTGCCTGTCACACAGTGGATGCCCAAAGCTTGTCTGTTCAATGAGTGAATGAAAACTTAGAAAACAATAAGTAACCTCCAGAGAGCTGTATCTTTTGGGGAACAAATAACGGGTCACACACAGAGTGAAGATGGAGATTCGCAGGGGCAGCATATTCTCACAGTAGGGGGAGAGAGGGCCTTCTCTGGGAGAGGGTGTCTCCCAGCACTGCTTCTACAACCAGCTCAAACCCTGAGACCCTGGCCAGGAAATACATGACTAGCCCATAGAAACTTCAAATGACAGGTCAGCTTTTGTCTGACAGTCTTGCACAGAATCCTATCAATTATGCCTCTTGTCCTCAGGTCACTCCTGGATCCCACCTTCCTGATCCTCTGTAATAGCCCCTGTCCCACTGTGTGCCCAAGAATTTGGTGTGTCTTTTCTATTAGTTGCTTTCATGTCTTAACACTGCAGGCAACCACTCTCCACTGCTGGATAGCTGCTCCCTAAGAAGACCAGTTTTCCCCATTTTCTCAGGACTGTCCCTGTTTTTTAACTGACATTTATCTGTACTGAGAATTTCCTATGTCCTAAGTAGCCCTGGACAGTCGGTCGTCTTATCGTAACTCTGTTCAGGCTGGAGATATTCTCCCTGATCCTCTGTTCACCACACTGTAGAGTTCTCTAACCATACTCCCCCACCTCAAAAGGAAGTGGGTGCAGCCTTCTCCCAGCTACACAGACCTCTCTGGTGCCTTTTAGGACCCTGATTAGAGCCATGCTCAGATTATGAACCCATGAGTTGTTTGTGTATTTATGTGCTTGTCTATTTGTTTGTATGTGTGTTTGCATGTTTTTTTGTGTGTGCTTGTGTGTCTCTGACTAGTTATGCATGTTTTTATGTGTTGCTGTGTATGTTTTTATGTGTCTGCTTGTGTGTTTCCATGTTTCTGTGTGTCTGTCTGTGTCATTGTGGGTGGTGTATATGTCTGTGTGACTGTGTGTCTGAGAATGCATTTGTGTGTTTCTGCCTGTGTCCATGTACAGTAGCGGGAGCATCACTTGGGCTGACCCTCAGAGGGAGAGGCTTACCGGTCCATGTGTACAATCCAGCCACCCGCTTGGATCAATGGTACCCACTTGAGCTCTCCCTTGTAGTAGCGGTGGTCCACCCCACCAAACATCACCACACTGCCCTCCCGCTTGTCTCTGTAGAGAGAAGAGAGGGGGGGATCCTTGGAGGACAGTAATAACAGAACTGTCTGAGAGCTGTGCTTGTCTACCCATCAAGGCCCTAATAAGGTCCCCAGGTACAGATGCAAAAATCGAGTCTAGGAGAGATTGAGATCCAGACTAAGGTCTGTTACAGGCTAATGAGTGGCACAGAGGAGGTTAAAAGCTGAATCACTTGGCTGGGCTCTGCCTACTATGTCTTCTGAAGATGCCCTGGACCTCCAGCGACCTGAGTGCTTAGACACCCTCAGAGGACAGGGTGCTGAAGTGTTTTGGCTTTCCCCTTGTCCACCTTGTTATTTTTCAGGAAAATCAAGGCCTGGGAGTTCTAAGGGTGTGGGTTCAGGTCACCCAGAATTGGCTCCAATGGCCTGTGATCTCTACTGTCAAAAGGACCCCAAACTCAGAAGGGACTCCACTTCTGCTCTCCCTGTCTTGAAGTGTCTCATATTTCTTAAACAAGGGGTCCCACACTTTTGTGTCCCACACTTTCATTTCTCACTGGCTCCTACAAATTGGGTAGCTGGTCCTGGGCTCCCAGTGAAATGCTAATGAGGAAGGAAAGATATCCACCATCCTTCTCCTTCCTTCCTTATCAAATTCATAAGCAAATCCTAATGCCTTTTCCTTCAACTTGTTTCCTGTCGCCTTCCATTAGCCTTCCTCATCACTCATCCCCCTAGACCAAGTCGCTGGTCTTGAGCCCAGGAGTAGGCTTGTGTTCCAATAAACTTTTATTTATAAAAGCCAGGGGTAAATCCAGGCAGGGTTCTGGGTCCATAGTTATCCTGGGTTAGATTATCTCTCAGGATACTTCTTTATCAAGTGTTCTATAATTTTTGTGTAACTGAAAGCATCTTACAGCTAATTTGGTGAAATGGATTGTCCATTTCAAACTTACTTGCTGAAGTAGAAGGCAAAAACAGGCTCAGAAATGGCACCTTGATTCTTCAGCTTGTCAAAGATGGGGATTGCTCCAGAAGAGGATATGTTGGGGTAGTTCAAGCCCAAGACGCCATCAAAAGGCATATCCTTAAACCCGTATTCTGCCGTGCTTAGACCAAACGGCTGGTCAGTGCTTACAAGGTCCCCAATCTGTGGGAAAGAAGAGTGTTCCCACTTACAGATACCTGAAGTGGGGCTAGGACTGGGCTGGGATGCATTGCCATTAGGTCCTCAGAGAAGAATTGAGGTTGGGCTCTGTCTTTGGTGGCTGACAGACAGTGAGATCAAGCTGGAAGGGGAATTTGGGTTCCATTTGAGAGAGGCTATGAATTTTATAACATCTGCCACTCTGAAAAATACCACCTGAGTGAGTCATTTTGGCCTCGTGGCTTCTGTAGAGGTGGGACAACCAAGAGTCAGGCCAGGTCCCATTCATGCCACCTTATGGACAAAACAATCGAGAGCAAGATGGCCTTCTCTGGCATCACTGTGACCTAATGACAGGAATGGACTGCATTCTCTGTAATGTACTGTGGATTCTGCATCTGTCCAGGAAGACAGAAGCCGAAAACACAATCTTGCTTGCAGGGTTCTATGAAATTACTGCCCGCAGAAATCACTTTTGGGGAATTGTGTATATTCCTGTGAGGTGTATGAGAGAGAAAAGAGGGAACATAACTACTCAAGTATTTGGGGGGAGGCAGGCCATAGGTTTATTAGACTCTCAAGGGTCCTCTAGAGTGAGAATTCATTTATCAGGCACCTTGACTTCTCAGACCCCCAGTTTCCGACTCTGGATACCTGAAGCCCTTGACTGCTCCCAGGGTCCTCAGATCAGTTTTATCCTGTCCACAGAAACCCACGGTAACTTCAGTCCTGAAAAGCCAGCCTAGCTCCACCTTTAACCACATGTGTACCCTCCGCAAGGACCTTGCTGTCTGTACCTCAGTTCCCTCATATGTCTCATGAGCTAATCAGAGTAACTGCTGTGTGTGGTTGTTGCAGGATTAAACCAGTTATCACCTGAAAGTGCCTGGAACAGTGTGTGAATATAAAAGTGGGTGCTTTTATCCTTTCTTCTCGCTCCCAGCAAAATGAACCTTAAACTGCTCATGGGCAGAGGAGCTGCAAGTCCACACCTCAAACCACTCTCTGGGTTAGCTAATCTGTTTACTCGTGTGTCACCACGGATACTGCCTCCCCAGAGACATGATCCTGTGGATAAGATGGCCAATATCTATGGGAGTTAGGCTAGGAAGGGTCCTGCCAGATGGTCCTGAATCTGGTCACTCCCTAGCCAGTCCTGACTCAGCATATGTTATACTGTTACCCGAACTGTGTCATGAGCAACAACTCCTTTCATTCTCCCAGATCCATAGGTGATCCTGAAGGTCTTATTGGTAGGCCGGAAGGTGGAAGACTGAAGATGTCTGAACCTAACGTGTGTAGCTGCAGACACAAGAGATGAGTGTCATCAGGTGCCAAGGATGGAAACAGGGTGGCAGGGCAAGTGAAGGATGGTCCGGGTATGAGGTATCTGTACTCACAACAGGCTGGACTGGTGCAAAAGTCGGATGGCACCCACAAGTCAGATGAGCCTGTGTCAAAGACAACCTGGAATTCCTGAGGGGGTGTTCCAATGGTGATTCTACCCACATAGACCAACTACAGAGAGAAGGAGGGAGTGGGTTAGTACAGAACTGGCTACCTTCTATTCCCAAGCTGCTGACTCCCTCTGGGTGTCACATATCTCTTGAGATCACTTTCTAACCACTGTGCACCTCACAGACTTTGGTCACAGAGGTATCTGCACTTGATATATTTTTCCTGTGCTACATTGTATGCAGGATATTGACTCTATGACCAGGCGTTGAAGTGGTTCCTCCTGCATGGAAAGCCCAGAGGCATAACCACTGGGCCTCCAGGACCGCTGGACACCCAGGGAAGTCCTGGTGCCTTCGTTTGAGAAGCTCTGTAGTCTCTTCAAACCCAGCCTTAGCACTCACGTCTCCAGGAGGTCCTTCTTGATCAACCCCAGCCACTCCCTCCAAACTCAGACCGCAATCAATCAACACCACACAGGTGATCCTTTCATTTGACATGTATTTACCCTTTGCCTATCTCTCAGGCTGGCATGGGCATTCTTGAAGACAAAATAAGCCCTTTGTCTAATCTAAAAACAGTAACCACACTGATTCTTATGGCCATACATGGAATACAGGTTCAGTAACTTTTTAGTGCTGTCGTTCTTGCATCTATGGAAACTGAATTCCTCTGCCTGGGGATTCACAATTGCTCTGCAGTTGGTACTACCTTTTGATCACTGATGGCTCACTCTTCATCTGTAACTGAGTGGCTCACTTAGTTCAGAAGGAACAATCACCCTCAAACAAATGACACATCTTTGACACAGAAATGGATATTTACCTGCCACCTGGTAATTGCCAGACCCAGTCACCAAGACCAACAGTTGAGTATGAGAGTGCCTTCTCCTCTGATTGGGGGTCCCTGTTTTCCAGTGTCTCTGCCTCCTGCAGGAACCCCATCCCCATCATCCCACCAGGTACCTCCAGATGAGCCCCAGTGCTAGGCTAGAGCAACAGGGGGCGCTGTGGAGCACCATCCTCCCAAAATACTCACATCCCTGATGTTTCTCAGTGGGTGAGTTAGATTTGAGCCACGAAAAGAAATCTGGGACAGTCTGTAAGCACGTTCCTTCAGGAAATTGTTCAGCATATTTTTTTCACTAAGGATTTTTCTCATGGTCTTCACTCTCCTTAGAGGTATTCTTTCACCGAGCATTTGACAAAGAAAACAAAGAAGAAGTCACAATTAGCTGTCTGTGTTAAGATATAACTGTCATTGTAATGGCCCTCTGTATTTTTTAATCATTTTTATGAGACACATTATTATCAGAACTTTATGCATTTATCATGGCAAAGATATAGATTGAATACAGGTTCTGTTCTGCAATCTTGGGTGAGCCATATGACCATGTGGTGTCTCAGTATCCCCTTCGGTAAAATGGTAGAATATAACAATACAAACCCTCCAAATAGGATATCTTGGGGATAAGTGAAGTGATGGATAGAAAGTGAAAGTGAAGTCACTTAGTGGTGTCTGACTCTTTGTGACCACATGGACTGTAGCCTACTAGGCTCCTCCATCCATGGGATTTTCCTGGGGAGAATACTGGAGAGGATTGCCATTTCCCTCTCCAGGGGATCTTCCAGTCTCAACAGTGACAGCCATTAGTATTGCTGTTGCCATCCCACTCATTCCTTCTCAAAGAATCTCAAGGAAGGAGGTAGAAGGGGGGCTCATCCTCTTTTACAAGGGAGCAATTTGAAATGCAAGAGGTTTCTGAGTTGGCTGTGGTCACACTGCTTGTCAGATATAAAACAGTGTATCTTTCTCCAAGTTGACAGAGAAGAGAGAATTGAAAGAAGAGTCCAAGATATAGCAAACAAGTAAGGGAATTCAGAGGCTTGAGAAGGAAGGACAAGTCAAATGAAAAATTAAAAGCAAACAACACAAAGAGAAATACACTCCAAGTGACTTCCAAAGAGATGGAGAGATAAGTGACAGTGACACAGAGATGCAGACATAGGCATATACACACTGAAGTAGATAGGGACAATAGAGGACATGTTGAATAAAATGTAGAAAGTGCTATTCCACAGGACCACATGGACATCTGCATAGACTGTACACTGAACAGTTACAAGGAGTTGCATTTTCAATAGGTCATGACATGACTGGACCCCAAGATTTGTGCAACCCAACCAAGACCTTAGGATCCACAGTTCCTATAGCAAGTTGCTTATCAATAAGTAAGATTTGAGCTATAAGACTCTTAGGGAAATATTCCATTCCCTTCTAAACCTGATGGGTGGAAGAATAATCAGATGAAAAGGAAAATCCGAGAAAGGAATATGATGCAAATTACAGTCCCATACTTACTTGACTATGCACTCTGAGAAGGCCACCAGCCCAAGGACCACAAGCCACTTCATGCTTCTTTCCTGGCTCCAGGTACTCAGGGAAGGTTGGGTTCTTAGCATATAGTGGTGACCAGGAACCCCTAGTTATATATGCTCTGACCTACCCGAGTTTTCCCCTTTAGGCCACTAAAAGATCTGAAAAAAACAAAAAGCTCTTGATTAAATCTTTACCTTCATCACTGTCCTTGGTCAGTGGCCTTTGAAGCTTCTCAGAATACAGAGAATTGAACTGTAATCTCTTCCTTGAAGCTTGGTTGGAAAATCAAACTGATCTGCATGGACATCTAAGAAGACAGAGAACCTTGCCTACATGGAGAAAAAACTGCTAAGAACACCATGAAAATGGATACTAAGAGCCATGCTCGACATTCGTGGTTTCATGTCATCTTCCTAGCCACTTCATGAGATGTGCAATACTGTCTTCATTGGAGAGGAGATTACTAGGAGGATAAGTTGTCAAATGGCAAAGTGAAGTCTTCAGGGACATCCCAGGGACATACAACTGGCTTTAGGTAGTGGGTCTATTGACAGACATCAGGTTCACCTCTGATGCCAGTCTGCATCAAAGATTTAGGGCAGAGCAATACTTCAACTGCATGGTTTCAGTACTGGAAGAAATGTCATATGCATCCACAAGATATTTTATATCATCCAACAACTGTACAAGGAAAAACTGTGTGCTAGGTTCTGGGTTAAAGGCTTCAAAGTCAAAGTTGATCAAGACAAAGGTAGTCTTTATCTTAAGATATCTATAAGTCTAGTTCTCACAAGCTCATGGCCCTAGGAGGCAGGAGATATGATACTAGGACTAGTGGCCATGTTGGAATCTGGGCAACACAGACTTTACCAGTGGGAGCAGCCTTTTCTCCACTTCACCCATGCTGGAAAGCAGGCAAGTTGGCCATGTTTTCAAGAGAATCAAAGTTTGGATTTTAAGTACAATCTAATGATTTGAATGTTAGCAACTTTTTTTTTTCCCGAAAAAAAAAAAAAAGTGGGAACGAAATCTCCACAGTGATGTGCTGGAATCAGCCTTCAGTCTCTGCATTTTTTTGTTTCTGGCCTAGAGTTGGGAGTGCAGTAGGGACAGAGAGGAATTTAATTCATGTTGGTTGATTTAAAAAGAGACTGATTGGATCCCTGCTTCAGCACGGTGGCCGTGAGGCCTTGGTACGTCCCCTTCAGCCCTTGTTCCCGCACAATCTCCCTGACCCCGTGGAAGAATCCTCGGTATTTGGGGCTGGCAGAGGTCTGGTCATGGATAAATTTCACCTTGATGGTCTCCATGGGGCACACGACCACCATGGCCTCGGCCACTCCAGCGCCCAGGCCGCACAGCAGCCCGCGTGTGCTGTCCAGCCGTCCCTGGGTGTCCCGCATGTGGTTGCTGAGAAATTCAAACGTCCTGAACCCAGTCTCCTCTCAGTTTCTTCAGTTAAGTCAAAACAATGTGTTCCTCCTTCCCCATATATTTTTGCTTGTTAGTGTATTTCTTGAGCTGTTTTCATATTATTTCTTTCCTTTCTGTGAAATGGTTTTTTAAAAAAACTTGGGACCACCAAGTTGTAAAGATGTATGTTTTTACCTGACAGTTATACCACAGGTAGACTGTCCAGTTAAGTTGAGAAGAGTGAACCAATAGCTTGTATTTGTTTTTAAAATTAAATTAATCCTGGATAAGAGTTGCTTTTTTTTTTTTAAGGGGTTAGTCCTTGACCACTAGTTTGATACCATCTCTATTTTGGGTGACCTGTTTCACCAGCAGGCCTGTTACTCTCCTTGACTAACTGTGTTAAGTGCTTATAATGGAATAAATTGCTTTTCTACATAAAAAAAAAAAAGAGAGAGACTGAATGCACATTAAACATGCTGACTCATTGGAAAAGACCCTGATATTAGGAAAGATGGAAGGCAGGAGGAGAAGCAGAAGACAGAGGATGAGATACTTGGATAGCATCACCAAGTCAATGGACATGAGCTTGAGCAAGCTCTGGGAGTTGGTAATGGATAGGGAAGCCTGATGTGCTGCAGTCTATGGCATTGCAAAGAGATGGACACAACTGAAGGACTGAACTGAACTGAACAAACTGAGAACAAAGACTAGTAAATCTAATTGCATCAGGTTGTTGACTAGCTACCTATAACAACACATTACTTAAGTGACTTTAAAATTCAGACTTATGACTCTACATTTAGAGTGGAATATCTTCTAAGGAAAAACAAGAATACTGCCCATGAAAAAGAAAACCAAAAGAAAAAGGGGGGTGCGGTCCTAAGATGTTGGAGGAATAGGATGGGGAAACCACTTTCTCCCTCACAAATTCATCAAAAGAACATTTAAACGCTGAGTAAATTCCACAAAACAACTTCTGAGTGCCGGCAGAGGACATCAGGCACCCAGAAAAGCAGCCCATTGTCTTCTAAAGGAGATATGAAAAAATATAAAAAAAATTTAAAAAGAGACAAAAGAGGTAGAGACAGAGCTCTGTACCTGGAAGGGAGTCTTAAAAAGGGAGAAGTTTCCAAACACCAGGAAACACTCTCACTGGCGAGTCTGTGGCAAGCCTTGGAAGCACAGAGGACAACATAACAGGGAGGGAAAATAAATAAATAATTAAAACCCACAGATTATGAGCCCAATGGTAACTCCCCCAGCAGAGAAGCAGCGCAGATGACTGCACCCACCACTAGCAAGCAGGATCAGGGCAGGGAGGTGCAAGCTGCATTGCTTAGAGTAAGGACCAGGCCTCAATGCCCCGAGGGCAATCTGAGTGAACTAACTTAGGCTAGCAAACCAGACTGTGGGATAGTTACCACACACAAAGCTCTAACCTAAGATCCTACCAGGCCCACACACAGAACAAAGGACTGAACAGAACTAGCCCGCTGCAGACCATCCCCCTCCAGTGACAGGCAGCCAGAGTTGGAAGGGGGCAATCGTAGCCCCAGAAAGGCATTATCTACCAAACTGCAAGCAGGCTTCTTTGCTAACTAAGACTTCTTAGGGTTCTGGACGGTCGACATCCACTTGAGAAGGTCCACCGGTTGTACACCCAAAAAAACCGAGTGGCAGGGACAGGGGAGGCGATAAGTTGCAGTGACTGCACTTGCCAAACACCTCATCACCTGAGCTGCTTGGACCTGGGACTGGCACAAAATGCAGGCCCAACCGAGTCTGTGCCTCTGAGGACTACCCGAGTTCCTGAACCTAAGTGGCTTAGACCTAGGAGGTGCATGCAGCCCAGGGCTGGCCTCGGATGGCAGAGCATCCTACAGCCTGAGCAGTGTGGAAAGGAAGGGCACACGTACCATGAGCGGGGGCAGGCCTAGTGTGGGTGAGGCACTGCAAGCACGTGCCAGTGTTTATTGTTTGCGGCGTCCCTCCCTCCCCACAGCGCGACTGAACAAGTGAGCCTAAAAAAAGTGTCCACCACTGCCCGTCTTGTGTCAAGGCGGAAATCAGACATTGAAGAGACCAGCAAACAGAAGAAGCTATAACAGAAGGAATCACCTTGGAAGCGACAGGTGCAATAGATTAAAATCCTGTAGTTAGTACTGACTACATAGGAAGGGGGCTATAGATCTTGAGAAATATAAGCCGGACCAAGGAACTATCCAAAAATGAACTGACCCCACACTGTCCACAACACCACCAGAGAAAGTCCTAGATATATTTTTACTATTTTTATGACCATTCTTTTATTTTTTTTTAAATTTAAGTCCTCTATTATTCCTTTAATTTTCATTTTTATAACCTACTATTACTTTGCAAAAAAAAAAGACCCTATTTTTTAAAGCAAACTTCATATATATATACACATATATATAATTTTTGTGACTTTGTCTTGTTTTATTTTGTATTTTTCTTCTTATTATTTTCTTTAATATTGCATTTTTGAAAATCAAACCTCTATTCTAGATTTTTAATCTTTGCTTTTTGGTATTTGTTATCATTTTTGTACCTTTGAGAACCCAATCTTCAGTACCCATTTTACTTGGGATCTAGATTACTGGCTTGACTTCTCTCTCTCCCTTTGAACTCTCGTTTTTCTCCAGCAGGTCTCCTCTGTCTCCTTCCTCCACCTAGTCTTCTCTACACAACTCTGTGAATCACCAGTGTGTTCCAGACGATGGAGAACACTTAGGGAACTGATTACTAGCTGGATCTGTCTCTCTCCTTTTGATTTCCCCCCTTTTAACCTCCTGGCCACCTCTGTCTCCTCCCTTTCTCTTCTCTTCTCTGTATAACTCCGTGAACATCTCTGAGTTGTCCAGACTGTGGAGCGCACATAAGGAAGTGATTATTGGCTAGCTTGCTCTCTCCTCTTTTGATTCCACCTCATCTCATTCGGGTCACCTCTAAATCCCTCCTCCCTCTTCTCTTCTCCACATAATTCTGTGAACCTCTCTGGGTGTCCCTCACTGTGGAGAAACTTTTCAACTTTAACATAGATGTTTTATCAACGGTGCTGTATAGAAGGAGAAGTCTTGAGACTACTGTAAAATAAGACTGAAAACCAGAAGCAGGAGGCTTAAGTCCAAATCCTGAGAACACCAGAGAATTCCTGACTCTAGGGAACACTAATCGACAGGAACTCATCAATCACCTCCATACCTACACTGGAACCAAGCACCAACCAAGGGCCAACAAGTTCCAGAGCAAGACATACCACACAAATTCTCCAGCAACACAGGAACACAGCCCTGAGCTTCAATACACAGGCTGCCCAAAGTTAATCCAAAACCACTGACATCTCATAACTCATTACTGGACAGTTCATTGCACTCCAGAGAGAAGAAATCCAGCTCCACCCACCTGAACCCAAAACAAGTTTCCCTAATCAAGAAACGTTGACAAGCCACCTGTACAACCCCATCCACAGCAAGGAAATTCCACAATAAAGAGAACTCCACAAACTGCAAGAATACTGAAAGGCCACCCTAAACTCAGCAATATAAACAAGATGAAGAGACAGAGGAATACCCACCAGGTAAAGGAACAGGATAAATGTCCATCAAACCAACCAAAAGAAGAAGAGATGGGGAATCTACCTGATAAAGAATTCTGAATAATGATCGTGAAAATGATCCAAAATCTTGAAATCAAAATGGAATCACAGATAAATAACCTGGAGACAAGGACTGAGAAGATGCAAGAAAGGTTTAACAAAGAAATTTTTTAAAAGTCAATATATTTTTTAAAAAGAGTCAATATATAATGAATAATGCAATAAATGTGATCAAAAACACTTTGGAGGCTACAAATAGTAGAATAATGGAGGCAGAAGATATGATTAGTGAAGTAGAAGATAGAATGGTAGAAATAAGTGAATCAGGGAGGAAAAAAGAAAAACGAATTAAAAGAAATGAAGACAATCTCAGAGACCTCCAGGACAATAAACACTCCAACATTTAAACCATGGGAGTCCCAGAAGAAGAAGATAATAAGAAAGACCATGAGAAAATACTTGAGGAGATAATAGTTGAAAACTTCCCTAAAATGGGGAAGGAAATAATCACCCAAGTCCAAGAAACCCAGAGTGTCCCAAACAGGATAAACCCAAGGTGAAACACCCCAAGACACATATTAATCAAATTAATAAATATCAAACACAAAGAACAAATATTAAAAGCAGCAAGGGAAAAACAACAAATAACACACAAGGGGATTCCCATAAGGATAACAGCTGATCTTTCAATAGAAAGTCCTCAAGCCAGGAGGGAATGGCAAGACATACTTAAAGCGATGAAAGAAAATAACCTACAGCCCAGAACTGTACCCAGCAAGGATCTCATTCAAATATGAAGGAGAAATCAAAAGCTTTACAGACAAGCAAAGGCTGAGAGAATTCAGAACCACCAAACCAGCTCTCCAACAAATGCTAAAGGATCTTCTCTAGACAGGAAACACCAAAAGGGTGTATAAACTCAAACCCAAAGCAATAAAGTAAATGGCAATGGGATCATACTTATCAATAATTACCTTAAATGTAAATGGGTTGAATGCCCCAACAAAAAGACAAAGACTGGCTGAATCGATATAAAAACAAGACCCCTATATATGTTGTCTAGAACAGACCCAACTCAAAATAGGTGACACATTCAGACTGAAACTGAAGGGCTGGAAAAAGATATTCTATGCAAATAGGAACCAAAAGAAAGCAGGAGTAGCAATCCTCATATCAGATAAAATAGACGTTAAAACAAAGACTGTGAAAAAAGCCAAAGAAGGACACTACATAATGATCAAAGGATCAACCCAAGAAGATATAGTAATTATAAATATATATGCACCCAACATAGGAGCACCACAATATGTAAGACAAACACTAACAAGTATGAAAGGGGAAATTAACAATAATACAATAATAGTGGGAGACTTTAATACCCCACTCATACCTATGGATAGATCAACTAAACAGAAAATTAACAAGGAAACACAAATTTTAAATGATACAATAGACCAGTTAGACCTAATTGATATCTATAGGACATTTCACCTCAAAACAATGAATTTCACCTTTTTCTCAAGCACACACGGAACCTTCTCTGGGATAGATCACATCCTGGGCCATAAATCTAGCCTTGGTAAATTCAAAAAAATTGAAATCATTCCAAGCATCTTTTCTGACCACAATGCAGTAAGATTAGATCTCAATTACAGGAGAAAAAATATTAAAAATTCCAACATATGGAGGCTGAACAACACGCTGCTGAATAACCAACAAATCACAGAAGATGTAAAAAGAGAATATGCATAGAAACAAATGAAAACAAAACAACCCAAAACCTGTGGGACACTGTAAATCAGTGCTAAGGGGAAAGTTCATAGCAATGCAGGCATACCTCAAGAAACAAGAAAAAAGTCAAATAAATAACCTACCTCTACACCTAAAGCAACTAGAAAATGAAGAAATTTAGAACCCCAGGGTAAGTAGAAGGAAAGAAATCTTAAAAATTAGGGCAGAAATAAATGCAAAAGAAACAAAAGAGACCATAGCAAAAATCAACAAAGCCAAGAGCTGGATCTTTGAAAGGATAAATAAAACTGACAAACCATTAGCCAGACTCATCAAGAAACAAAGGGAGAAAAATCAAATCAATAAAATTAGAAATGAAAATGGAGAAATCTCAACAGACAACACAGAAATTCAAAGGATCATAAGAGACTACTATCAGCAATTATATGCCAATAAAATGGACAACGTGGAAGAAATGGATAAATTCTTAGAAAAGTACAACTTTCCAAAACTGAACCAGAAAGAAATAGAAAATCTTAACAGACCAATCACAAGCACAGAAATTGAAACTGTAATCAGAAATCTTCCAGCAAACAAAAGCCCATGTCCAGACGGCTTCACAGCTGAATTCTACCAAAAATTTAGAAAACAGCTAACACCTATAATACTCAAACTCTTGCAGAAAATTGCCGAGGGAGGTACACCTCCACTCTCATTCTATGAGGCCACCATCACCCTAATAACAAAGCCTGGCAAAGATGCCACAAAAAAAAAAAAGAGAACTACAGGCCAATATCACTGATGAACATACATGCAAAAATCTTTAACAAAATTCTAGCAATCAGAATCCAACAACACATTTAAAAGATCGTACACCATGACCAAGTGGGCTTTACTCTTGGGATGCAAGAATTCTTCTATATCCACAAATCAATCAATGTAAAACACCACATTAAAAAATTGAAAAATAAAAGTCATATGATTATCTCAATAGATGCAGAGAAAGACTTTGACAATATTCAACATTCATTTATGATATAAACTCTAAAGAAAACAGGAAGACAAGGAACATACCTCAACATAATAAGAGCTATACATGACAAACCCACAGCAAACATTATCCTTAATGGTGAAAAATTGAAAGCATTTCCCCTAAGGTCAGGAACAAGATAAGGGTGCCCACTTTCACCATTACTATTCAACATAGTTTTGGAAGTTTTGGCTACAGCAATCAGAGCATAAAAGGAAATAAAAGGAATCCAAATTGGAAAAGAAGAAGTATGGTGTTAGAAAGTGTTCTAGTTTTTGACCAGATTTCCCAGCACCACTTGTTAAAGAGATTGTCTTTAATCCATTGTATATTCTTGCCTCCTTTGTCAAAGATAAGGTGTCCATAGGTGTGTGGATTTATCTCTGGGCTTTCTATTTTGTTCCATTGATCAATATTTCTGTCTTTGTTCCAGTACCATACTGTCTTGATAACTGTGGCTTTATAGTAGAGCCTGAAGTCAGGTAGGTTGATTCCTCCAGTTCCATTCTTCTTTCTCAAGATCGCTTTGGCTACTCGAGGTTTTTTGTATTTCCATACAAATTGTGAAATTATTTGTTCTAGCTCTGTGAAAAATACCACTGGTAGCTCGATAGGGATTGCATTGAATCTATAAATTGCTTTGGGTAGTATACTCATTTTCACTATATTGATTCTTCCAATTCATGAACATGGTATATTTCTCCATCTATTAGTGTCCTCTTTGATTTCTTTCACTGTGTTATATAGTTTTCTATATATAGGTCTTTAGTTTCTTTAGGTAGATATATTCCTAAGTATTTTATTCTTTCCGTTGCAATGGTGAATGGAATTGTTTCCTTAATTTCTCTTTCTGTTTTCTCATTATTAGTATATAGGAATGCAAGGGATTTCTGTGTGTTGATTTTATATCCTGCAAGTTTACTATAGTCATTGATTAGCTTTAGTAATTTTCTGGTGGAGTCTTTAGGGTTTTCTATGTAGAGGATCATGTCATCTGCAAATAGTGAGTTTTACTTCTTCTTTTCCAATTTGGATTCCTTTTCTTTTTCTGCTCTGATTTCTATGGCCAAAACCTCCAAAACTATGTTGACTAGTAATGGTGAAAGTGGGCACCCTTGTCTTGTTCCTGACTTTAGAGGAAATGCTTTCAATTTTTCACCATCGAGGATAATGTTTGCTGTGGGTTTGTCATATATAGCTTACTGGAAATAGAACTGCCTTATGATCCAGCAATCCCACTGCTGGGCATACACACTGAGGAAACCAGAAGGGAAAGAGACATGCGTACCCCAATGTTCATCGCAGCACTGTTTACCATAACCAGGACATGGAAGCAACCTAGATGTCCATCAGCAGATGAATGGATAAGAAAGCTGTGGTACAGATACACAATGGAGTATTACTCAGCCATTAAAGAATACATTTGAATCAGTTCTAATGAGGTGGATGAAACTGGAGCCTATTATACAGAGTGAAGTAAGCCAGAAGGAAAAACACCAATACAGTATACTAATGCATATATTTGGAATTTAGAAAGATGGTAACAATAACCCTGTGTACGAGACAGTAAAAGAGACACTGATGTATAAAACAGTCTTATGGATTCTGTGGGAGGGGAAGAGGGTGGGAAGATTTGGGAGAATGGCATTGAAACATGTAAAATATCATGTATGAAAAGAGATGCCAGTCCAGGTTCGATGCACGATACTGGATGCTTGGGGCTAGTGCACTGGGACAACCCAGAGGGATGGTATGGGGAGGGAGAAGGGAGGAGGGTTCAGGATGGGGAACACATGTATACCTGTGGAGGATTCATTTTGATATGTGGCAAAACTAATACAATTATGTAAAGTTTAAAAATAAAATAAAATTTAAAAAATAAATAAATAAAATAAAAAAAAGAAGAAGTAAAACTCTCACCATTTTCAGATGACATGATCCTCTACAGAGAAAATCCTAAAGACTCCACCAGAAAATTACTAGAGCTAATCAATGAATATAGTAAAATTGCAGGATATAAAATCAACACACAGAAATCCCTTGCATTCCTATACACTAATAATGAGAAAATAGAAAGAGAAATCGAGGAAACAATTCCATTCACCATTGGAATGAAAAGAATAAAATACTTAGGAGTATATCTACCTAAAGAAACTAAGACATATATAGAAAACTATATAACACGGTGAAAGAAATCAAAGAGGACACTAATAGATGGAGAAATATACTGGGTTCATGGATCGGAAAAATCAATATCGTGAAAATGAATATACCACCCAAATCAATCTATAGATTCAGTGCAAGCCCTATCAAGCTACCAACAGTATTCTTCACAGAGCTAGAACAAATAATTTCACAATTTGTATGGAAATACAAAAAACCTCGAATAGCCAAAGCAATCTTGAGAAAGAAGAATGGAACTGGAAGGATCAACCTGCCTGACTACTGGCCCTACTTCAAAGCCACAGTCATCAAGACAGTATGGTACTGGCACAAAGACAGAAATATAGATCAATGAAACAAAATAGAAAGCCCAGAGATAAATCCACACACCTATGGACACCTTATCTTCGACAAAGGAGGCAAGAATATACAATGGATTAAAGACAATCTCTTTAACAAGTGGTGCTGGGAAAACTGGTCAACCACTTGTAAAAGAATTAAACTAGAACACTTTCTAACACCATACACAAAAACAAATTCAAAATGGATTAAAGATCTAAATGTAAGACCAGAAACTAGAAAACTCCTAGAGGAGAACATAGGCAAAACACTCTCAGACATAAATCACAGACAGATCATCTATGAATCACTTTCCAGTATACTGGAAATAAAAGCAAAAATAAACAAATGGGACCTAATTAAAATTAAAAGCTTCTGCACAACAAAGGAAACTATAAGCAAGGTGAAAAGACAGCCTTCAGAATGGGAGAAAATAATAGCAAATTAAGCAACTGACAAGCAACTAATCTCAAAAATAAACAAGCAACACATGTGGCTCAATTCCAGAAAAATAAATGACCTAATCAAAAAATGGGCTAAAGAACTAAATAGACATTTCTCCAAAGAAGAATACAGATGGCTAAGAAACACATGAAAAAATGCTCAACCTCACTCATTATCAGAGAAATGCAAATCAAAACCACAATGAGGTACCATTTCACGCCAGTCAGAATGGCTGTGATCCAAAAGTTTACAAGCAATAAATGCTACAGAGGGTGTGGAGAAAAGGGAATCTTCTTACACTGTTGGTGCGAATGCAAACTAGTACAGCCATTCTGGAGAAGAACGTGGAGATTCCTTTAAAAAACTGGAAGTAGAACTGCCTTATGACCCTGCAATCCCAGTGCTGAGCATACACACCGAGGAAACCAGAATTGGAAGAGACATGTGTACCTCAATGTTCATTGCAGCACTGTATATAATAGCCAGGACATGGAAGCAACCTAGATGCCCATCAGCAGATGAATGGATAAGAAAGCTGTGGTACTTATACACAATGGAATATTACTAAGCCATTAAAAAGAATACATTTGTATCAGTTCTAATGAGGTGGATGAAACTGGAGCCTATTATACAGAGTGAAGTAAGCCAGAAAGAAAATCACCAATACAGTATACTAATGCATATTATGGAATTTAGAAAGATGCTAACGATAACCCTGTATGCGAGACAGCAAAAGAGACACAGATGTTTAGAACAATCTTTTGGACTCTGGGAGAGGGAGAAGGTGTGATGATTTGGGATAATGGCATTGAAACATGTATAATATCATATAAGTACTAATCGCCAGTCCAGGTTTGATGCAGGATACAGGATGCTTGGGGCTGGTGCACTGGGATGACCCAGAGGGATGGTACAGGGAGGGACGTGGGAGTGGGGATCAGGATGGGGAACACGTGTACACCCGTGGTGGATTCATGTTGATGTATGGCAAAACCAATACAATATTGTAAAATAAATAGCCTCCAATTAAAATAAATAACTTTAAATTACTAAAAAGAAAATAAGGAAAGAAATCTGAAACTATATTCAACAACTTCAGTTCAGTTCAGTTGATCAGTCGTGTCCAGTTCTTTATGAGCCCATGAACAGCAGCACACAAGCCCTCCTTGTCCATCACCAACTCCCAAAGTCCACACATACTCAGGTCCATTGAGTTGGTGATGCCATCCGTCCATCTCATCCTGTCATCCCATTCTCCTCCTGCCCTCCATCTTTCCCAACATCAGGGTCTTTTGAAATGAGTCAGCTCTTTGCAACAGTTGGCCAAAGCATTGGAGTTTCAGCTTCAGCATCAGTGCTTTCAGTGAACATTCAGGACTGATTTCCTTTAGGATGGACTGGTTGGGTCTCATGTAGTCCAAAGGACACTCAAGAGTCTTCTCCAACACCACAGTTCAAAAGCACCAATTCTTTGGGGCTCAGCTTTCTTTATAGTCCAACTCTCACATCCATCCATGACCACTGGAAAAACCATAGCCTTGACTACATGGACGTTTGTTGACATAGTAATGTCTCTGCTTTTCAACAAGCTGTCTAGATTGGTGTCAACTTTTCTTTCAAGACGTAAGCGTCTTTTAATTTCATGGCTGCAATCACCATCTGCAGTGATTTTGAAGCCCAGAAATATTAAATCAACCACTGTCTTCACTGTTTACCCATCTATTGGCCATGAAGTGATGGGATGGGATGCCATGATCTTAGTTTTCTAAATGTTGAGCTTTAAGCGAACTTTTTCACTCTCCTCTTTCACCTTCATCAAGAGGTTCTTTATTCTTCTTCACTTTATGACACTTTATGGTGTCATCTGCATATCTGAGGCTATGGATATTTCTCCCGGCAATCTAGATTCCAGCCTGTGCTTCCTCCAGTCCAGTGTTTTCATGATGAACTCTGCATATAAGTTAAATAAGCAGGGTGAAATTATACAGCCTTGACATACTCCTTTCCTATTTGGAACCAGTCTGTTGTTCCATGTCCAGTTCTAACCGTTGATTCCTGACCTGCTTACAGGTTTCTCAAGAGGCAAGTCAGGTGGTCTAGTATTCCCATCTCTTTAAGAAATTTACACATTTTATTGTGATCCACACAGTCAAAGGCTTTGGCATAGTCACTAAAGCAGAACTAGGTGTTTTCTTGGAATTTCTTGCTTTTTTGATAATCCACCAGATGTTGGCAATAAGATCTCTGGTTCCTCTCCCTTTTCTAAAACCAGCTTGATCATCTGGAAGTTCATGGTTCACTTACTGCTGAAGCCTGGCTTGGAGAATTTTAAGCATTACTTTACTAGCGTGTGAGATAAGTGCAATTGTGCTGTAGATAGCGCATTATTTGGAACTGCCTTTCTTTGGGATTGGAATGAAAACTGACCTTTTCCAGTTCTGTGGCCACTGCTGAGTTTCCAAATTTGCTAGCATATTGAGTACAGCACTTTCACAGCATCATCTTTCAGGATTTGAAATAGCTCAACTGGAATTTCATCACCTCCACTAGCTTTGTTCTTAGTGATGCTTCCTAAGGCCCATTTAACTTCACATTCCAGGATGTCTGGCTCTAGGTGAGTGATCACACCATCATGCTTATCTGGGCCATGAAGGTTTTTTTGTACAGTTCTTCTGTGTATTCTTGCCACCTCTTCTTAGTATCTTCTGCTTCTGTTACGTCCATACCATTTCTGTCCTTTATTGAGCTCATCTTTGCATGGAATATTCCCTTGGTATCTCTAATTTTCTTGAAGAGATCTCTAGTCTTTCCCATTCTATTGTTTTCCTCTATTTCTTTGCATTGATCACTGAGAAAGGCTTTCTTATCTCTCCTTGCTATTCATTGGAACTCTGCATTCAAATGGGTATATCTTTGCTTTTGTCCTTTGCTTTTTGCTTCCCTGCTTTTCATAGCTACCTGTAAGGCCTCCTTAGACAGCCATTTTGCTTTTTTGCATTTCTTTTTCTTGGGGATGGTCTTGATTCCTGTCTCCAGTACAATGTCATGAACCTCCGTCCATAGTTCATCAGGCACTCTGTCTATTAGATCTAGTCCCTTAAATCTATTTCTCACTTCCACTGTATAATCATAAGGAATTTTATTTAGGTCATACCTGAATGGTCTAATGGTTTTCCCCACTTTCTTCAATTTCAGTCTGAATTTGGCATTAAGGAGTTCATGATCTGAGCCACAGTCAGCTCCTGGTCTTGTTTTTGCTGACTGTATAGAGCTTCTCCATCTTTGGCTGCAAAGAATATAATCAATCTTATTTTGGTGTCGACCATCTGGTGATGTCCATGTATAGAGTCTTCTCTTGTGTTGTTGGAAGAGGGTGTTTGCTATGACCAGTGTGTTCGCTTGGCACAACTCTATTAGCCTTTGCCCAGCTTCATTCTGTTCTCCAAGGCCAAATTTGTGTGTTACTCCTGGTGATTCTTGACTTCCACTTTTGCATTCTAGTCCCCTATAATGAAAATGATATCTTTTTTGGGTGTTTTCTAAAAGCTCTTGTAGGTCTTCATAGAACTGTTCAACTTCAGCTTCTTCAGTATTATTGATCGTGGCATAGGCTTGGATTACCGTGATATTGAAAGGTTTGCCTTGGAAACAGAGATCATACTGTCATTTTTGAGATTGCATCCAAGTACTGCATTTCAGTATCTTTTGTTGACTATGATGTCTAATCCATTTCTTCTAAGGGATTCCTGCCCACAGAAGTAAATATTATGGTCATCTGAGTTAAACTCACCCATTCCTGTCCATCTTAGTTCGCTGATTCCTAGAATGTCTATATTCACTCTTGTCATCTCCTGTTTGACCACTTCCAATTTGCCTTGATTCATGGACATAACAATCCAGGTTCCTATGCAATATTGCTCTTTACAGCATCGAATCTTGCTTCTATCATGAGTCCCACCCACAACTGGATGTTGTCTTTGCTTTGGCTCCATCCCTTCATTCTTTCTGAAGTTGTTTCTCCACTGATCTCCAGTAGCATATTGAAAGGTTGTTGTTGAATCACGCGAATACACCGGTATTCTTGGCCCCCGGAGGAGAAGAATTCAATCCGGGGCCAGAGACGAGGCTTGATTGCTCAGAGATTTTGTGTAATAAAGTTTTATTAAAGTATAAAGGAGATAGAGAAAGCTTCTGACATAGGCATCAGAAGGGGGCAGAAAGAGTACCCGTTTGCTAGTGTTAACAAT
>NW_011494714.1:2128468-2140503 GCF_000754665.1 Bison bison bison
GAGAATTCCAGACCCCTCTCTCCTTGGGGACCCCTAGACTCCCTATCAACCTGCCTGGGAACTGACTCTGTCAATATTGGGTGCCTACCGACCTGGGGAGTTCATCTTTCAGTGTCCTATCATTTTGCCTTATCATACTGTTCATGAGGTTCTCAAGGCAGAACACTGAACTGGTTTGTCATTCCCTTCTCCAGTGGACCACATTCTGTCAGATCTCTCCACCATGAGCCATCCATCTTGGGTGGGCCTACATGGCATGGCTTAGTTCCATTGAATTAGACAAGGCTGTGGTCCGTGTGACAGATTGGCTAATTGTCAGTGATTGTGGTTTCAGTCTGTCTGCCCTCTGATGCCCTCTCTACCCTCTTACTTGGGTTTCTCTTACCTTGGAGTGGGGGATCTCTTCACGGCTGCTCCTGCAAAGTGCAGCCGCTGCTCCTTACCTTGGAAGTAGGACAGCTCCTCTCGGCTGCCACTCCTGATGTGGATGTGGGGTAGTTCCTTTCCACCGTGCATCTGAGCTCCAGTTGCAGCTGCCATGCATCTGCACCACCATCGCAGCTGTGGTGAGCAATAATTCAACAACTTATTGTTCCTCATATTGTTTCTGTTATTGTGACAGAATCGTATGTATGTTAACAGATAAAAGCAAGACAATAATTGAAACTAATGTTTTGAAGTAAGACTTTCAGTGCCTAGAAAAAGAGGCTCACACATAACATATAGAAGTTTAATTCAAACCCTGCTGCCTTACATCTTGAACTGAAAGCATGTTTGTACCAACTAATTATATTCCTTTTTATTTTAATTTTTAAGGAAAATGTGTACTTCCTCCTCTGACCACTGTAAAGCCTAGAAGTAGTGACAACTTGAAAACAGTGACTATTCTGAGGTCTAACATCTAGCTTCCAAATACATTTCTCATCAGACGATCTTAAAGAGATGGCTAATTTCAGGACTGGGTAAAGAAACGCTCAAAATAATCTGGGAATCTTGAAGGACCAGAAAGCTGAGGGACTTCAAAGAACAATGCGGACTGGAAAGAAAGTTTAGGAGTCCAAATGAAAAGGCCAAACATCTGCCAGTTTGTTGGGCAGAATGATGTTTCTGCTTCTCAACACACTGTTTAGGTTTGTCATAGCTTTCCTGCCAAGAAGCTGATGTTTTCTGATTTCATGGCTGCAGGCACCATCCACAGTGCTTTCAGAAGCTAAGATGAAGAAATCTGTCACTGCTTCCACCTTTTCTCCTTCTATTTGCCATGAAGGATGGGGCTGGATCCCATGATCTTAGTTTTGTTTTTTGTTTTTTTTCTTTTTGTTTTTTTTTTTTGTTCACATATTTTTTGTTTGTTTGTTTCCAGTCTCCTTACTTTTTTTTTTAATTTTTATTTAATTAGTATACATGTGTTCCCCATCCTGAACCCTCCTCCCTCCTCCCTCCCCATACCATCCCTCTGGGTCGTCCCAGTGCACCAGCCCCAAGCATCCAGCACCGTGCATTGAACCTGGACTGGCATCTCGTTTCATACATGACATTTCACATGTTTCAGTGCCATTCTCCCAAATCAAATCTGGTCAACCACTTGTAAAAGAATGAAACTAGAACACTTTCTAACACCATATACAAAAATAAACTCAAAATGGGTTAAAGATCTCAACGTAAGACCAGAAACTGTTTTTTTTTTTTTTTTCTTAATATTGAATTTTAAGCTGGCTGAATGTGTCCAAATGTTAATAGGCAACATCTAACTTGTCACTGTGATAGACTACTAGGGCACCAATTCACCATTCTGAGCATTGAGAAAGAAAAATCATCATCAATATTTATGCTATTTTTGTTTCTATTAAGCATAGGTCATGTAACTACAAACAGTTCCAGGAAAACAAGCTAGACTGTCCCTTCTGGGAATGATGAGAGAGTGATGGGGAGCAGCTATAATAGAAATGAAGCCTCACTCACTGGCCTGCAGCTCACCTCCTGCTGTGGAGGTCTGGTTCCTAATAGACCAAGGACTGGTACTGGTCCTGACTCACTGTGCTGGTATTGTGGACTCCTGCTCTAAACCTAATAGTGGGACATTCTGTAGGACAAACCACCCTGCTTCCTCCCTGTTTCTGAACAAACAAATGGCATTAAAATTGGGAGAGGAACAGTTATTTAGTCCTAAAGAGAACAATCAAGTGCAACATATGAATACGTTCTTCAATAACTGTGAAAAGACATCAGTTTTTCGTGAATCAGGTAAATTTGCACATGGACTGGATATTAAATGTTCCTTTTATTGGGAACAAAAGAGCAATTTTTTCATATACTATTATTCTACCACAAATACTCATTATGTACATTTGGTGAAATGGTCATCTTGTCCCTAAAATACTTCAGGAAAAATGAATAAGAAGTAAAAGAGAGAATGAAATGACAGTCTGTCTTGATTTAAAACAGAATAACATAGCTGCTATGGATTGAATTATGTCCACCCTTGACTCCCAATGTGATGGTATTAGGAAGTAGGACTTTTGGGAGGTATTCTGGTTGAGATAGGGTTTTGATGGTGGTCCCTCATGATGGGATTAACCTGTCCCTCTTTTTCTCTCTCATTCTCCCTCTTCTTGTTCCCTTCAACCACCACATGTGAGAACATAGCAAGATAAAGACTGATGCAAGTCAAGAATGTCTTCCTGTGAACTCAATTGGTCACCACCTTGATGTTGCATAGTCTCCAGTCTAGGACAACTTGTGGGACTAAGAGGTTAGTTTTGTAGTTACTGATGCCGAATGATGAAATGTAGGGTGCATGACACTCTTCTTTCTTATATTTGTTATGTTTGAAATTGTTTTGCAGTAAGAAGTTTATAGAAAGTCCATTTTGAAGTTTCTGTCTTAGTGACACCCTGAGGAGCCCAAGATAACAGATTCAAGCAGGTTCCCAATGAATGGGTGGTTGCAAGACCATATGCTCCTTACTCCACCTCATCTCTTGTCATCTGAAAACTCTTCCCCACATCTGACCCTTGACTGCCCCCCTCTCCCATCTGCATCTCCATTCCTCTGCTAAGCTGAGTCATCTAGTGGAGATATTGATGATTCAGGACAGGGTCTGGAAGCAGAAGGAATGCATACATTTTTAGAAATAATGAACTAGAAAGACCCATCTTGGCTTTCCCTTCTTTAGTGTCATTTGCAGGTGAGGGATTGGGCTTGTTAGGGTGGAAGGCACAAGTGGGACTGCATAGATATCTGGAAGTGAAGTGAGCAGGAATTCAGAGTGCAGTAACCAGGAGGTGGGCAGCTTGCACAGGACCCAGGAGGGAAGGAAGAAGCACTGGGAAAAGAATAGTACCTCCCTGAGGGCCAGACTTTCTTGAGGCTTCCAGTTAAACTTGCAGGTCACATCCTTCCTGCTGGAATTCCTGCTCCAGATGTGGAGGGGAGAGAGCTATACTCACTGATAATGAGTCACAGGGAGAGGGACAGCCTGCCCCAGAGGCCCTCCACTCTAACTGTGGGTATCATCCCAAACCAGAGAGCAAATGGCAGGTCATCTAAAAGATGACCTACTTTAAAAGGTATTTAAAGTACTACAAAATTTGTCTAAGAGTTCTGGCATATCTAGTTCCCTGAGTTTTGTTTGTTTGTTTGTTTGTTTTTGGAGATGATTCATCAGCCTAATTTGGGTTTCTGCTGAGGAATCTACAAGCTTCCCCAGTGGTAACTTCTGATTTATAACTACCTGATCTCATCCCACAGAATGCAAATAATAGTAAGGTACAGTGGGCAAGGCCTTTAAGGTCCTTGGTGTCACAGCAGTTGTGTGCCAAGTGGTCTACTACTCCCAGTCCTGAGCCCAGGACCCATGAACAACACCAGACAGTTACAGCCCCCTGCCCACCAGAGGCAACCTCAGCATCCTCAGCAACATGTATCTCTGAGCCCCTTGTCCACTGATTGGCACTGAGCTTCAGCCTGGAACAAGTATTGTGGAGCAAATCCAGTCTCCCTCATCCAAGAGATGGGAAAATGAACCCTGGGGTGTATGACACACCTTAGCTGAAGGTAAGTTAGTGAAGACTTGGGACCCAGAAACTCTGGTTCCAAGGCTAGGAGACTTCCAGTAAGGGAAAGATGAGAGAAAGCCCAATTGCATCCACTCCTGGGTAGCTCTCAGATGTCTGCAAGCACCAAAGTGGAAGTTTCTTTCTGGTTGCCCCTCAAGTCTGCTTCTGATTTTATCAGCAGACCTGCCTGCATGTAGCAGCATTTAAATGCATGAAAGCAATGTTCAGTGCTGTTTCTTCTGGGTTCCAGGCACAGTGGCAGAGCACTACCCTTGGAGGCAGTCTTGAAGGTGGTGACTGACTCACTCCCAACTCAATCCCCAGAGCTCCCAATCCTCATTCACACAAGACAGACCCTTGGCTGACTGGGTAGCATCAACCTGCATTCACAGCGAGAAGCATTCTCTTCTCATCCTTCTGGCAACTTAGATATGTGCCTTATGTTTCCTCAGGGAACCACTGGCTGAGCGAGCTCGGGGTCTGAGACTAGCCTGGATGAAACCAATGTGTTCCCTCTTTGATGCTCCAAATAGACCTTGGAGACTGAAAGGCATTGAGAGAATTACAATCACCCTTATATTTTGTAGGGACTTTGCTTTATGAATCTGGTTGGAGAAAAAGGACAGAAACACAGGACACGGCTGGACATCTCTGGGTCCCAGCTGACTGTGAGTTGAGTTCCAGCCACCAGGCTTCACAGTCAGGTGCTGATGTTATTCACAAGCCACCTTTGAAGAAGGAATAGAGAAGAGAGTTTTTGGTCAGAGAGCAGTGTGGTCAAAGGGCCAGGAAATCACCTGGGGCAAGATGAAACAGCAGTCATTATTTGTTTCTTTGCTCTATTGGTTCCTTGGCATTTCTACTGCTGAGAACAAGTACATGGAGATAGTCAGAGGCATTGGTGTGCCCCTGGCACCTGATGCTCCTGGTGATAACCAGATTGTCCAAAACATATTCAGCCTCATGATAGCCCCAGGTTCTCCCTTCTTGGGAAGGCTGACATGCCTCATTTCTGCTAACTCACAACTGAAGCATGGGATGAGTTCATGGTGGTTGACGTGTAGGCCAAGTTCCAAGCATGCAAGGAAGATTGGCAGTGGAAGGGTAGCCATTTATTAAACTTGGTTACCTTGGTCCTTAGCAGGGGCTACTTCCCACACCTAGAATATTTTTCTCCCAGCTTTTTGTATGGCCGGGTCCTTCTCAACATTTAGCATCAACTCAAATGAGTCTCTCTCAGGCTTGCTTTCCCTGGCCACTGCACTCTCACAAGCAGAGACCTTCATCCAAAAAGTGCCTAGACCCTTCCTTCTGTCAAAACAATAAATATAGTTAACAAAGTGGAAAGGTGGGAGAGAGATAAATTGAGAGTTTGAGATTAATGTATGTATACTGCTTTATTTAATAGATAATAAACAATGACCCACAGTACAGCACAGGAATTCTGCTCAATAGTCTGTAATATCCTGCATGGGAAAAGAATCTAAGAAAGAATGGATACATGTGTATGTATAATGGAATTAATTTCCCATACAACTAATATTAATACAATGCTATAAATCAACTACACTCCTATATAAATTAAAACCTGAAATTGTTTTTTAAAATGCGTTCATGTAGAGACCCATGGAGTTCTTTAGACGTGCAGGATTTCATATATGATGCTGGAGATGGCAGAATGGGTACAGAAATCTAGACATTATCTGAGGTTGTATTTTCCTGAGCTTTGGTGTCTTTTGCTTCTAGTGTCACCTTTGATTTGTAGTTGGAGGATCTACTACAAGGGCTTGGAGACACCAGCTGGGTGTTAGTTGAAGGATGAGAGGGATGCGCTAGTGGGAGAGTGAAATCCCAGCTTCCTAGCTTTGGGTTGAGGAATGTTTGAGGCACAACTTATATCCCAAGCTCCCTGTGAAAACAGACTGTGGCTTCCCTCTCCACGACTTGCATGATATCAGACCCAGACTTGTTTCATCATTTTGCATGTCCTCCTTCCCCTGACCCCTCACTGGTTTCTCTGGGAGAATTTTTTTTTTTTTTTAATTTTGGCAGCACTAGGTCTTCATTCAGAGAAGGCAATGGCACCCTACAAATACTCTTGCCTGGAAAATCCCATGAACAGAGAAGCCTGGAAGGCTGCAGTCCATGGGGTCGCTGAGGGTCAGACATGACTGAGCGACTTCAATTTCACTTTTCACTTTCATGCATTGAGAAAGAAATGGCAACCCACTCCACTGTTCTTGCCTGGAAAATCCCAGGGATCCCAGAGACTGGCGGGGTGACATCTATGGAAACGCAAAGAGTCGGACACGACTGAAGTGACTTAGCAGCAGCAGCAGGTCTTCATTGCTGTTCAGGACTTCTCTATTTTCAGCAAGCAGGGATTACTCTGTAATGGCAGTGCACTAGCTTTTCAATCCTGTGCTTCTCTTAATGTTGATCACAGGCTCTAGGGCACTCAGGCTCAGTAGTTTTGGCCCACTGGCTTAGTTGCCCTGGGGCATTTGCAATCTTCCCAAACCAGGTCCAAACGCATATCTTAAGCACTGGATCAAAAGGGAAAACACTCTGGAAGAAATTTGAAATCCATAACATTTACATGAAACTTGGTACCATGGCCTATTTATGAGGAGACTGAGAGAGGATTGTCCCTGCTTCAAGCAAATTCCTGAGATCAGGACTGATTGAGGTCCCCCTCCCAAGTGTTTCTACAGGATCTTAAAGCTGTCCTGCCATATGGCTTTGTTCTTGCTTCAGATTCTGAATCCCACACAAGACCACACCTTCCAGAGGGCAGGGCTGTCACTTGACCCACTTCTAAGTATACATCACTAGATATTGTCTCATCCAGACCCAAATGTCAAGACAAGGCTAACACAAAGATCAATTATTCTATTATGAGTGTTAGGTTACAAGCTCAATGACTGTAATCAAATCCTAAATAACATTATTTTAAATACAATACAATTTCAATTCTCTGTCATATAATGTTAGTGTGGGTCTCTCCACAGAAATGGGGACCCACTTCTTTCTTGTCACATCTTCCACCTGTGCTACTTACCTCTGGTCTAACATGGCTGCTCCAGCTCCTGTCATTACATCTGCATTCCAGCTAGTGGGACAGAAAATAATACTTCCATTTGGAAGTGACATATCACCTCTACTCAAATTCCACTGGCCAAAGTATCTTCCATGGTCATGGCAAACCTGGGGGCGGTGGGCACCCAGAAGGGCAGGGGAATGTGATCATACTTCAGAACATTCATGATGGGTTAAAAAGGCCACCACCCTTCATTCATATCCCTGTATTCATTCTTCTTTGGTTCTCACCACACAGCTCTCTGTCTGTTTTGGCCTGCAAATATGGATATGGTTGAGGTGATAAGAGAGGACATGGCCCAGGCTGTACAAATATGGAGAGAACAAGAATGGAAAGAAGATACAAAAGTATAAAATTCAAAATCCAAAGAAAAACATGTTTATAATCATAATTTTGCATTTATACAATTTAGGTATAATGGTTGATGAATAAATTTATAAAATAAAAATTTAGAGAAATGTAAAATATAAATATGTTCACTAAACCCAACAAAATAATAAGGCTATATCATATTAATCACATAGTAGTATCAGGATTAAGTGTGGAGGCACATTGCAAAAAACTAAAACAACTATAACTTTAGCAAGATAAACTTGATTTTTCTCTCCCACTGAAACAAAGCTGGAGGTGTTCCAGCCAGAGATTGGGTGCTATCCATCTCCAAGGTTACATGTTTGTCCAATACAACTTCAGGAGTTCCAGCCATCACAACTAAAATCCGGACAACAGTTAGGAAGAAAGTAGGGAAGGTAAGAGTCCCATTTCTCAGCTAAATCAGCTCCTTGAAAGCAGTCTTCCAAGAAATCCCTCTTACAGATCTGCTTGCATCTCTAAGTCACCTGTCATGACTAAGAGAACGTGTGGGCAAGAAATGCAGTCCTGTAGCTACTGGGCTTACGGCTATATAACAAACTATTTTCAGTTTTGAAAGAGAAGCAGAAAATAGATCATTTTGTAGGTAGCCTGCAGGGCCTGCCTTAAAGAACAACAACAACAAAAAAAAAGAATGGAGTAGGCTGAACGTCTGGCTACAGTGTGGGAGCCAGGAGAAAGGAGCAGCAATGAGAAAGGGCTAGTTGAATCTGAACTGTGCTCCAGAAAATAGAAGCAGACTGGTCAGTAGAGATCTTCTAAGGACTGAAGTGAGGATTAAACATACCACATGACACAATTTGTTTTGCAAACTGCTTTTCCAACCCAGGTCCCAAATCTCTCTCAATTCTTCAGCTTCTAAATACCTTGTCTTTGTTACCTCACATTCTGACCTACCTGTCTCACCTTCCTTATTTCTGTTCACATCACTTCTCCATCTAATCCACCAGCATTACAAGATCCAGTATTGAGAACGTAGCAACACTTTCTAGAAGTGGGTAGAAACACAATGACTATTTCTACTTTAGTATTTGTTTGTCCTGATCAAGGTCTTTTGAAAATACTAAAATCACTAGAATTATGGAGATCTCAAGTTTCCTCTAAAATCCCAACCAAGAATGTGACTTCCTTGGACCTGGAGGGGATGCGTTCACGTTTGGATCCACAGGTCTTAGCACAACAGTAAGTCTCCTGTATATGAACAAGTTACTTTTGAAAAGGGTGTTCAAAATCCCAATTGAGGTAGGACAAGAGCCGTGGTGGTTGAAAAGAGCCAAGACTGTGAAATAGGAGGAAACAAGTTTTCACTGGTTTACGTGAAAGACTCGGCAAATATCATCCGGCTTTGTGTGTAGTGATTGAGCTGTGGTTTAGAGAAGCATTCCCTGTTGCCCAGGATGAGCAACAGAGGAGAAGAAAGAGGAGATTGAACTGTGAAAATCAAACATATATGTCTAGTATTGTCTGTGTATTTCAAGTATGTCTAGTATTGAAGAGATGTAAGTCCTGTCAATTTATCTGCTCCCTCCTGAAAAGAATTAGAGTTCTAAAAGAGGAAAGGTCTGCACTATGCTAGCACCTTATTCTTCCTCTGCCCAGTGACCATTGATTTCTAATGCCATTTCTTTATAAACAGAGGATGTACTTTGTATGATTGAAGTCTTCTAATTTACTGTTCCATATAATCTTCTGATGCTGTTCTTTCCCCAAGCACATGGGGCCCTGGGACCTGGCAGGCTCTGTTTTGGCTGCACAGTGCAGTGTATGGGGATCTGCTGTCGTCTGGGCCCTGGGTTATATCTTCAGTCTGGGTTCACATCTGAGGGGTTAACTCTGAAGGTGAGTGAAGTTGCTCAGTCGTGTCCGACTCTTTGGGACTCTGTGGACTGTAGCCCACCAGGCTCCTCCATCCATGGGATTCTCCAGGTAAGAATACTGGAGTGGGTTGCCATTTCCTTCACCAAAGGGGTTAATTCTAGTTGGGTTTATTTCGATCATCTTGCTCTTTATCTTCAGTTTGTCCCATGTTCTTTCTTCCAATGTCTCTTTTTATCCCTGACTTCTTTGTGACTGAGTAGTTTTTATGATTCCCTTTTATATCCTTTGTCACTTTATTAAGTGTAACTGTTCTTAAATAGTTTTAAGATCCATAGTATTCATCTTTAACTTGCCAGTATGCCATTATTAATTATGATAATTATTAAATCATTTATTTATTTATCATTTCTTTGTCTGTACTGGGTCCTAGTGTGGCATGCAGAATCTTCCTTGTGGTAGGGACTCTCTATTTGAGGAGGGAAAGCTCAGTACTTGCAGCATGTAAACTCTATTTGAGACATGCAGGCTTAGTTGTCCAGTGGCATGTGGGATCTTAGTTCTCCAGCAAAGGACAAACCTTTGCCATTTGCAAATGCTTTGCATTGCAAAGCAGATCCTTAACCACTGGACCACCAAGGAAGTCCATATATTTACCTTTTAATACATATTACATGTTTATCATTTTGGGTACTATTCATTCCACCTGTAGATCC
This sequence comes from Bison bison bison, assembly GCF_000754665.1. Classification (NCBI taxonomy): domain Eukaryota; kingdom Metazoa; phylum Chordata; class Mammalia; order Artiodactyla; family Bovidae; genus Bison; species Bison bison. Next base: position 2,138,530 of record NW_011494714.1, read on the forward strand.
AGATTTTCACTTCGTTTTAAATTCCTTCTGACTTGAAACCCTTTGTAAAAGGTCTGTTGGTTGTGATGCAGTCTTTTAGTTGTTGTATGTCTAAGAAAATATTTTATCTTGTTTTTGATATGTATTTTTCTGGGGTATAAAATTCTGAGTCAATTATATTTCTCTCAGCATTTAAGATGTGGTGCCAGTATCCTCTGGCTATCATTGTTTCATTTGCCTAATCTGCTGTCATCCCCATTTTTTGTTGTACTGTGTCTGTTTCTCCTTCTTACATTTCTTTCACTGATTGTCTTAAACCATGAATTATAATGTGCCTTTGTATAGTTGTCATACTTCTTGTCCTTGAATTAATTGAGCTTCTGTGTTAATGGGTTTAAAGCTTTCATTATACCTGGGAATTTTTTAGCCAGTAATTATGAAGTTCTTTGCTCTATTCTCCTGCTGTTCACTTCCTGTGGGATTCCATTTACACATATTTTAGCACTCTTAAAATTAGTTCAGATCTCTCTGATGCACAATTAATTTTTCCCACAGACTTTGCATTTCTATTTTACATATCTCTATTTAACATACTCAATATTTTTCAGCTTCATGAATACAAGGATTATTGAGGTAGTAAGCATTTTAATGTCCTTCCCTGCTAATTATGTCACATATATTTTACTTGTATTTTTACTTGTTGATTTTTCCCTCGTTATGGATATTTTATTTCTTCTTTACACATCTGGAATTTTTTTCCTTTTTAAATTTAATTATTTATCTTAATCAGAGTATAATTACTTACAATATTGAGATGAAACTAGGACAAATACTTTCACAAATTATACAGAAATTTTAAATTGGATTGTGAATGTGGTCACTTTAACTTTGGATGCTGGATATTTTTTAATTTTTATAAACTATTCCTTTCACTGTTTGCAAACACTGTTGATTTCTTGGAAACAATACATTTTTTGAAGGCTTGCTGTAAAGTTTTTTAAGCTGAGATGAAACCAGCCTTTAGACCAGGTTTACTATTCCCCACTAGGAAGGCAATATTGTCTTCAGGGCCCTATTGATCTCATGGGAAATAGGAGTAATTTCAAGGGCAGTCCTAAGATGGTGGAGGAATAGGAAAGGGAGACCACTTTCTCCCCAACAAATTCATCAAAAGAATATTTGAACGCTCAGTAAATGCCACAAAACAACTTCTGAATGCAGGCAGAGGACATCAGGCACCCAGAAAAGCAGCCCATTGTCTTCGAAAGGAGGTAGGAAAAAATGTAAAAGATAAAAAGAGAGACAAAAGAGGTAGGGATGAAGATCTGTCCCGGGAAAGGAGTCTTTAAAAAGAGAGAAGTTTCCACACACCAGGAAACACTCTCACTGGCAAGTCTGTGGCGAGCCTTGGAACCTCAGAGGGCAACATAACTAGGAGGAAAAATAAATAAATAATTTAAACCCACAGATTACATGCCCAATGGTAACTGCCAGTGGAGAAGCAGCACAGACACCTGCATCCACCACTAGCAAGCGGGGGCTGGGCAAGGAGGCACGGGCTGCATTGCTTAGAGTAAGGACTGGGCCTGAATGCCCTGAGGACAATCTGAGGGAACTAACTTGAAATAGCAAACCAGACCCTGGCATAGCTACCCCAGTGAAAAGCCATAAACTAAGACACGACCAGGCCTGCTCACAGAACAAAGGACTGAGTAGAGCTAGCTGGCTGTGGACCGGCGCATCCCCTGCCTGAGACAGGGAGGCGAGGGCAGCCAGAGCCGGAAGGGGGCAATTGCGGCCCCAGAGAGGCATCGTCTACCAAACTGCAAGCAGAGTTCGTTGCTAATCAAGACTTCTTGGGATTCTGGACAGTCAACATCCACCTGAGAAGGTGTGTCGGTTGTACACCCAGAAAAATGAGCGGCAGGGATGGGAGAGGCAATAAGTTGCAGTGACTGCGCTCTCCAAACACCTAGTCAACTGAGCGACTCAGAC
>NW_011494714.1:2140603-2188595 GCF_000754665.1 Bison bison bison
TCAACATCCACCTGAGAAGGTGTGTCGGTTGTACACCCAGAAAAATGAGCGGCAGGGATGGGAGAGGCAATAAGTCTCAGTGACTGCGCTCTCCAAACACCTGGTCAACTGAGCGGCTTGGACCTAGGAAGGGCACAAAACGCAGGCCCAACCAAGTCTGTGCCTTTGAGGAGTACCCAAGTGCCTGAACCTGAGCGGCTTAGACCTGGGAAGTGTATGCAACCCAGGGCTCACCTCATACAGTTCCTGGCAGAGCAACCTAGAGCCTGAGCAGTGTAGACTGTGAAAGCATACACACCGTGAGCGGGGGCAAACCCAGTGTGGCTGAGACACTGGGAGCACTCCCCACACACGTCAGTGATATTTGTTTGCATCATTCTTCCCTCCCCACAGCACGACTGAACAAATGAGCCTAAAAAATTGTCCACCACCACCCCTTTGGGTTAGGGTGGAAATTAGACACTGAAGATACCAGTAAACAGAAGAAGCTAAAACAGAGGGAACCGCCCTGGAAGTGACAGGTGCAATAGATTAAAACCCTGCAGTTAGCACTGACTACATAGGGGGGAGATTATAGATCTGGAGAAGTATAAGCTGGACGAAGGAACTACCTGAAAGCGAACTGACCTCACACTGTTCACAAAAACACCAGAGAAAGTCCTAGATACATTTTTTTCCTATTTTCATTCTTTAAATTTAATTTTTTAAAATTTTTACGTCCTCTACCACTCCTTTAATTTTCATTTTTATAACCTACTATTAATTTGAAAAAAAAACCCTATTTCTTAAAGCAAAATTCATATATGTGTGTGTGTATATATATATATATATATATATTGTGACTTTGTTTTTTTCCTTAAATATTGTATTTTTGAGAATCCAAACTCTAGATTTTCAAATTTTGCTCTTTGATATTTGTTATCAATGTTGTAGCTTTAAGAACCCAATCTTCAGTAACCATTTTTATTTGGGAGAGAGATCACTGGCCTGATTGCTCTCTTCCAATTTGGATCTCCTTTTTCTCCACCAGGTCACCTCTATCTCCTCCCTCCCCTTTTCTCCTCTCTACCCAACTCTGTGAATCTCTTTGTGTGCTCCTGACTGTGGAGAACACTTAGGGAACTGATTACTGACTGGATTTGTCTCTCTCCTTTTGATTCCACCCTTTAGCCCCCTGGCCACCTCTGTCTCCTCCCTCCCTCTTCTCTTCTCTGTGTAACTCTGTGAACATCTCTGAGGGATCCAGACTGTGGAGAGCACATCAGTTCAGTTCAGTCCAGTCACTCAGACGTGTACGACTCTTTGTGACCCCATGAACTGCAGCATGCCAGGCTTCCCTGTCCATCACCAACTCCCGGAATTCACTCAAACCCATGTCCATCAAGTCAGTGATGCTATCCAGCCATCTCATCCTCTGTCGTCCCCTTCTCCTCCTGCCCCCAATCCCTCCCAGCATCAGAGTCTTTTTCAGTGAGTCAACTCTTTACAAGAGGTGGCCAAAGTACTGGAGTTTAAACTTTAGCATCATTCCTTCCAAAGAACACTCAGGACTGACCTCCTTTAAAATGGACTGGTTATATTTCCTTGCAGTCCAAGGGACTCTCAAGAGTCTTCTCCAACATCACTGTTCAAAAGCATCAATTCTTTGGTGCTCAGCTTTCTTCACAGTCCAACTCTCACATCCATACATGACCGCTGGAAAAACCATAGCCTTGACTAGATGGACTTTTGTTGGCCAAGTAATATCTCTGCTTTTCAATATGTTATCTATTTTGGTCATAATTTTCCTTCCAAGGAGTAAGCATCTTTTAATGTCATGGCTGCAGTCACCATCTACAGTGATTTTGGAGGCCGAATAAATAAAGTCTGACACTGTTTCTACTGTTTTGCCATCTATTTCCCATGAGGTTATGGGACCAGATCCATGATCTTAGTTTTCTGAATGTTGAGCTTTAAGCCAACTTTTTCACTCTCCTCTATCGTTTTCATCAAGAGGCTTTTTAGTTCCTCTTCACTTTCTGCCATAAGGGTGGTATCATCTGCATATCTGAGGTTATTGATATTTCTCCCAGCAATCTTGATTCCAACTTGTATTTCTTACAGCCCAGCATATCTCATGATGTACTCTGCATATAAGTGAAGTAAGCAGGGTGACAATGTACAGCCTTGGCATACTCCTTTTTTAGGGAAGTGATTACTGGCTAGCTTCTCTCTCACCTTTTGATTCCCCCTCTTCTCCTCCTGTTCAACTCTATCCCCATCCTCCCTCTTCTCTTCTCTGTGTAACTCTGTGAACATCTCTGAGGGATTCAGACTGTGGAGAGCACATAAGGAAGTGATTACTGGCTAGCTTGCTCTCTCCTCTTTTGATTCTCCCTCTTTTGCTCCTGGTCACCTCTGTCTCCCTCCTCCATCTTCTCTTCTCCATGTAACTCTGTGAACCTCTCCAGATGTCCCTCACTGTGGAGAAATTTTTCATCTTTAACCTAGATGTTTTATCATCGGTGCTCTATAGATGGAGAAGTCTTGAGGCTATGGTAAGAATAACACTGAAAATCAGAGGCAGGAGGCTTAAGTTCAAATCCTGAGAACACCAGAGAACTCCTGACTCCAGGGAACATTAATCAACAGGAGCTCATCAAACACCTCCATACCTACACTTAACTCAAGTACCACCCAAAGGCCAACAGGTTCCAAAGAAAGACATACCACACAAATTCTCCAACAACACAGGAACGTAGCCCTGACCTTCAATATACAGGCTGCCCAAAGTCACTCCAAACCCATTGACATCTCATAACTCATTACTGGACACTTAATTGCACTTCAGAGAGAAGAAATCCAGCTCCACCCACCAAAACACCTACACAAGCTTCCCTAACCAGGAAACCTTGACAAGCCACCCATCCAACACCACCCACAGAGAGGAAACATCACAATAAAGAGAACTCCACAAACTGCCAGAATATGGAAAGGTGACCCCAAACACAGCAATATAAACAAGATGAAGAGGCAGAGAAATACACAGCAGGCAAAGGAACAGGATAAATGTCCACCAAACCAAACAAAAGAAGAAGAGATAGGGAAGCTACCTAATAAAGAATTCCGAATAATGATAGTGAAAATGATATAAAATCTTGAAAACAAAAATGAATTACAGATAAATAACCTGGAGACAAGGATTGAGAAGATGCAAGAAAGGTTTAACAAGGACCTAAAAGAAATAAAAAAGAATCAAAATATAACGAATAATGCAATAAGTGAGATTAAAAAATACGCTGGAGGGAACCAAGAATAGGATAACAGAGGCAGAAGATAGGATAAGTGAGGTAGATGATAGAATGGTAGAAATCAATGAAACAGAGAGGGAAAACAAACAAACAAAAAAAGTATTAAAAGAAATGAGGACAATCTCAGAGGTCTGGGACAATGCTAAATGCCCCAACATTCAAATCATAGGAGTCCCAGAAGAAGAAGACAAAAAGAAAGACAATGAGAAAATACCTGAGATAATAGTTGAAAGCTTCCCTAAATTGGGGAAGGAAATAATCACACAAGTCCAAGAAACCCAGAGAGTCCCAAATAGCATAAACCCAAGGGGAAACACCCAAAACACATATTAATCAAATTAACAAAGATCAAAGACAAAGAACAAATACTAAAAGCAACAAGGAATAAACAACAAATAGCACACAAGGGGATTCCCATAAGGATAACAGCTGATCTTTCAATAGAAACTCTTCAGGCCAGGAGGGAATGGCAAGGCATACTTAAAGTGATGAAAAAAAAAAAAAAAAAAACAACAACTACAGCCCAGATTACTGTACCCAGCAAGGATCTCATTCAAATATGTAGGAGAAATCAAAAGGTTTACAGAAAAGCAAAAGCTGAGAGAATTCAGCACCACCAAACCAGATCTCCAACAAATACTAAAGGATATTCTCTAGAGAGAAAACAGAGAAAGAGTGTATAATCTCAAACCGAAGACAATAAAGTAAATGGCAACGAGATCATACTTATCAATAATGACCTTAAATGTATATGGTTTGAATGCCCCAAACAAAAGACAAAAACTTGCTGAATGGATACAAAAACAAGACTCCTATATAGTTGCCTACAAGAGACTGACCTTGAAAAAATGGACACATTCAGACTGAAAGTAAAGGGCTGGAAAAAGATATCTCACGCAAATAGAGACCAAAAGAAACCAGGAGTAGCAATACTCATATCAGATAAAATAGACTTTAAAACAAAGGCTGTGAATATGGACAAAGAAGGGCACTACATAATGATCAAAATATCAATCCAAGAGGAAGACATGACAATTATAAATATAAATGCACCCAGCATGAGAGCACAGCAAAATGTAAGACAAATGCTAACAAGTATGAAAGGGGAAATTAACAATAACACAATAATAGTGGGAGACTTTAATACCCCATTCACACCGATAGATAGATCAAATAAACAGAAAACTAACAAGGAAACACAAACTTTAAATGATATAATAGACCTGTTAGACCTATTTGATATCTATAGGACATTTCACCCCAAAACAATGAATTTCAACTTTTTCTCAAGTGCACATGGAACCTTCTCCAGGATAGATCATATCCTGGGCCATAAATCTACCCTTAGTAAACTCAAAAAAATTGAAATCATTCCAAGCACCTTTTCTGACCACAATGCAGTAAGATTAGATCTCAATTACAGGAGGAAAACTATTAAAAATTCCAACATAGGGAGGCTAAATAACACGCTGATGAATAACCAACAAATCACAGAAGAAATCAAAATACGCATAGAAACAAATGAAAACGCAACAACCCAAAACCTGTGGGACACTGTAAAAGCAGTGCTAAGGGGAAGGTTCATCACAATACAGGCATACCTCAAGAAACAAGAAAAAAAAGTCAAATAAATAACCTAACTCTACACCTAAAGCAACTAGAAAAGGAAGAAATGAAGAACCCCAGGATTAGTAGAAGGAAAGAAATCTTAAAAATTAGGGCAGAAATAAATGCAAAAGAAACCATAGCAAAAATTGACAAAGCCAAAAGCTGGTTCTTTGAGAAGATAAATAAAATTGACAAAGCATTAGCCAGACTCATCAAGAAACAAAGGGAGAAAAATCAAATCAATAAAATTAGAAATGAAAATGGAGAGATCACAACAGACAACACAGAAATATAAAGGATCATAAGAGACTACCATCAGCAATTATATGCCAATAAAATGGACAACATGGAAGAAATGGACAAATTCTTAGAAAAGTACAATTTTCCAAAACTGAACCAGGAAGAAATAGAAAATCTCAACAGACCCATCACAAGCACAGAAGTTGAAACTGTAATCAGAAATCTTCCAGCAAACAAAAGCCCAGGTCCAGATGGCTTCATAGCTGAATTCTACCAAAAATTTAGAGAAGAGCTAACACCTATCCTACTCAAACTCTTCCAGAAAATTGCAGAGGAAGGTAAACTTCCAAACTCATTCTATGAGGCCACCATCACCCTAATACCAAAACCTGACAAAGATGCCACAAAAAAAGAAAACTACAGGCCAATATCACTGATGAACATAGATGCAAAAATCCTATGGACCTAAGGACACCTTATTTTGACAAAGGAGGCAAGAATACACAATGGAGAAAAAACAATCTCTTTAACAAGTGTTGCTGGGAAAACTGGTCAACCACTTGTAAAAGAATGAAACTAGAACACTTTCTAACACCATACACAAAAATAAACTCAAAATGGATTAAAGATCTAAACGTACAACCAGAAACTATAAAACTCTTAGTGGACAACATAGACAAAACCCTCTCTGACATAAATCACAACAGGATCCTCTATGACCCACCTCTCAGAATATTGGAAATAAAAGCAAAAAGGAGACAAATGGGACCTAATTAAAATTAAAAGCTTCTTTAAAACAAAGGAAACTATAAGCAAGGTGAAAAGACAGCCCTCGGAATGGGAGAAAATAATAGCAAATGAAGCAAGTGAAAAAGAATTAATCTCAAAAATATACAAGCAACTCCTGCAGCTCAATTCCAGGAAAATAAATGACCCAATCAAAAAATGGGCCAAAGAACTAGACAGACAGTTCTCCAAAGAAGACATACAGATGGCTAACAAACACATGAAAAGATGCTTAACATCACTCATTATCAGAGAAGTGCAAATCAAAACCACAATGAGATACCCTTTCACGCCAGTCAGAATGGCTGCTATCCAAAAGTCTACAAGCAGCAAATGCTGAGGAGGGTGTAGAGAAAAGGGAACCCTCTTACACTGTTGGTGGGAATGCAAACTAATACAGCCACTATGGAGAACAGTGTGGAGATTCCTTAAGAAACTGGAAACTGAACTGCCATATGACCCAACAATCCCACTGCTGGGCATACACACCAAAGAAACCAGAACTGAAAGAAATACATGTACCCCAAAGTTCATCACAGTACTGTTTATCATAGCCAGGACATGGTAGCAACCTAGATGCCCATCAGCAGATGAATGGATAAGAAAGCTTTGGAACATATACACAATGGAGAATTACTCAGCCATTTAAAAGAATACATTTGAATCAGTTCTCATGAGGTGGATGAAACTGGAGCCTATTATACAGAGTGAAGTAAGCCAGACAGAAAAACACCAATATAGTATACTAACGCATATGTATGGAATTTAGAAAGATGGTAACAATAAGCCTGTATGAGACAGGAAAAGAGACACAGATGTATAGAACAGTCTTCTGGACTCTGTGGGAGAGGGCGACGGTGGGATGATTTGGGAGAATGGTATTGAAACATGTATAGTATCATATATGAAACAAATCTCCAGTCCAGGTTCAATGCATGATACAGGATTCGCGTGGCTGGTGAACTGGGATGACCCAGAGGGATGGTATGGGGAGGGAGGTGGGAGGGGGATTCAGGATGGGGAACACGTGTACACCCATGGAGGATTCATGTTGATGTGTGGCAAATCCAACACAGTATTGTAAAGTAATTAGCCACCAATTAAATAAATTTATCTTATAAAATGAGTAATTTCCAAGCTGGTGGATGGGGACACAATTAGACTTGGTGCAATTTGAGACTCAATGATTGTTCCCTATAATTCAGACCAGTACTATCAACTCTCTGCTAAAAACTTTAAGGGCATCACCTGTACCTCCCACAGTTCTCTATATGTAGCTCTCTCCTGTGAACTCTAACTATACAGAGTCATAAATCTCTCTTCTTGGGGAGACTGTTTGTCTTTGCCTAGGTACACCTTCCATGTATGTGTTGGAAACTATTCCTAGAGTCGGGGCAATTGTAGAACTCTCCTTGCTTGCTTCTCACCTCAGGAATCCACTCTCTCCTGCCAAATGTTTGATGTAAAACAATGCTCTTTCATTTGTCTTTTCTACTTTGGAGTTATTTGAGACAGGAGGATAAATGTGTCCTTTACTCCTTTATGTCGGCTAAATGGAGGTCCCCCTGCAATCAGAACTCACTGAATGCCTTGTGAATGCTAGGCACTGACTTCTGTGCATGGGTGCAAACTTGATTGGGGATATTTGTTGGGGCCTAGGGAGCCCCAGTCTTGCTGTAAAAACATGCCAATTACAAATAGTATTTGCTATGTGGTATATTCAGTTCAGTTCAGTCACTCAGTCATGTCCGACTCTTTGCAACCCCATGAACTGCAGCACACCAGGGTTCGCTGTTCTTCACCACCTCCTGGAGCTTGGGCAAACTCATGTCCATCGAGTTGGTGATTCCATCCAACCATTTCATCCTCTGTCATCCTCTTCTCCTCCTGCTTTCAATCTTTCCAGTAACAGGGTCTTTTCTTTTCTTTTTTTATTTAATTTTTTTATACTTTATTTTATTTTTTACAATATTGTATTGGTTTTGCCTGAGTCAGTTCTTCACATCAGTTGGTCAAAGTATTGGAGGTTCAATTTCAGCACTGGTCCTTCCAATAAATATTCAGGATTGATTTCCTTTAGGATGACTGGGTGGGTCTCCTTGCAGTCCAAGGCACTCTCAACAGACTTGTCCAACACCAGAGTTCAAAACCATCAGTTGTTCATCGCTCACCATTCTTTATGGTGCAACTGTCACATCCATACATGACAACTGGAAAAATCATAGCTTTGATTATACTGAAATTTTCAGCAAAGTAATGTCTCTACTTTTTAAAAAATTGTATAGGTTTGTCATAGTTTTTCTTCAAATGAGCAAGCAGCTTTTAGTTTCATGGCTGTAGTCATCATCTGCAGTGATCTTGGAGCCCCCAAAATTAAAGTCTCTCACTGTTTCCATTGTTTCCCCATCTATTTGCAATGAAGTGATGAGACCAAATGCCAAGATCTTCATTCTCTGAATGTGAAGTTTAAACCATATGTTTCACTCTCCTATTTCACATTTATCAAGAGGCTCTTTAGTTCCTCTTCAATTTCTGCCATGAGAGTGGTGTCTTCTGCATATTTGAAGCTAATGATGTTTCTTCCAGTAATCTTTATTCCAGCTTGTGCTTCATCCAGTTGGGCATTTCACATGACGTACTCTGCATATAAGTTAAATAAGCAAGGTGACAATATACAGCCTTTATATACTCCTTTCCCTATTTGGAACCAGTCTGCTCTTCCATGTTCAGTTCTACCTGTTGCATCTTGACCTGCATACAGATTTCTCTGAAGGCAGGTAAGTTCGTCTGGTATTCCCATCTTTGTAAGTTTTCCACAGTTTGTTGTGATCCACACAGTCAAAGGCTTTTGCATGGTGAATAAATCAGAAGTAGGCGTTTTTCTAGAATTCTCTTGCTTTTTCTATGATCCAACGAATGTTGACAATTTGATCTTTGGTTCCTCTGCCTTTTCTAAATCCAGCTTGACCATATGGAATTTCACAGTTTATGTACTGTTCAAGACTTGCTTGCAGAAATTACTTTGGTAGCATGTGAGATGAGTGCAACTGTGTGGTAGTTGAACATTCTTTGAAATCACCTTTTTGCGGGATTGCAAGGAAAATGACCTTTCCAGTCCTGTGGCCACTGCTGAGTTTTCCACGTGTGCTGGCATATTGGTGTAGTACTTTAACAGCATCATCTTTTAGGATCTGATATAGCTCTACTGCAATGCCATCATCTCCACTAGCTTTGTTCTTAGTGATGCTTCTCAAGACCCATTTGACTTCACTTTTCAGGATTGTTTAGCTCTAGGTGAGTGATCACACCATCGTGATTATCTGGGTCATTAATATCTTTTTTGTGCAGTTCTTCTATGTATTCTTTCACCCTCTTCTTAATATATTCTGCTTCTGTTATGTCCATCCCATGTCTCTCTTTAATTGTGCCCATCTTTCCCTGAAACATTCCTTCCCTATCTCTAATTTTCTTGAAGCAATCTCTGGTCTTTACCACTCTAATGTTTTCCTCTATTTCTTTGCACTGATCACTAGGAAGGCTTTTTTTTAAATCTCTTCTTGTTATTCTTTGGAACTCTGCATTCAGATGGGTATGTCTCTCTTTTCTCCTTTGCCTTTTGCTTCTCTTCTTTTCTAAGTTATTTGTAAGGCCTTCTCAGACAAATTTTTGCATATCTTTTTCTTAAGGATGGTCTTGATATGGTATGTACAGACCAAAAAAATTAGGATCATGGCATCCCATTCCATTACTTCATGGCAAATACATTGAGAAACAATGAAAACAGTGACAGGCTTTATTTTCCTGGGCTCCAAAATCACTGGAGATAGTGACTGCAGCTGTGAAAAAGAGATGCTGATCCTTGAAAGATAAAGCTATGAAAAACCTAGACAGCATACTAAAAAGCAGAGACATTACTTTACAGCAAAGGTCTGTATAGTCAAAGCTATGGTTTTGCCAGAAGTTATGATGGATGTGAGAGTTGGACCATAAGGAAAGCTGAATGCCAAAGAATTGATGCTTTTAAACTCTGGTGTTGGACATGACTTTTGAGAGTCCCTTGGACTGCAAAGAGATCCAACCAGTCCACCCTAAAGGAAATAAGTCCTGAATATTCACTGGAAGGACTGATGTTAAAGCTGAACCTCCAATACTTCGGCCAATTTGTGGGAAGAACAGATTCATTAGAAAAGACCCTTATGCAGGGAAAGATTAAAGGCAGAAGGCAAAGGGGAAGACAGAAGATGAAATTGTTGGGTGGCATAACCGTCCTGATGAACATGAGTTTGAGCAAGCTCCAGGAGTTGGTGATGGACAGGGAAACCTGGAAAGCTGCACCCCATGATATAGCAAAGAGTTGGACATGACTGAGAGACTGAACTGAACTGATGTACAGAGGACATCAGCAAGCAGGCAGAAGTCTTTGGAGTCCAGTCAAGCCTGTGGCCCTGGTGGGGGTGGTGAAAGATTTAGGTGGAAGAGGAGGCTTCCCATCCTCTGGTGCAGGTCCTTGAATCCAAGGCAAGGAGCACAAGATTTTGAATGTATGACCAAATATTGTTTTCTAAAAAAAGACAAAAAACTGTTTTCTGCAAGAGTGAGAATTTTGACTGAGTCTGTTCTCTAGATTTTACTGAGGGATGTGGAAGGGATCTGGAGTGGACTGAGTCTGCAGAAGTTAGGTGACCAGCTACTGGAGGGCTAGGCTTATGGTAGACATTCTGCACTAGATGGAAAACAAATCCAGAGAAAAAAAAAGCGTCCCTTCTGCAGTGTACATGCCAATGTATCACATTGTTTCAGCAGATCATTTCAATGGTGTTTGGGGGCACACAAGAAATCATGATTGGTGGTTTGCTTTTGTTAATTCCTGTGGTTAGTTTGATGACTAGATATTTGGTTACTTAATTGAATGGTTGGAATTATGCTTGGGAAAGAAAACTAGATGAGGTCCACACATATTTCAACATTAAACAGCAAGCACAGGAAGGTTACTAAGGCAACTATAGGTAATTTAAACATGAGGGGCCAAATGGAGAAAGATTCATTTAACAGGCTGAGATTGAACTGTACATGTTGCCATAGATTTTGCTATGACAAGTAGCCATAACACCTACTTGTTGCTACACTGGAGATGTGGGAAACTGACAAGAGGCCAAGAGCCTTTATGACTTTCCTTGCAGTGTGATTTCAGGGGAGAAGTAGTTGACAAGGTAAGGCTGACTGGTAAGGCTGAGGAAGGGAGTGATCTGAGCCAGTAATCACTAGCGCTTGTGGGAGCCCAGAAAACAGAAGCACCAGCTCAGAGTTCTGGGTCAGGGTTCAGAAATAGATGTCATTTGGCTTGAATCAATATTTAGCCTTGGGAATGGCAGCCATAACCTCTAAACAGATTTCCTTCTCCCCAGGTGGCAGAATAATTCATATTTGTTCCAGACTCAGGAACCCAGAAAGCTCTCTCAGGGCCACTTGCTCTTTGCAGGCACACATGCAATCTAGAAGGTGGAATTATCATAATGGTGCCCATGTCCCAGATGAGAAAACTGAGGTTAAGAGACTTGATCAAGCTCACACAGCTCAGCATGTGAAAAGCCAAGCACAAACCCAAGGTAACAGTCCTCAAATTGTGTGTTTTTGCTCCACATCCACTGGGAGTGGTGGGTGGTGATCTGGAAGTTTAGGCAGAAGCAAACAATATTCATGTTTAAATTGAAGAAAGTAAGGAAAACCACTAGAACATTCAGCTACGACCTAAATCAAATCCCTTATGAATTTATAGTGGAGATGAAAATTAGATTCAAGGGATTAGGTCTGGTAGCCTGAAGAACTATGGATGGAGGTTTGTAACATTGTACGGGAGGTGGTCATCAAAACTGTACTCAAGAAAAACAAATGTTACAAGGCAAAGTGGTTGCCTGAGGAGACCTTAAAAATAGCTGGGAAAATAAGAGAAGTGAAAGGCAAAGGAGAAAGGGAAAGATATACCCAGTGGAATGCAGACTTCCAGAGAATAGCAAGGAGAGATAAGAAAGGCTTCATAAGTGAATAGTGAAAGAATTAGAGGAAAAAAAAAAAAAAGACAGAATTGTAAAGAGTATAGATCTCTTCAAGAAAAGTGGAGATACAAGAACACTTCAGGCAAAGATGGGCACAATAAAGGACAGAAAAGTCAAAGACCTAACAGAAGCAGATGAGATTAAGAAGAGGTGACAAGAATGCACGGAAGAATTATACAAAAATGTTCATAATGACCGGGATAGGGATGATGCTGTGTCACTCACATAAAGCCGGATATGCTGGAGTATGAAGTCAAGTGGGCTTTAGGAAGCATCACTACAAGAAAAGCTAGGGAAGGTGATGGAATTCCAGCTGAGCTGTTTAAAAATCCTAAGGAATGAGGTTGTCAAAGTGCTGCATTCAATATGTCAGCAAATTTGGAAAACTCAACACTGGCCACAGTGCTGGAAAAGGTCAATTTTCTTTCCAATCCAAATGAAAGGCAATTCCAAAGAATGTTCAACCTATCACGCCATTGTGCTCATCTCACTTGCTAGCAAGGCAATGCTCAAAATCCTTCAAGCTAAGTTTCAACAGTTCATGAACTGAGAACTTCCAGATATACAAACTGGTTTGAGGAAGCAGAGATCAAATTGCCAACATCCATTGGATCATAGAGAAAGCAAGGGAATCTCAGAAAAACATTTCCATCTGCTTCACTGACTATGCTAAAGCCTTTCACTGTGTGGACCACAAGAAACTGTGGAAAATTCTTAAGGAAATGGGAGTACCAGATTAACTTACCTTTCTCCTAACAAGACTGTATGTAGGTCAAAAAGCAGCAGTTAGAATCAGCCTTGGAACAACTGAAAGATTTAAAATTGGGAAGGGAGAATGACAAGGTATACATTGTCACTCTGGTTATTTAAATTATATGTAGGATACATCTTTCAATGTGCTGGTCTGGATAAATCCCAAGCTGGGATTAAGATTGCTGGGAGAAGTATTAACATCCACAGATACGAAGATAACACTACCATAATAGCAGAAAGTAAAAAAGAGTTAAAGAGCATCTCGATGAGGAGAGGAGATGAAAAAACTAGCTTAAACTCAACATTCAAAAGACTATTCACAAAAAGGTACTCAACATTCATGGCATCCAGTCCCACCACTTCATAGCATATAGATGAGTGAGAAGTGGAAACAGTGGCAGATTTTATTTTCTTGGGCTCCAGAATCACTATGGACCTTGACTGCAGCCACAAAATTAAAAGACACTTGCTCCTTGGAAGGAAGAAAGGCTATGAAACACCTGCACAGTGTATTAAAAAGCAGAGACTCACTTTGCTACAGAGGTCTGTAGTGTCAAAGCTATCATTTTTCCAATAATCATGAACAGATGTGAGATCAGGACCATACGAAATGGTGAATGCCAAAGAATTGAGCTTTTCAATTGTGGTGCTTGAAAAGATTCTTGAGAGTCCCTTATACAACAAGGAGATCAAACCAGTCAATCTGAAAGGAAGTCAACCTCTGACCCCTGTTGTCTCAGATGAGGCATCTACTGAGGGCCTCCAGGTGGAAAGAATGGATGGTTCCACTGCAAAAGTGCCTGACCTTGGCAGCTCCAAGCAAACAGTTTGTAGCCCCACCCATGGAGAAGCTCAGAAAGGCTGAAGGCTCTGTGTACCCTATGTCTCTCGACACATGGGTTGCATTCTCCCCAGCAGCATGGAGGCCAAGGGAGGGGCATTATGGGCCCTGGAGGAGGGGGGTGGCTCAGGGATCCACTGGGGATACCACTTACCAAGTAGGACTGCTCTACCAAGTAGAGCAGGCATATGTGGCAGAGAGCTGGTGATTGGGATACGGGAACAAGAGGGAACCAGCTCTGTATGAAGTACCTCACCCAAACTCCCCTGGAGGAGAAACCCAGTGATAAGTTCATCTGAGATGGGATGTAGAGAGTCTATTTCATTACCCTTCATAATTCCTCTGAATGAGAAGGTGGTGAAGTTGGTGGGTCATCACAAACCATTTCATGGCCTAGACTATCTCCCAGTTGCTTTCTTTGGGGCTGCCTCTCCCCAGCTTCAGTCATATAATTCTGGAAGAAATTGACAATCATGTGGGCTGTGGCGTCAGGGCCACACGACCATGTAAAGTAAATCAGGACCCTATGGTCCTGCCAGGATGGCTGATCTAGGACTGTACATGTGATCTGAGGTGGGTCATTCAGAGAACACCCTTGAACTCTGATGTCTTCAATCTTTTCTTTCCTTATTGGAGATTCCTTCAGGATATAAAACCCTAGGGCAGGTAGCTTGGACTCCCTCACTAGGTGTAGAAGCCTTAAGGAAGAAAGTTGTCAGGCTAAGACCATCAAAGAAGAGGGAATGAAAGAGTGAGGTTGTTAAATAGAGACCTGATGACTTCTGATTTCTTGGATCCAGTCACTGAGATCTTTGTGTTTGCTCTGATTCTTGTGTCCTGGATTCCCAGAATCATTTCAATGAGTCTCCCATTTCCTAGAAGCCAGTTGAAAGTGGGCTCCTCTCAACTGTGATTCAGACTTGGTTCTAGATCCTTCCCAAACATTGTACACCTCCCAGGCACAAACAGAGGCACCCATTTGTTTCAGCACCATTACAAGTAAAACACTTTATTCTTTACTGAGAATAGGGTGTGCAGACCACAAAACACAGTTCACCAGCATCCTGGGCAGGAGTACCCTAAGTGTGATTTAATGTTTGCTCAGCTCGGCCTTACTGATTCCTGAACCACTCCAAGTATTTATACTGCCTGTGCCAGGCCAATCCTGCCATTTCCTTGATCCAAGACTGAGAAATACAGCCTCAGGTAGACGTCACCCAGCATCCAGGTCTCTCTAGATGTCCTCTCTGTGTTCTCTTCAAAAGTGGTATAGCAGTGGCCTCTATAATCCTGGGGGAGTCAGAGACACACACCAGTCAGCCTGAGCCCTTACCTGCGACTCCTACCAATATCCAGACCTAGCACAATTCTTGGTTTTATTTCCCTCTTTGGGTAAATATCAAGGGATTTCTCCTTAACAGGGGGTATGAGAGTATCCACAACCAAAGGGGCCAAGATATGAGGTTGCCATGAGGAAGGGTGTGGGGGAGGGTAGGACTAGGAGTTGTGGATACAGAGGAGTGATAAACCACAAAGTCCTACTGTAGAGCATAAGGAAATATATTAAATATCCAGTCATAAACCACATGAAAAAGAATAAGAAAAAGAATATACATTTCTGTATGTGTACAAGTGAGTCACATTGCTGTGCAGCAGATCTTAACGCAACACTGAAGATTAGCCACACTTCAATAAAATTTTTAGAAAAGAAAAAGAGTGTCCATAGTTCTCCTCTCTCCCCGTTTATTTCCTTCTGACTCCTGCTCCTTGTTTACTCTGCAGAGAATGCTGGTTCCCCTCCTTCATCCCCACAATCTGTACTTTATTAAAAAACTTTATTTCATATTGGAGTATAGCTGATTAACAATATTCTGAGTTTCAGGGGGACAGCAAATGGACTCAACCATATATATCCATGCATCCTGGTCGCAAAAATACCCCTCCCATCCAGGTTGTCATATAATTAACCAGAGTTCCCCATTCTACACAGTAACCCATTGTTGGTTATCCATCTTAAATAGAACAGTGCCCACAACACGTTCTTGAAGATTTAACTTAGGAACTCTGGGAAGCTTCCTTTGGCCCGAACTCACCCTCTTTGGCCACTCCAGGCTGGTTGGGTAATGTACTCTGGTTTTCCAACCCCACCGGTCAGTCCGTAGCCCTCATCACCCAGATTAAGTCCCCAGTACCCCAATGCAGAGCACCTTGGGATGCCATTTGCATGGAATCCAGTGCAGTTTTGCCTAGAACCAAGCAACCCTCCATATGGCTCCATCAGTTACAGTTTTAGAATTCCTGAAATTCCCTCCCTTCCTTAAAGTCTTCTTTGAGCCCATCAGCCAGCTCTGAACTCCCTCAGGGAGCTGACATGAAGCCTCCACCCTGTATGGGGTCTGAGCAGTCACTGTGCACCCTTTATTCACATTAGCATCCAGCCTCCCCACAGAGGGGTCGGGTACCCCAACTCACAAAGGGGGCACCCGGCCAGAGTTAGGGGAAGATGCATCTGAGAACTAGGGTGACATGTAATTTATCATCCAAACCAGGAAAACTGCGAGAAGGGAAGGGAGACTGTTAATCCTTACAGTGGGGCAGCACACTGGGAGTGTCCCCAGCCATTGTCCTTGTCACATGACTTATTTCAAGGACTGCTAGAGCTGACCTTCTGGGTTCATCCATCTGAGGGTTCAGATTGAACTGAAGCTCTTTGAACACTGAGGATCTGAGTGATCCCCTCTCCTTGTGACTCCCACCATGCCAGCATGGCGTGGTGTCTCCACATTTATTTCAAGATGATCAGTGTCCCAGATGGCCCTTTACTCTCAAGTGTTCGTGTTGTGGGAGTCTCTGGCCAGCCCCAGGGCTCAGCAGCATCTGCAATAGTGTAAGATGGCCCACCCTCATCCCCATAGCAGCCCAAGGGTTCCTGCAAGTTCCTATTTGAGAACCACCCCTCAGGATCCTCCCCTCACCTTGAGGATGTAGGCTTGAGCTGGCACTGGGTAGTTGATACCATTGATGGTGAAGATAATAGAGGGCAGCGTATTGACCGCAAAACATGAAATGTAGTGCTGTTAGAGAGAGAGGGAGAGAGGTTGGCCCTGGAGATCCTTCTTGTGTGTGGAGACTGGGAGTGAGTCTGGGGCATGACCCTTCACCTCGGAACCCCCTAGCATGGCGCTGATGAGTTTCTGGATGTTATTGACCAGTCTTCTTGGGCCAAGGGTCAGTGATGTCTCAGTATCCACAAAGGGCTCACAGCCACCAGAACAAGCAATAACCTTTCTTTTCATGGAGATGCTCATAGACAGTGTAACTAAGCAGGCATCAAGGTCACTCTGAGTATCCCCAGAGATGCCCCCTTCCCGACTGTCTTCTAAACAGCCCTTTGTCTCTTGCCCTCTTTTCCTTTGCTCCCAACACAGCACCTTCCTTGACATTCTTGAATGTAGTACTTGAATACACCAGGCTCTTTTGTGCCTTGACACAAGCTGGTCTTCCTTCCTAGAGGAGCCCCCTCCACTTTGACTAGCAAATTTCTTCTCATCTTCCAGACTCCAGCTTAATTGTCATGATTTCAGGGAAGTCTTTCCCCCAGTGTTTATCAGTCTCCTTTCTTGACAGTCTCTGTAGACACTTCCTCATGTCTAGCATGTACCAAAGTCACAATTCACTATGTATGTGTCTCATTTCCTTTGCATCTATCTTCTTAGATGGGAGGGCGAGTTTTAGTCTCATTGCCTCCTTAAAGTACCTGGCACACAGTGGATGCCAAATGCTTGTCTATTTAGTGAGTGAATGAAGACTGTGAAAATAATGAATGAGAAACATCCATAGAGCTGTATCAGATTGGGAACAAATAACGGGTCAGTTGCAGAGTGAAGATAGAGATTCACGAGGGCAGCTAATTCTCATAGTGGTGGGAAAGAGGGGCTCCTCTGGGAGAGGGTGTCTGCCAGCACTGCTCCTACAACCAACTCAGATGCTGAGACCCTGGCCAGGAAATAAATGACTAGCCCACAGAAACTCCAAAGGACAGGTCAGCTTTTGTCTGAGGATATTACACAGAACCCTATGAATTATGCCTCTTGTTCTCAGGTCACTCCTGGATTCCACCTTCCTGATTCTCTGTTATAGCCCCTGCCCCACTGTGTACCCATGAACTTGGGGTGTCTTTTTTATTAGTTGTTTTCATATCTTAAGACTCTAGCAAATCTCTCTGTACTTCTCAGTAGCTGCTCCCTTAGGAGACCAGTTCTCCTGATTTGCTCAGGACTTTCCCTGTTTTTAAACTGACATTTACCTGTACTGTGAACTTCCTTGGTCCCTGATAGCTCAGGACAGTTAGTCATCTTATACCCTCTTCAGGCTGGAGAAATTCTCCCTGATCCTCTGTTCATCACACTGTAGAGTCCTCTAGCCATGCTCCATGCCTCACAGGGCAGTGGGTGCAATCCTCTCCCAGCTGCACAGACCTCTCCAGACCCTTTTAGGACCCTGGTAGAGCCCTGGTCAGAAGGCCTGGGGATAATGAATCCATGGGTTGTTTGCATATCTATCTGCTTGCGTGTTTGTTTGTATATGTGTTTGCATGTGGATTTGTATGTGTCTCTGTGTGTGCTTGTGTGTCTGTGACTAGCTATGCATGTTTATATGTGTCTCTCTGTATGTTTATATGTGTCTGCTTGTGTGCTTCGATGTGTCTGTGTGTCAGTGTCGTTGTGGGTGGTGTATATGTCTGTGTGACTGTGTGTCTGAGAATGCATTTGTGTGTGCTGCCTGTGTCCATGTGGCGGGAGCATCACTTGGGCTAACCCTCAGAGGGAGAGACTTACCACTCCATGTGTACACTCCAGTCGCCCGCGTGGATCAATGGTACCCAGTTGAGCACTCCCTGATAGTAGGATTTATATACCCCACCAAACATCACCACACTGCCTTTTGCCCTGCATGTGTAGAGAGAAGAGAGGGGGGCGGGGATCCTTGGAGGACAGTAGCAACAGCACTCTCTGAGAGCTGTGCTGGTCCACCCATCAAGGCCCTAATAAGGTCCCCATGTACAGATGCAGAAATCGAGTCTAGGAGCGATTGAGATCCAGTCCAAGGTCAGCTACTGGCTAATGAGTGGAACAGAGCAGGTTAGAAGCTGAGTCACCTGGCTGGGCTCCACCCACTCTATCTTCTGAAGATGCCCTACCTCCTGTGACCTGAGTGCTCAGACACACTCAGAGGACAGGCGCTGGAGCATATTGGATTTCTCCTTGTCCAGCTTGTCATTTTTCAGGAAAATCAAAGCCTGGGAGCTCTAAGGGTGTGGGTTCAGGACACCCAGATTTGGCTCTGCTGGCTTGTGACCTCTACTGTTCAAAAGGCCCCACACTCAGAAGGGACCCCACCTCTGTTCTCCCTGTCTTGAAATGCCTAGTATTTCTTGAACAAGGGGTCCCACATGTTTGTTTTGTGTCCCACACTTTCATTTTTCACTGGCTCCTGCAAATTGGGCTGCTGGCCAGGGCTCCCAGTGGAATGCGAAGGAGGAAGGAAAGATATCCACCATCCTTCTCCTTCCTTCCTGATCAAATTCATAAGCAAATCGTATTGCTTTTTCCTCCAACTTGTTTCCTGTGCCTTCCATTAGTCTTCCTCCTCACTCAAACCCCTAGACCAAGTTACTGGTCTTGAGCCCAGGAGCAGGGTTGTGTTCCAATAAAACGTTATTTATAAAGGCCAGTGGTGAAGCCAGGTACAGCCCTGGGGCTATATTTATCCTTGGTTAGATTATCTCTCAGGATTCTTCTTTATCAAGTGTTAAATAATTTTCGTGCAACTGAAAGCATCTTAAAGCTAATTTGGAGAAAGGGATTGTCCATCTCAGACTTACTTGCTCAAGTAGAAGGCAAAAACAGGCTCAGAAATGGCACCTTGATTCTTCAGGTTGTCAAAGATGGAGATAGCTCCAAAGACGGATATGTTGGGATACTTCAAGCCCAAGATGCCATCAAAAGGTGTACCCTCACACCTGTATTCCACAACGCTTAGACCAAACAGCTGGTCAGTACTTACAAGGTCCCCAATCTGTGGGAAAGAAGAGGGTTCCCACTTTCAGATACAAGAAGTGGGGCTAGGACTGGGCTGGGGTGCATTGCCATTAAATCCTCAGAGAAGAATTGAGGCTGGGCTGTGTCTTTGGTCGACCTCAGACAGTTAGACCATGCTGGGAGGAAAATTTGTGTTTCATTTGTGAGAGGCTGTGAATTTTAAAACATCTGCCCCTTTGAAAAGCACAACCTGAGTGAGTCAAATTGGCTTTGTGGCTTCTGTCCAGGTCGGGGGGAACCAAGAGTCAGGCCAGGACCCATTGGTGCCCCCTTGTGGACAAAATGAGTCGAGAGCAAGGTAGCCTTTTCTGTCATCACTACGACCTAATGACAGGAATGGAGTGAATTCTCTGTAAGGTACTGTGGATTCTGAATCTGTCCAGGAAGACAGAAGCCGAAAATGCAGTCTTTCTTGCAAGGCTCAATGAAACTGCTGCCTGGGATATTAACTTTTGGAGATATGTGTATATTTGTGTGAGTGTGTATGAGAGAGAGAGTGAGAGAGGGGAACTACTCAAGTACTTTGTGGAGGCAGGCCATAGGTTTTATTAGACTCTCAAAGGCACCCTAGAGTGAGAACTCATTTATCAGGCCCCTTGACATCTCTGGCCTCCAGTTTCCCACTATGGATACCTGAAGCTCTTGACTGCCCCCAGGGTCCCTAGATCACTTT
This sequence comes from Bison bison bison, assembly GCF_000754665.1. NCBI lineage: Eukaryota > Metazoa > Chordata > Mammalia > Artiodactyla > Bovidae > Bison > Bison bison. Next base: position 2,160,949 of record NW_011494714.1, read on the forward strand.
TATCCTGTCCCTAAACACCCTACAGCAATTTCAGTCCTGAAAAGTCAACCCAGCTCCACCGTTTACCACAGATGTGACCTCAGCAAGTCCTTTGCTGTCTGCACCTCAGTTTCCTCATATGTCTCATGAGCTAATCAGACCACCTGCTGTGTGGGGTTGTTGCAGGATTAAACCAATTATTACCTGAAAGTGCCTGGAACAGTCTGTCAATATAAAAGTGGGTGCTTTTTTTCCCCTCTTCTCCCTCCCAGCAAAATGAGCCTTGAACTGCTCATGGGCAGAGGAACTGCAATTCCACACCTCAAGCCACTCTCTGGGTTAGCTAATCCATTTGCTCGTGTGTCATCACGGGCACTGCCTCCCCAGGGACAGAATCCTGTGGATAAGATGGTCAATACCTATGGGAGGTAGGCTAGGAAGGGTCCTGCCAGATTGTCCTGCATCTGTTTTGCAAGCAGGGGTCACTCCATAGCCAGTCCTGACTCAGCTTCTCTTTACATGTTACCCAAACAATGTTATAAGTAAGAAATCCCTTCATGCTCCCAGATCCATAGGCGATCGAGAAGGTGTTTTGGGTAGGCCAGAAGGTGGAAGACTTGTAATGCCTGAACCTAACTTGTGTAGCTGCAGACACAAAAGATGAGTGTCATCAGGTACCAAGGGTGGAAACAGGGCGGCAGGGCAAGTGAAGGATGGTCGGGGTATGGGGTGTCTGTACTCACAACAGGCTGGACTGGGGCAAAAGAAGGAGGGCACCCACAAGTCAGATGAGCTGTGTCAAAGATAACCTGGAATTCCTTAGGGAGTGTTCCAATGGTGATGTTACCCATGTAGAGCATCTACAGATAGAAGGAGGGAGTGGATTAGTGAAGAACTGGCTACCCTCTATTCCCACACTGATGTCTCCCTCTGGGAGCTATTTATCTCTTGAGATCACTTTCCAACCACTGTGAAGCTCACAGCCTTTGATCACAGAGGTGCTTGCATTTGATTTTTTTTTTCCTATGCTACATTGTATGAAGGATATTGATTCTATGACCAGGCATTGAAGCAGTACCTCCTGCATTGGAAGCACAGAGGCATAACCACTGGGCATCCAGGACCGTTGGACACCCATGGAAGTCCTGGTGCCTTCATTGGAGAAACTCTGTAGTCTCTTCAAACCCAGCCTTAGCACCCCCTTCTCCAGGAGGTCCTTCTTGATCAATCCACTCCCTCTAAACTCAGACCACATCCAATCAACACCATACAAGTGACCCTTTCATGTGACATGTATTTACTCTTTGCCTATCTCTCAGGCTGGCATGGGCATTCCTGAAGACAAAATAAGCCCTTTTTCTAATCAAAAAACAGTAACCACTGTGTTAGATTCTGATGGCCTTACACGGAATACAGGTTCAGTAACTTTTTACTGCTGTGGTTCTTGCATCTGTGGAAATTGAATTCCTCTGCCCGGTTATTCACAATTGCTTTGCAGTTGGTTCTACCTTCTGATCAGAGATGGTTCACTATTCATCTGTAACTAGTTCACTCCTTTAGTTCAGAAGGAACCGCTGCTGCTGCTACTGCTGCTGCTGCTGCTTTGCTAAGTCACTTCAGTCGTGTCTGATTCTGTGCAACCCATAGACAGCATCCCACCAGGCTCCCCAATCCCTGAGATTCTCCAGGCACGAACACTGTAGTGGGTTGCAATTTCCTTCTCCAATTCAGGAAAGTGAAAATTAAAAGTGAAGTCGCTCAGTCATGTCCGACCCTTAGCGACCCCATGGACTGCAACCTACCAGGCCTCTCCGTCCTTGGGTTATTCCAGGCAAGAGGACTGTAGTGGGCCGTCATTGCCTTCTGCTCAGAAGGAACAATCTCCCTCAAACTAATGACACATCTTTGACACAGAAATGGATGTTTACCTGCCACCTGGTAATTTTGGGGCCCAGTCACCAAGAAAAGAGGATGATAGTACCTTCTCCTCTGGGTGGGGCCTCTTTGGCCCAGTGCTTCTGCTCCTGCAGGAGCCCCAGCCGCAGCATCCCACCTGACATCTCCAGTTGAGCGCCAGTGGTAGGCTAGAGCACCAGGGGGCGCTGTGGCAACCATCCTCCCAAAACACATCCATGATGTTCCTCAGGGGGTGAATAGTTATATTTGAGCCACCAGAAGAAATCCGGGACAGACTGTAAGCATATTCCTTGAGGAAATTTTTCAGCATGTTTTTTTCACTTAGGGTATTTCTCATGGTCTTCACTTTCCTTAGAGATATTCTTTCACCAAACATTTGACAAAGAAAACAAAGAAGATGCTACAATTAGCTGTCAGTGTTAAGGTGTAACTGTCACTGCAATGGCACTGTGTATTTTCTAATCATTTTTATGAGTCACTTTATTATAAGAATTTTCAGCATATTCCTTTGGAAAGACATACGACGTACATTTGAATAAAGATTCTGTTCTGTAATGTTGGGTAAGCCATATGACCATGTGGGGTCTCAGTCTCCCCTTTGGTAAAATAGTGGAATGTAATGATTCAAACCCTCCAAATATGATATCTTGGGGATAAGTGAAGTGATGGATATAAGGTGCCTGATAAATAGGAAGTCTCAACATGACAGCCAGTAGCACTGCTGTTGCCATCCCACTGTATCCTTCTCATAGAAGCTCAGGGAAGGAGGTAAAAGTGGGATTCCTATCCTTTTTTACAAGGGAGGAATTAGAAATGCAAGAGGCTTGTGAATTGGCTGTGGTCACACTGCTTGTCAGATATAAAACAGTGTATAAGTAGCTCTCCCAATGTTTCTCCAAGTTGAAAGAGAAGAGATAGTTGAAAAAAGAATCCAGGAGATAGGGAACAAGTTAGGGAAATGTCGAGGCTTGAGAAGGAAAGATAAGTCAAATGAGAAATTAAAAGAAAACAACACAGAGAGAAATACACTCAGAGCCTTCCAATGAGATGGAGAGATATGATAGTGATATGGAAATGCAGACATAGACATATACACACTGAAGTAGAGAGGGAACAAAGAGAACATGCTAAATAAAATGTAGAAAAGTGCTATTCCACAGGACCACACCTACATCTGCATTGACTGTGCACTGAACAATTGCAAGGAGTTCCAATTTCAATAGGTCATGACATGACTGGACCCCAAGAGTTGTGCAGCTATGCAAATCTACACCAAGACGCTTGGGACCCACAGTTCCTATAGCAAGGTACTTATCAATAAGTAAGGGTTGAACTTTAAGATTGTCAAGGAAATATTCCATTCCCTTCTAAAACAGATAAATATAATAAGCAGATGAAAAGAAAAATCACAGAAATTAATATGATGTGGCTTACAGTCTCCATACTTACACGACTCTACAATTTGAGAAGGCCACCAGCCCGAGGAGTGCAAGCCACTTCATGCTTCTTTCCTGGCTCCAAGTACTCAGAAAAGTTCAGGTTCTTAGCATGTAGTGGTGACCGAGAGTCCCTAGTTATATATGCTCTGACATGCCCTAGTTTAAGCCGTTAGGCCTGAAAAAAAAACACAAAGGTCTCGACAAAATCTTTCCTTCATCAGTGTCCTTGGCGAGTAGACTTTGAAGCTTCTCAGAATACAGAGAATTGAACTGTAATCTCTTCCTTGAAGGTTGGTTGGAAAATCAAACTGATCTGTATGGACATCTAAGAAGATGGAGAACCTTGACTACTTGGAGAAAAAAACTGCTAAGAATACCATGAAAATGGATAATAAGGGCCATTCTTGACATTTCTGGTTTCATGTCATCTTCTTAGCCACTTCATGAGATATGCATCGCTGTCTTCATTGGAGAGGAGATTGCTAGGAGGATAAGATGTCAAATGGCAAAGTGAAGACTTCAGGGACAGCCCAGGGACGTACAACTGGCTTTAGGTAGTGCATCTAATGGCAGATATCAGGGGCAGTCTATGATGCCAGTCTGCATCAAAGATTTAGGGCAGAGTAGTACTTCAATTGTATGGTTTCAGTATTGGAAGAAATGTCATATGCATCCACAAGATATTTTATATTATCCAAAAAATGTACAAGGAAATAGTGTGTTCTGGGTTCTGGGTTAAAGGCTTCAAAGTCAAAGTTGATCAAGACAAAATATTCTTTATCTTAAGATAGCTAGCAGTCTAGTTCTCCCAAACTCATGGCCCGAGGAGGCCCTGGGCAGCACAGAACCCTCCCAGCACAGCACTGGGAGCAGCCTTTCCTATACTTCAACCATGCTGGAAAGCAGGGAAGTTGGCCATGTTTTCAAGAGAAGTCAGAAGTTTGGATATTTATGTACACTATACTGATTTTAATATTAGAAACTAAATTAAAAAAAAAAAAAAACAGTGGGAATGAAATCTCCACAGCAATGTGCTGGAATCAGCCTTCAGTCTCTGCAGGTTTTCATTTCTCGCCTACAGTTGGTGGTGCAGTGGGGACAGAGAGGAATTTAATTCGTGTTGGTTGATTTACAAAGAGACTGAATGCACACTGAACATGTGTGTTTCATTTCTATTTATAAAGAAATATCACCGGGGACATACAAACCAACGAATTTAACTGCTGAAGATAAATGGATATATTTCTGATATAATTTCCTCATAGGGTCTATGCTGTGAAAAATTTTGTCTGCCAAATCAAATATAAAAAAAAAAAAAACAATTTTGAAATGTGTTCCCAATCAAAGAAGACAAAACAACTGTGGCAGCCAAGTAAAGACAATTGTGTATAACAACTCATCCAGGACTCCCAGGGCCTATTACTGCATGATATCTATCAATGCCAGTACCCTGAATACAACAGGAGCCTCTCCTAGTCACCAGATGTGTATAGATGGGGCACTGTGTCTTAACACTCATTTTTGCACATTATTTAAATTCAGTTCTGGTGGTTAAATCCCAAAAGGGGAATATGATGTCACTGACAAATGACACACATATATGCCCTTTGAACTATGGTGTTGGAGAACACTCTTGAGAGTCCCTTGGACTGCAAGGAGACCAAACCAGTCCATCCTAAACAAATCATTCCTGAATATTCACTGGAAAAACTGATGCTGAAGTTCAAGCTCCAATTATTTGCTCACCTGATGGGAAGAATTCACTCATTGGAAAAGTCCCTGATATTAGGAAAGATTGAAGGCAGGAAGAGAAGGGGAAGACAGGATGAGATGGTTGGATGGCATCACCAAGTCGATGGACATGAACTTGAGTAAGCTCCAGGAGTTGGTGATGGATAGGGAAGCCTGGCATGCTGCAGTCCATGGCGTTGCAAAGAGACCAACACGACTGAAGGACTGAACTGAACTGAACAAATTTAGAACAAAGACTGATAAATCTAATTGCATCAAGTTGGTGACTAGCCGCCCATAACAACACATTGCTTAAGTGGCTTTAAAATTCAGAATTATGACTACATTCAGAGTGGAATATCTTCTAAGGAAAAACAAAAATGCTTCCCATCCAAAACAAAACCAAAGAAAATCAAAAGAAATACGGGAAAGAAATCTGAAACTATATTCAACAACTTATTGTTCCTCATATTGCTTCTGTTGTTGTGACAGAATCATATATATGTTAACAGGTAAAAGCAACACAGTAATTAAAACTAATATTCTGAAGTAAGCCTTTCAGTGGCTAGAAAAAGAAGTTGACTCATAACATAAAGAACGTTAATTAAAACCCTGCTGTCTTAAACCTTGAACTGAAAGCATAAGTTTGTACCAACAAATTATATTCATTTTTATTTTATTTTTTATGGAAAATGTGTCCTTCCTACTCTGACCAATGTAAAGCCAACAAGCAATGACAACTTGATAGCAGTGACTATTCTGAGGTCTAACATCTAGCTTCTAAATACATTTCCCATCAGACGATGCATGGATTCTTAAAGAGATGGCTGATTTAAGGACTTGGTAAAGAAATGTACAAAATAATCTTGGGAACCATGAAGGATTAGAAAGCTAAGGGACTTCAAAGACTAATGGGGACTGGACGGAAAGTTTAGGTCTCCAAATGAAAAGGCCAAACATCTACCAGTTTGTTGGGCAGAATGATGTTTCTGCTTCTCAACACACTGTTTATGTTTCTCATAGCTTTCCTGCCAAGAAGCAAACGCCTTCTGATTTCATGGCTTCAGTCACCATCTATAGTGGTTTTAAAGGCTAAGATAAAGAAATCTGTCACTGCTTTCACCTTTTCTCCTTCTATTTGTCATGAAGGATGGGGTTGGATCCCATGATCTTAGTTTTTTAATATTTAATTTTAAGCTGGCCAAATGTGTCCAAATGTTAACAGGCAACATCCAATTTGTCAGTGTGATAGTTGCTAGGGCACCAACTCACCATTCTGAGCACTGAGAAAAGAAAATAATCATCAATATTTATGCTATTTTTGTTTCTATTAAGCATAGGTTATGTAACTAAAAACAGTTCCAGGAAAACAAGCTAGACTGTCCCTTCTGGGAGTGATGAGAGAGTGATGGGGAGCAACTATAATACAGATGAAGCCTCACTCACTGGCCTGCAGCTCACCTCCTGCTGTGGAAGTCTGGTTCCTAATAGACCAAGGACTGGTACTGGTCCTGACCCACTGTGCAGGTATTGTGAACTCCTACTCTAAATCCAATAGTGCAACATTCTGTAAGACAAACCACCCTGCTTCCGCCCAGTTTCTGAACAAATGAATGGCATTAAAATTGTAAGAGGAACAGTTATTTCATCTTAAAGGAGAACAACCAAGTGCAACATATGACTACATTCTTTCAACTGTGAAAAGACATCTGCTTTTTGATAATCAGGAAAATTTGCAAATGGACTGGATATTAAATGTTAATTTTATTGGAAACAAAGATCTTTTTCTTAACATCCCATTATTTTACCCCAAATACTCATTATGTACATTTTGTAAATTGTTCATCTCATCCCAAAAATACTTCAGGAAAAATGAATAAGAAGTAAAGGAGAAAATGAAATGAGTGTCTTTCTTGATTTAAAAACAGATCTGCATAGCTGCTATGGATTGAATTGTGTCCACCCTTTACTCCCAATGTGATGGTATTAGGAAGTAGGGCCTCTGGGAGGTACCCAGGTTGACATGGGGTTTTGATGGTGGTACCTCGTGATGGGATTAGCCTCTCCCTCTTTTTCTCTGTCATTCTCCCTCTTCCTCCTTCCCTTCAACCACCGCATGTGAGAACATAGCAAAAAGAGAAAGACTGATGCAAGTCAAAAATGTCTTCACCAGGAAATCAATTGGGCATCACCTTGATGTTGCATAGTCTCCAGTCTATGACAACCTATGGGACTAAGAGGTTAGTTTTGTAGTTGTTGATGCCAAATGATAAAATATAGGGTTTATGATACTCTTCTTTATTATATTTGTTATGTTTGAAACCATTTTGTAATAAGAAGTTTATAGAAAGTCCATTTTGAAATTTCTTAGAGAAACTCTGAGGAACCCACGATAGCAGATTCAGACAGGTCCCCAATGAATGAGTGGTTGGAGGACAACATGCTCCTTATTCCAACTCATCTCTTGTCATCTTAAAACTGCCCCCCACACCTGACAACCTTACCTCCCCCCACCATCTGCATCTCCATTACCCTGCTAAGCTGAGTCGTCTGGCTGGAGATGTTAAGGACTCAGGACAGGGTCTGGAAGCAGAATAAATGTGGACATTTTTAGAAAGAATGAACTGTACAGATCCCTCCTTGGTTTTCCCTTCTTTAGTGCCATCTGCATGTGAGGGATTGGGCCTGGGTAGAGAGGAAGCCACAAGTGGGACTGCATGGATATTTGCAAGAGAAGGGAGGAGGAATTCAGAACCCAGGAACCAGGAGGTGAGCAGCTTGCACAGGACCCAGGAGGGAAGGAAGAAGCATTGAAAAAAGAATAGCACCTACCTGAGGGTCAGACCTACCTGAGTCTTCCAGTTAAATTTGGAGATCACGTTCTTTGTGTTGGAATTCCTGCTCCAGATGTGGAGGGGAGAGAGCTGTACTCACTCCTACTGAGTCACAGGGAGAGGTACAGCCTCCCCCAGAGCCCTTTGATTCCACTCTAACTGTGGGTATTATCCCAAGCCAGACAGCAAATGGCAGGTCATCCAAAAGATGACCTACTTTAATGGTATTTAAAATACTACAAAATTTGTCTAAGAGTCCTGGCATATCTAGTTCTCTGAGTTTTTTAGCAGAGATGATTCATCAGCCTAATTTGGATTTTGCTGAGGAATCTACAAATTTCTTCATGGGTAACATCTGACTTTTAAGTACCTGATCTCATCCCACAGACCCAAATGATAGTAAGTTCCAGCGGGCAAGGCTTCTAAGGTCCTCGGTGTCCCAAGAGCTGTGTGCCAAGTGGTCTACCACTTGCAGTTCTGATCCCAGGACCCATGAACATCACCAGACAGTTACAGCCTCCTGCCCACCAGAGCATCCTCAGCAACACACACCTCTGAGCCACTTGTCCACTGATTGGCACTGAGCTTCAGTCTGGAACAAGTGTTCTGGAGCAAGTCCAGTATCCGTCATCCAAGAGGTGGGAAACTGAACCATGGGGTGTATTACTCACTCTAAAGCTGCAGGTAAGTTAGTGAATACTTGGGACCCAGGAACTCTGGTTCTCAGACTAGGAGACTTCCAGGAAGGGAAAGATGAGAGAAAGCTCAATTGCATCCACTGCTGGGCAGCTCTCAGATATCTGCAGGCACCAGAGTGTAAATTCCTCTCCCATTGCCCCTCAAGTCTGGTTCTGATTTTAACAGCAGACCTGCCTTCTTGTAGCAGCAGGAAAGCAATACTGCAGGCTCTTTCTTTGGGTTCCAGCACAGTGGGAGAGCCCCAGCTGTAGTGACCCCAGGAAGTAGTCCTGTAGGTGGTGACTGACTCACTCCCAACTCAGAATCCAAAGAGGTCCCGCTCCTCATTCACACAACACAGACCTTTGGGGGACTGGATAACATAAACCTGCATTAGGAATGAGAAACATTCTCTTCTCAGCCTTCAGGCAGCTTAGATAAGGGTCTTATGTTTCCTCAGGGAACCCCTGGCTGAGGGAGACTGAGGTCTGAGACTAGCCTGGATGCAGGGGAATGTGTTCCCTCTTTGATGCTCCAAATAGACCTTGGAGATTCAAAAGCCTTGAGAGAATTACAATCACCCTTATATTTTGTAGGGACTTTGGTTTATGAATCTGGCTGGAGAAAAAGGACAGAATTCAGGACAAGGCTGGACATCTCTGGGTCCCAGCTGATTGTGAGTTGAGTTCCAGACACCAGGCTTCACAGTCAGGTGCTGATGTAATTCACAAGCTACCTTTGAGGAAGCAAAAGAAGAAAGAGTTTTTGGACAGAGAGTAGTGTGCTCAAAGGGCCATGTGATTCACATGGGGCAAGATGAAACAAGAGTCATGACTTGTTTCTTTGCTCTATCAGTTCCTTGGCGTTTCTACTCCTGAGAACAAGTACATGGAGATAGTCAGAGGCAGTGGTGGTGCCCCGGCACCTGATGCTCCTGGTGATAACCAGTTTGTGGACACGTCCCTGAGGCCAAAGCATATTCAGCCTCGTGATAGCCCCAGATTCTCCCTTCTTGGGAAGGCTGAAATGCCTCATTGCCACTAACTCACAACTGAAGCACGGAATGAGATCATGGTGGTTGACCTGTAGGCCAAGTTCCAAGCATGGAAGAAAGGTTGGCAGTGGAAGGGTAGCAATTCATTAAACTTAGTTACCTTGGTCCTTAGCATGGGCTACTTCCCACTTCTAGAATGTTTTTCTCCCAGATTTTTGCATGGCCAGGTCCTTCACAATATTTAGCATTATCTCAAATGAATCTCTCTCAGACTTGCTTTCCCTGGCCACTGCACTCTCACAAAAACAGACCCTGATCCAACAAGTGCCTAGACACCCCCTCCATCAAAACAGTAATTATAGTTACCAATGTGGAAAGGTGGAAGAGGGATAAATTGAGAGTTTGAGATTAATATATGTATACTACTTTATTTAACAGATAACAAACAAAGACCTACTGTACAGCACAGGAATTCTGCTCAATAGTCTGTAATATCCTGTATGGGAAAAGAATCTAGGAAAGAATGGATACATGTCTATGTATAAGTGAATTAATTTCTCATACAATTAACATTAATACAATGCTGTAAATCAACTACACTCCTCTATAGATTAGGAGTTGATTGTTTTTAAATGCTTACATGTAGAGACCCATGGAGTTTTTTAGACTCGCAGGATTTCAGATATGATGCTGGATATGGCAGAACGGGTGGATAAATCTAGACATTTTCTGAGGTTACATTTTCCTGAGCTTTGGTGTCTTTTGCTTTTAGTGTCACCTTAGATTTATCTTTGGAGGATCTAATACGAGGACTTGGAGACACCAGCTGGGTGTTAGTTGAAAGATGAGAGGGAGGAGCTAGTGGGAGAGTGAAATCCCAGCTCCCTAGCCTTGGGTTGGGGCACGTTTGAGGCACAGCTTACATTCCAAGTTCCCTGTGAAAACAGGCTGTAGCTTCCCTCTCCATGACTTGCATGATATCAAACTCAGACTGGTTTCATCCTTTTTCATGTCCTGCTTCCCCTGAGACTTCACTGGTTTCTCTGGGATAATTATTTTTTAATATAAATTTATTTATCTTAATTGGAAGAATTTTTTAAAAAATATTTCGCTGCACTAGGTCTTCATTGCTGCTCAGGACTTCTCTATTATCAGCGAGGAGGGGATACTCTGTAATTGCAGTGCACTGGCTTTTCAGTCCTGTGCTTCTCTTGATGGAAATCACAGGCCCTAGGCACTTGGGCTCAGTAGCTGTGGCCCACCAGCTTAGTTGCCCTGGGGCATTTACAATCTTACCAAACCAGGACTCAACGCATATCTTAAGCACTGGATCAAAAGGGAAAACACTCTGGAAGGAATTTGAAATAAATCACTTTTACATGAAACTTGGCACCATGGCCTGTTTATGAGGAGAAAGATAGAGGATTGTCCCTACTTCAAGAAACCTCCTGAGATCAGGACTGATTGAGGTTCCTCTCCCAAGGGTTCCTATGGGATCTTGAAACTGTCCTGAAATGTGGCTTTGTTCTTGCATGAGTTTCTGAATCCCACACTAGACCACAGCTTCCAGAGGGCAGGGCTGTCACCTGACTCACTTCTAAGTATACGTTAGTATATATTGTCTCATTCAGACCCTAATGTCAAGAAAATGCTAACACAAAGATCAGCTATTCTGAGTGTTAGGTTACAGGTTCAACAACGATTGTAATCAAACCCTAAATAACATTGTCTTAAATACAACACAATTTCAATTCTCTTTCATATAATCTTAGTGCAGGTCTCTCCACAGAGATGAAGGCCCACTTCTTTCTTGTCACATCTTCCACCTGTGCTACTTAGCTCTGGTCTAACATGGCTGTTCCAGGTTCCTGTCATTACATGTGCATTCCAACTAGTGGGACAGAAAATAATACTGCCATTTGGAAGTGACATATCACCTGTACTCAAATTCCACTGGCTGAAGAATCTTCCACGGTCATGCAAACCTGGGGGTGGTGGGCACACAGAAGGGCAGGGGAAAGTGATCCTACTGAAGAACATTCATGATAAGTAGCAAGGCCACCAACCTTCATTCATGTCCCTGTAATTTATTCTTCTTTTGTTCTCCCCACACAGCTCTCTGTCTGTTTTGGCCTGCAGATATGGATGTAGATGAGGTTATAAGAGAGGAGATGGCTCAGGCTGTACAAATATGGAGAAAACAAGAAAGGAAAGAATGTAAGAAAGTATAAAAATGAGATCTAATCTTACTGCATTATGGTCAGAAAAGATGCTTGGAATGATTTCAATTTTTTTGAATTTACCAAGGCTAGATTTATGGCCCAGGATGTGATCTATCCTGGAGAAGGTTCCATGTGCACTTGAGAAAAAGGTGAAATTCATTGTTTTGGGGTGAAACATCCTATAGATATCAATTCGGTCTTACTGGTCTATTGTATCATTTAAAGTTTGTGTTTCCTTGTTAATTTTCTGTTTAGTTGATCTATTCATAGGTGTGAGTCAGGTATTAAAGTCTCCCACTATTATTGTGTTATTGTTATTTTCTCCTTTCATACTTGTTAGCGTTTGTCTTACATATTGCGGTGCTCCTATGTTGGGTGCAAATATAATTATAATTGTTATATCTTCTTCTTGGATTGATCCTTTGACCATTATGTAGTGACCTTCTTTGTCTCTTTTCACAGCCTTTGTTTTACAGTCTATTTTTTCTGATATGAGTATTGCTACTCCTGCTTTCTTTTGGTCTCTATTTGCATGGAATATCTTTTTCCAGCCCTTCAGTTTCAGTCTGTATGTGTCCCTTGTTTTGAGGTGGGTCTCTTGTAGACAATATATATAGGGGTCTTGTTTTTGTAGCCATTCAGCCAGACTTTGTCTTTTGGTTGGGGCATTCAACCCATTTATGTTTAAAGTAATTAATGATAAGTATGATCCCATTGTCGTTTACTTTATTGTTTTGGGTTTGGGTTTATACACCCTTTTTGTGTTTCCTGTCTAGAAAAGATCCTTTAGCATTTGTTGGAGAGCTGGTTTGGTGTTGCTGAATTTTCTCAGCTTTTGCTTGTCTGTAAAGCTTTTGATTTCTCCTTCATATTTGAATGAGATCCTTGCTGGGTACAGTAATCTGGGCTGTAGGTTATTTTCTTTCATCACTTTAAGTATGTCCTGCCATTCCCTCCTGGCCTGAAGAGTTTCCATTGAAAGATAAGCTGTTTTCCTTATGGGAATCAATCCCCTTTTGTACTGTTTGATGTTTTTCCCTTGCTGCTTTTAATACTTGTTCTTTGTGTTTGATCTTTGTTAATCTGATTAATATGTGTCTTGGGGTGTTTCACCCTGGGTATATCCTGTTTGGGACTCTCTGGGTTTCTTGGACTTGGGTGATTATTTCCTTCCCCATTTTAGGGAAGTTTTCAACTATTATCTCCTCAAGTATTTTCTCATGGTCTTTCTTTTTGTCTTCTTCTTCTGGGACTCTTATGATTCGAATGTTGGGGCATTTCATACTGTCCTGGATGTCTCTGAGATTGTCCTCATTTCTTTTAATTCGTTTTTCTTTTTTCCTCTCTGATTAATTTATTTCTAGCATTCTATCTTCTACTTCACTAGTCCTATCTTCTGCCTGCCTCCGTTATTCTATTTGTTGCCTCCAGGGTGTTTTTTTAATCTCATTTATTGCATTATTCATTATATATAGACTCTTTTTTATTTCTTCTAGGTCCTTGTTAAACCTTTCTTTCATCTTCTCAATCCTTGTCTCCAGGTTATTTATCTGTGATTCCATTTTGATTTCAAGATTTTGGATCATTTTCACTATCATTATTTGGAATTCTTTATCAGGTAGATTCTCTATATCTTCCTCTTTTGTTTGGTTTGGTGGGCATTTATCCTGTTCCTTTACCTGCTGCATATTCCTCTGGCTCTTCATCAGGTTTATATTGCTGAGTTTAGGGTGCCCACTTTCACCACAACTATTCAAATAGTTCTGGAAGTTTTGGCCACAGCAATCAGAGCAGAAAAAGAAATAAAAGGAATCCAAATTGGAAAAGAAGAAGTAAAACTCTCACTGTTTGCATATGACATGATCCTCTATATAGAAAACCCTAAAGACCCCACCAGAAAATGACTAGAGCTAATCAATGAATATAGTAAAGTTGCAGGATATAAAATCAACACACAGAAATTCCTTGCATTCTTATACACTAATAATGAGAAAGTAGAAAAATAAATCAAGGAAACAATTCCATTCACCATTGCAACGAAAAGAACAAAATACATAGGAATATATCTACCTAAAGAAAATAAAGACCTATATATAGAAAACTATAAAACACTGGTGAAAGAAATCAAAGGGGACACTAATAGATGGAGAAACATACCATGTTCATAGATCGGAAGAATCAATATGGTGAAAATGAGTATACTACCCAAAGCAATCTACAGATTCAATGCAATCCCTATCAAGCTACCAGTGGTATTTTTCACAGAGCTAGAACAAATAATTTCACAATTTGTGTGCAAATACAAAAAACCTCGAATAGCCAAAGCAATCTTGAGGAAGAAGAATGGAACTAGAGGAATCAACCTGCCTGACTTCAGGCTCTACTACAAAGCCACAGTCAACAAGACAATATGGTACTGGCACAAAAATAGAAATATAGATCAATGGAACAAAATAGAAAGCCCAGAGATAAATCCACACACCTATGGACACCTTATCTTCGACAAAGGAGGCAAGAATACACAATGGAGAAAAGATAACATCTTATCAACTGGTGCTGGGAAAACTGGTCAACCACTTGTAAAAGAATTAAACTAGAACACTTTCTAACACCATACACAAAAATAAACTCAAAATGGATTAAAGATCTAAATGTAAGACCAGAAACTATAAAACTCCTAGAGGAGAACATAGGCAAAACACTCTCCAACATAAATCACAGCAGGATCCTCTATGACCCACCTCCCAGAATACTGGAAATAAAAGCAAAAATAAACAAATGGGATCTAATTAAAATAAAAATCTTCTGCACAACAAAGGAAACTACAAGCAAGGTGAAAAGACAGCCTTTGGAATGGGAGAAAATAATAGCAAATTAAGCAACTGACAAAGAACTAATCTCAAAAATATACAAGCAACTCCTGCAGCTCAATTCCAGAAAAATAAACAACCCAATCAAAAAATGGGCTAAAGAACTAAATAGACATTTCTCCAAAGAAGCCATACAGATGGCTAACAAACACATGAAAAGATGCTCAACATCACTCATTAGCAGAGAAATGCAAATCAAAACCACAATGAGATACCATTTCACGCCAGTCAGAATGGCTGTGATCCAAAAGTCTACAAGCAATAAATGCTACAGAGGATGTGGAGAAAAAGGAACCCTCTTACACTGTTGGTGGGAATGCAAAGTACTACAGTCACTATGGAGAACAGTGTGGAGGTTCCTTAAAAAAACTGGAAATAGAACTGCCTTATGACCCAGCAATCTCAGTGCTGGGCATACACACTGAGGAAACCAGAATTGAAAGAGACACATGTACCCCAATGTTCATCGCAGCACTGTTTATAATAGCCAGGACATGGAAGCAACCTCGATGTCCATCAACAGATGAATAGATAAGAAAGCTGGGGTACATATACACAATGCAGTATTACTCAGCCATTAAAAAGAGTACATTTGAATCAGTTCTAATGAGGTGGGTGAGACTGCAGCCTATTATACAGAGTGAAGTAAGCCAGAAAGAAAAACACCAATACAATATACTAACACATATATATGGAATTTAGAAAGATGGTAATGATAACCCTGTGTACGAGACAGCAAAAGAGACACAGATGTATAGAACAGTCTTTTGGACTCTGTGGGAGAAGGAGATGGTGGATGATTTCGGAGAATGGCATTGAAACATGTATAATATCATATAAGAAATGAATCGCCAGTCTAGGTTCGATGCAGGATACAGGATACTTGTGGCTGATGCATTGGGATGACCCAGAGAGATGGTATTGGGAGGGAGAGGGGAGGGTGGTTCAAGATTGGGAACACATGTACATCCGTGGAGGATTCATGTTGATGTATGGCAAAACCAATACAGTATTGTAAAGTAAAACAAAAAATAATAATAATAATTAATAAATAAATAATAAAAAAGAAAGTATAAAAATGCAAAATCTAAAGGAAAACATGGTTAAAATAATAATTTTGCATTTATACAATTTAGGTATAATGGTTGATGAATCAATTTATAAAATAAAAATTAGAGATATGTAAAATATAAATATATTCTGTAAACCCAACAAAATAATAAGGCTGTATCTTATTAAACACATAGTAGTGTCAGGATTAAGTTTGGATGCACGTTGCGAAAAACTAAAACAACTATATCTTTATCAAGATAAACTTGATTTTTCTCTCCCACTGGAACAAAGCTGTAGGTGGGCCAGCCAGAGCTTGGGTGCTATCTATCTCCAAGGTTACATGATTGTCCAATACAACTGCAGAAGTTCCAGCCATCAAAACTAAAATCCAGACAACAGTTAGGAAGTAGGTGGGGGAGGGAAGAGTCCCATCTCTCATCTAAATCAGCTCCTTGGAAGCAGTTTTCCAAGATATTCCTCTTACTGATGTGCTTGCATCTCTAAGTCACCTCTTATGACTAAGAGAACGGGTGGGCAGGAAATGCAGTCCTGTAGCTACTGGGCTCATGGCTATATAACAAGCTATTTTCAGTTTTGAAAGATAAGCAGAGAATAGATCATTTTGTAGGTAGCCTGCAGCACCTGCCTTAAAGAACAAACCTTTTCTGAATGGATTAGGCTGAACGGCTGGGCACAGTGTCAGAGCCAGGGGGAAGGAACAGCAATGAGAAACAGCTAGATGGACCTGAACTGTGCTCAAGAAAAAAGAGGCAGACTGGTCAGTAGAGATCTTCTAAAGATTGAAGTGAGGATTATACACACCACATGACCCAATTTGGTTTGAAAACTGTTTTTCCAACCCAGGTCCCAAATCTCTCTCAATTCTTCAGCTTCTAAATACCTTGTCTTTGTTACCTCACATTCTGACCTACCTGTCTCATCTTCCTTATTTCTGTTCACATCACTTCTCCATCTAGTCCACCAACATTGCAAGATCCAGTACTGAGGAGTTAGCAACACTTTCTAGAAGTGGGTAGAAACACAATGACTATTTCTACTTTAGTATTTGTTTGTCTTTTATCAAGGTCTTCTGAAGGACTGAGATGGCTAGAATTATGGAGAGCTCACGTTTGAGGCCTTTTAAAAAACATAACTTGTTACATTGGTCTCTTGGTTGTGATGCAGTCTCATAGTTGCTCTAAGTCTGAGAGAGCATTTTATCTTGTTTTTTACATGTATTTTTCTTGGGTATAGATTTCTGAGTCAATTATATTTCTCTCAGCATTTTAAGATGTGGTGCCAGTGTCCTCTGGCTAACACTGTTTCATATGCCTAATCTGCTATCTTTCCCATTTTTTGTTCTACTGTGTCTCTTTTTCCTTCTGGTTACATTTCCTTGGTTGGTTGTTTTAAACAATGAATTATCATGCACCTTTGAATAGTTGTCATATTTCTTGTCCTTGAATTAATTGAGCTTCTGTGTTAATGCGTTTAAAGCTTTCATCATATCCGATAATTTTTCAGCCAATAATTATGAAGTTCTGTTCTCTAGTCTCTTTCTTTCACTTCCTGTAGGACCCCATTTACATATATTTTAGTATTCTTAACATTGTTTCAAATCTCTGTGATCCACAATTAATTTTTTCCCAGTCTTTCCATTCCTATTTTCCATGTCTGTATTTAACATACTCAGTATTCTTCAGCTTCATGAATATAAGGATTATTGAGGTAGTAAGCATTTTAATGTTCTTCCCTGCTAATGATGTAATGTATATTTTAACTGTATTTTTACTAACTGATTTTTCCTTCATTATGGATATTTTCTTGTTTCTTTATACATCGGAAATGTTTTTCTTTTTAAATTTATGTATGTATCTTAATTAGAGGATAATTTCTTTACAATATTATGATTGACCTAGGACAAATATTTTCGCAATTCATATGGAAATTTTAAATCAGATATTGGATATAGTAAATTTTACCCTTTGGATACTGGATAGTTTTTTAATTTGTATAAATTACTCCTGGCACTGTTTGCAAACACTGTTAATATCTTGGAAACAGTTTTATTTTTTGAAGGCTTGCTGTTCAGTTGTTTTGTTTTGTTTTGTTTAGCTGATATGAGACCAGCAATTAGACCAGGTTTACTATCCCCCACTAGTAAGGCAATATTGTCTTCAGGCCCATACTGATGTCATGGGAATTATGAGTAATTTCCATGCTGGTGGGTGGGGACACCATTAGACTTGGCTCAATTTGAGACTTAAGGATTGTTCTCTATAATACTGACCAGTATTATCAACTCTCTGCTGAAAACTGAAGGGGTATCACCTGCATACTCCCAGAGTTCTCTGTGTGTAGCTCTCTCCTGTGAACCCTAACTATCTAGAGTCTCAAATCTCTCTTCTTGAGGAGACCGTTTGTCTCTGCCTAGATACCCCTTTCATGTATGTGTTGGAAACTGTTTCTAGAGTTGGGGCAATTGCAGAACTCATCTTGCTTGTTCCCCACCTCAGGAATCCATACTCAGCTGCCTGATTTTTGATGTAAAACTGATCTTTCTTTTATATCTTCTACTTTCAAGTTGTTTGGGACAGGAGGATAAATGTGTCCTTTGCTCCTCTATGGATACCAAAATGGATGTCCCCCTGCAATCAGAATTCACTGAATGCCTTGTGGATTCTAGGCACTGTGCATGGTTGCAAACTTGACCAGGGATATGTGTTGAGGCCTTGGGGAGCCTTGGTTTGCAGGAGAAACATGACAATTACCACTAGCATTTGCTATGGGGTATGTTCAGTTCAGTCGCTCAGTCATGTCCGACTGTTTGCAACCGCATGGACTGCAGCACACCAGGCTTCCCTGTCCTTCACCAACTCCTGGAGCTTGCTCAAACTCATGTTCATCGAGTCGGTGATGCCATCCAGCCTTCTCATCCTCTATCGTCCTCTTCTCCTACTGCCTTCAATCTTTCTCAGTAATAAGGTCTTTTCTAATGAGTAAGTTCTTCACATCAGTTGGCCAAAGTATTGGAGCTTCAGCTTCAGCATCGGTCTGTCCAATGAATAGTCAAGATTGATTTCCTTTAGCACTGACTTGTTGGATCTCCTTGTAGTCCAAGGGACTCTCAAGAGTCTTGACCAACACCACAGTTCAAAACCATCAGTTCTTCATCGCTCACCATTCTTTATGGTCCAACTCTCACATCAATGCATGACAATTGGAAACATCATAGCTTTGATTATACTGAACTTTTTCTGCAAAGTAGTACCTCTGCTTTTAAAAATGCTGCTAGGTTTGTCATAGCTTTTCTTCAAACAAGCAAGCAAGTTTTAATTTCATGGCTGCAGTCATCATCTGCAGTGATTTTGGAGCCCCCCAAAGTAAAGTCTCTCACTGTTTCCATTGTTCCCCCATCTATTTGCCGTCAAGTGATGGTACGAAATGCCATGATCTTCATTTTCTGAATGTGGAGTTTAAGCCAAATGTTTCACTCTCCTCTTTCACTTTCATCAAGAGGCTCTTTAGTTCTTCTTTGCTTTCTGCATATCTGTGGTTATTGATATTTCTCCCAGCAACTGTGATTCCAGCTTGTGCTTCAGCCAGTTGGGCATTTCGCATGACTTACTCAGCATATAATTTAAATAAGCAGGGTGTCAATACACAGCCTTTACCTACTCCTATCCCTATTTGGAACCAATATGCTGTTCCAAGTTCAGTTCTAACTGTTGCTTCTTGACCTGCATACAGATTTCTCAGAAGGCAGGTAAGATGGTCTGGTATTCCCATCTCTGTAAGTTTTCCACAGTTTGGTGTGATCCACACAGTCAAAGGCTTTTGCATGGTCAATAAAGCAGAAGTAGGTATATTTCTGGAATTCCCTTGCTTTTTCAAAGATCCAACAGATGATGGCAATTTGATCTGTGGTTCCTCTGCCTTTTCTAAATCCAGCTTGAGCATATGGAATTTCACAGTTCATGTACTGTTGAAGACTTGCTTGGAGAAATTACTTTGGTACCATGTGAGATGAGTGCAACTGTGTGGTAGTTGAACATTCTTTGAAATTGCCTCTCTTTGGGATTGCAATGAAAATGACCTTTCCATTTTTTTTTTTTTGTTAAAGAAAATGACCTTTCCAGTCCTGTAGCTACTGCTGAGTTTTCCAAATTTGCTAGCATATTGAGTGCAGCACTTTAACAGCTTCATCTTTTAGGATTTGAAATAGCTCAACGGCAATTCCATCACCCCCACTAGATTTGCACGTAGTTATGCTTCTTAAGGCTGTCTGGACTTCACATTTCAGGATGTCTAGCTCTAAGTGTGGAGAAGCCAATGGCACCCCACTCCAGTACTCTTGTCTAGAAAATTCCACTGATGGAGGAGCCTGGAAGGTTGCAGTCCATGGGGTCGCTGAGGGTTGGACATGAGTGAGTGACTTCACTATCACTTTTCACTTTCATGCATTGGAGAAGGAAATGGCAACCCACTCCAGTGTTCTTGCCTGGAGAATCCCAGGGTTTGGGGAGCCTGCTGGGCGGCCGTCTATGGGGTCGCACAGAGTCGGACACGACTGAAGTGACTTAGCAGCAGCAGCAGCTGTAAGTGAAACACCATCATGGTTATCTGGGTCATTAATATCTTTTTTGTATAGTTCTTCTATATATTCTTTCAACCTCTTCTTAATATATTCTGCTTCTTTTAGGTCCACACCATTTCTGTCTTTTATTTGGCCCATCTTTGCATGAAATGATCTTTCTCTACCTCTAATTTTCTTGAGTAGATCTCTGGTCTTTCCCATTCTATTGCTTTCCTCTATTTCTTTGCACTGATCAGGTAGGAAGGCTTTTTAAAAATCTCTTCTTGCTATTCTTTGGAACTCTGCATTCAGATGTGTATGTCTTTCTTTTCTCATTTGCCTTTGCTTCTCTTCTTTTCTAAGTTAGTTCTAAGGTATCCTCAGACAACCATTTTGCATTTTTGCATTTCTTTTTCTTGGGGAAGATCTTGATGAGGTATGTACAGATCAAAAAACGAAGATCACTGCATCCAGTCTCATTATTTCATGGCAAGTACATGGAGAAACAATGAAAACAGTGACAGACTTTACTTTCCTGGGCTCCAAAATCACTGCAGATAGTGACGGCAGCTGGGAAAAAAAAAAGACACTTGCTCCTTGGAAGAAAAGCTATGAAAAATCTTGACAGCATACTAAAAAGCAGAGACATTACTTTACCAGCAAAAGTCTGTATAGTCAAAGCCATGGTTTTTCCAGAAGTTGTGAGAGGATGTGAGAGTTAGACCATAAAGAAAGCTGAGCACCAAAGAACTGATGCTTTTGAACTGTGGTGATGGACAAGATTCTTGAGAGTCCATTGGACTGCAATGGAGATCCAACCAGTCCATCCTAAAGGAAATCAGTCCTGAATATTCATTGGAAGGACCAATGCTGAGGCTGAACCTCCAGTACTTTGGCCATTTGATGGGTAGAACTGACTCATTATAAAAGACCCAGATGCTGGTAAAGATTAAAGGCAGGAGGCAAAGGGGAAGACAGAAGACCAAATTGTTTGATGGCATCACCAACTTGATGAGCATGAGTTTGAGCAAGCTCTGGGAGTTGGTGATGGACAGGGAAGCTTGGCGTGCTGCATCCCATGATATAGCAAAGAGTTGGACATGACTGAGAGACTGAACTGAACTGATGTACAGAGGACAATCAGGGAGCAAGCAGAAGTCTTTAAGAAAGAAGGAAGGAAGGAAGCTGACAATGATGGGTCAGCAAGCGGTTTCAAGCTGGAGAAACTGTAAGGAACCAATTCTATGCCAGATGGAGAGAATGGTAAGAGAAAGGCAGGGCGGCAGTGCTGGGATTTCCCAGAGGACTAGATCCCTGTTCTACTAAACTTTATCAATGCTCAATATTATTAGGTGTTTGGAAACATGAGTTTTGTTTTGGAAGTGGTAGAGCAATATTCAATGGAAGGACTGATGCTGAAGATGAAGCTCCAACATTTAGGCCATCTGATGTGAAGACCCAGCTCATTGGAAAAGACCCTGATGCTGGGAAAGATTGTGGGCAGAAGGAGAGAGATGAGAATATCAGATGGCATCACCGACTCAAACACATGAGTTTGAGGAAACTCTGCAAAATAGTGAAAGACAGGGAAGCCTGCTTTGCTGCCGAACATGTAATCACAAAGAGTCAGACATTACTTAGCAACTGAAAAATACCAATGAGGACACAGAGTCCACTGAAGGCTCTGGTCCTGGTTGGAGTGGAGAAAGACTTGGGTGGAAGGGGAGGCTTACCATCCTCTGGTGCAGGTCCTTGAATCCAAGGCAAGGAGCACGAGATTTTGAATGTGTTACCAAACTTGTTTTCTAAAAACACAAAAACTGTTTTATGCAGGAGAGAGAGTTTTGACTGAGCTTGTTCTCTAGATTTTACTGAGGGATTTGAAAGGGATTGGGGGCAGGCTGAGTCTGCAAAAACCAGGAGACCAACTGCTGGAGGGCAAGGCTTGTGGTAGACATTCTGCACTAGGTGGAAAACGAATCCAGAAAAAGTGCCCCTTCTGGTGTGTACATGCCAATGTATCACATTATTTCAGCAGATCACTTCAATGTTGTTTTGGGGCAAGCTAGAAATGGATGACGGGTGGTGTGTTTTGTCAGTTCCTGTGGGTAGTTAGATGACTAAATGTCTGGTTACTTCACTGCATGGTTGAAATCATGCTTGGGAAAGGAAACTAGATCAAGTCCACACATATTTGGTCATTAAACAGCAAGCATAGGAAGGTTTCTAAGGCAACTGTAGGTAATTTAAACATGAGGGGCCAAATGGGGACAGTTTCATTTAACAGGCTGAGATTGGACTGTACAGGTTGCCATAGTTGTTGCTATGACAAGAAGCCATCACAGCTACTTGTTGCTATGCTGGAGATGTGGGAAACGGAAAAGAGACCAAAAGCCTTACAACTCTCCTTGCAGTGTGATTTCAGGCTAAAAGTAGTTGACAAGGAAAGGCTGACTAGTAAGGATGAGGAAGGGAGTAATCTGAGCCAGTAATCATTAGCTCTGTGGGAGCCCAGAAAACAGAAGCATCGTCTCGGTCAGAGTTCTGTGTCATGGTTCAGAGACAGATGTCATTTGGCTTGAATCAATATTTAGCATTGGGAATGACAGCCATAACCTCTAAACAGAAGATTTCCTTCTCCCCAGGTGACAGAATAATTCATATTTGTTCCAGACTCAGGAACCCAGAAAGCCGTCTCAGGGCCACTTGTTCTCACCAGGCACACATGCAATCTAGAAGATGGAACTATCATCATGGTGCCCATTTTCTAGATGAGAAAACTGAGGTTAAGGGTCTTGATCAAAGTCACACAGCTAAGCACATGAAAAGCCAAGCACAAACCCAGGGTAACAGTCCTCAAATTGTGTGTTTTTGCTCCACACCCACTGGGAGTGGTGGGTGGTGATCTGGCACCAAACTTAGGCAAAAGCAAGCAGTATTCAGGCTTAAATTGAAGTAGTGAGGAAAACCACTAGACCAGTAAGCTATGACCTAAAGCAAATCCTTTATGAATTTATAGTGGAGATGAAAAATAGATTCAAGGGATTACGTCTGGTAGCCTGAAGAACTATGGATGAAGGTTTGTAACATTGTACGGGAGGTGATCACAAAACCATTTCCAAGAAAAACAAATGTGAGAAAAAAAGGGGGTTGCCTGAGGAGGCCTTAAAACAGCTGGAGCCTATTATACAGAATGAAGTAAGCCAGAAAGAAAAACACCAATACAGTATACTAATGCATATATATGGAATTTAGAAAGATGGTAACAATAACCCTGTATACGAGACAGCAAAAGAGACACTGATGTATAGAACAGTCTTTTGGACTCTGTGGGAGAGGGAGAGGGTGGAATGATTTGGGAGAATGGCATTGAAACATGTATAATATCATATATGAAACGAGTCGCCAGTCCAGGTTCGATGCACGATACTGGATGCTTGGGGCTAGTGCACTGGGACAACCCAGAGGGATGGTATGGGGAGGGAGGAGGGAGGAGGGTTCAGGATGGGGATCACATGTATACCTGTGGCGGATTCATTTTGATATATGGCAAACCCAATACAATATTGTAAAGTTAAAAGATAAAATAAAACTTTAAAAAAAGAAAAATAAATAAATAAAGCTCAACATTCAGGAGAAAAAAAAAAAAAAACAGCTGAGAAAATAATAGAAGTGAAAGGCAAGGGAGAAAAGGAAAGATATACCCAAAGGAATGCAGAGTTCTGGAGAATAGCAAGGAAAGATAAGAAAGTCTTCATAAGTGAACACTGCAAGAATTAGAGGAAAATAATAGAATTGTAAAAAGTATAGGTTGCTTAGGAAAATTGGAGTTACCAGAGGAACAATAAAGGACACAAAAGTCAAAGACCTAACAGAAGCAGATGAGATTAAGAAGAGGTAGCAAGAATGCACAGAAGAACTGTATGAAAACCGTCCTAATAACTGGGATAGTGATGATGCTTGGGTAAAGCACTCATCACTCATGTAAAGCCAGATATACTGGAGTATGAAGTCAAGTGGCCTTAGGAAGCATCGCTACAAACAATGTTAGGAGAGGTGATGGAATTCCAGCTGAGCTGTTTAAAACAACCTAAAGAATGAGGCTGTAAAAGTGTTGCATTCAATATGTCAGCAAATTTGGAATACTCAGCAGTGGCCACAGTGCTGGAAAAGGTCAGTTTTCATTCCAATTCAAAAGAAATGCAATTCCAAAGAATGTTCAAAGTATCATGCAATTGCTCTCATCTCACTTGCTAGCAAGGTAATGTTCAAAATCCTTCAATCTAAGCTTCAACAATACATGAACTAAAAACTTCCAGATGTACATACTGGTTTGAGGAACAAGAGATCAAATTGCCAACATCCATTGGATCATAGAGAAAGGGAATCCCAGAAAATATTTCCGTATGCTTCACTGATTACGGTAAAGCCTGTCACTGTGTGGACCACAACAAACTGCGGAAAATTCTTAAGGAAATGGGAGTATCAGATCACCTTTCCTGTCTCCTGAAAAGCCTGTATGTAACTCAAAAAGCAGCAGTTAGAATAAGAGACAGAACTGAAAGATTTAAAAGTGGGACAGTACCATGACAACATGTACATTCTGACTCTGGCTATTTAACTTCTATATAGAATACATCATTCGATATGCTGGACTGCATAATTCCCAAGATGGAATAAAGATTGCTGGGAGAAATATCAACATCCACAGATATGAAGATGACACTGCCCTAATAGCAGAAAGCAAGGAAGAACTTAAGAGCCTCTTGATGAAGAGAGGAGATGCAAAAACTGGCTTAAAACACAACATTAAAAAACTATTCACAAAAATATACTCAACATTCAGGGCATCCTGTCACACCACTTCATGGCTTATGGATGAGGGAAAAGTGAAAACAGTGGTAGATCTTATTTTCTTGGGCCCCAAAAGCACTATGGACCTTGACTGCAGCCAACGGCTATGAAAAACCTGCAGAGTGTATTAAAAAGCAGAGAGTCACTTTGCTACAGAGGTCTGTAGTGTCAAAACTATGGTTTTTCCAGTAACCAGGTAAAGATGTGCAATCTGGACCATAAGAAAGGGGGAATGGCAAAAAATTGAGCTTTTGAACTGTGGTGCTTCAGAAGATTCTTGAGAGTCCCTTATACAACAAGGAGATCAAACCAGTCAATCTGAAAGGATGTCACCTTCTAACCCCTGCTGTCTTAGCTGAGGCATCTACTGAGGGCCTCAAGGTGGAAAGAACGGATGCTTCCACTGCAAAAGTGCCTAACCATGGCAGCTCCAAGCAAATAGTTTGTAGCTCCACACCTGGAGGAAGCTCAGAAAGGCTTCTGAGAAAGGTCAATGTGTACCCAGGGTCCCCTGATACATGTGTTGCATTCTCCCCAGCATTGGAGGCCAAGGAAGGGGTATTCTGGGCCCTGGAGGTGGGGGATGGCCTAGGGATCCACTGGGGCCACCACTTACCAAGTAGGACTGGAAAGGACAGAGCAGGCATATGTGGCAGAGAGCTGGTGACTGGGGTGTGGGAACAAGAGGGAACAAGCTCTGCATGAAATACCTCACCCAAAATCCCCTGGAGGAGAAGCCCAGTGATAAGATTACCTGAGATGGGACGAAGAGAGTCTATTTCATTACCCCTTACAATTCCCCTGAATGAGGAGGTGGTGGAGTAGGTGGGTCATCACAAACTCTTCCATGGCCTAGACCATCTGCCAGTCCCAATCCTTGGGGCTGCCTCTCCTCAGCTTCAGGCATGTAGTTCCAGAGGAAACTGACAATCATGTGTGCTGCTGGGTCAGGGCCAAAAACCATGTAAAGCCTATCATAAGTCCCCATGTCCCTGCCAGGATGGCTGATCTGGAGCTACATGTGATCTGAGGTGGGTCATTCAGGGAACACCCTTGAACTCTGATGTCTGCAATCTTCTTTCCTTACTAGGTGATGCCTTTGGGATTTAAAACCCTAGGACAGGTAGCTTGAACTCCCTCACTAGGTGTAGAAGCCTTAAGGAAGAAAGTTGCCAGGCTAAGACCATCAAAGAAGACCAAACAGAAAGAGCGAGGGTGAGAGAGAATTGATGACTTCTGGTTTCTTGGGTCCATTCACTGAGATCTTTGTATTTGCTCTGATTCTTGTGTCCTGGATTCCCAGAATCATTTCAATGAGTCTCCCTTTTCCTTGAAGCTGGCTAGAGTTGGGTTCCTCTCAATTTTGATTCAGACTGGGTTCTCGATCATCACGATCATTATATACCCCCCAGACACAAACAGATGCACCCATTTGTTTCAGCACCATTATGAGTTAAACCCTTTATTCTTTACTGAGAATAGGGTGTGCAGACCACCAAATACAGTTCACCCGCATCCTGGGAGGAGTGCTCAAAGGGTGAGTGAATGTATGTTAGGAGCGGCCTTACTGATTCCTGAACCACTCTAAGCATTTACACTGCCCGTGCCAGGCCAGTCCTGTAATTTCCTCGATCAAAGACAGAAATACAGCCTCAGGAAGATGTCACCCAGGATCCAGGTCTCTCTAGATGTCCTTATTGTGTTCTCTTTAAAGGTTGTATAGCAGTGGCCTCTAGAATCCTGGGGGAGTCAGAGACACACACCATTGAGCATGAGCCCTTACCGGTGCCTCCCCCCAATAGCAAGAACCAGAACAATTTGTTTTATTTCCCTCTTTTGGTAAGTATCAAGGGGTTTTCTCAGCAGCAGGGGATAAGAGAGTTCAACCAAAACCAAAGAGGGCCAAGACATGAGGTTGCCATGAGGAAGGGTGTGGTGAGTGGAGGACTGGGAGTTGGGGAAACAGAGGAATGAAAAACAACAAAGGAAACCAGAAGGGAAAGAGACACGTGTACCCCAATGTTCATCACAGCACTGTTCATAATAGCCAGGACATGGAAGCAACCTAGATGTCCATCAGCAGATGAATGGATAAGAAAGCTGTGGTACATATACACAATGGAGTATTACTCAGCCATTAAAAAGAATACATTTGAATCAGTTCTAATGAGGTGGATGGAACTGGAGCCTATTATACAGAGTGAAGTAAGCCAGAAGGAAAAACATCAATACAGTATACTAACGCATATATATGGAATTTAGAAAGATGGTAACAATAACCTGGTGTACAAGACAGCAAAAGAGACACTGATGTATAGAACAGTCTTATGGACTCTGTGGGAGAGGGAGAGGGTGGGAAGATTTGGGAGAATGACATTGAAACATGTAAAATATCATGTAAGAAATGAGTTGCCAGTCCAGTTTCGATGCACGATACTGGATGCTTGGGGCTAGTGCACTGGGACGACCCAGAGGGAGGGTATGGGGAGGGAGGAGGGAG